>NC_086310.1:363133-726267 GCF_963924245.1 Chroicocephalus ridibundus | reverse complement strand
TAAACTTCCCAAGGCTTTTTGTTAGTCCAAAGAATTAAATTTTTTTATACCAAGACATGTCTCATTTCTAATGGAGTTAGTTAACTCTTGAAAAATTACAAACAAAGCTTGAGTATGTATGACATTGCACCATATGTCAGTCAGCATGCAGTCATGACTAGAGCTTAATGAGAGAAGGAAACGCTCTGTTTGTAAAGCACAAACGAAAAAAAAACTCATACAGGAACTTATTACATTGCGCGGTGCAAAAATAAAATTAAAAACTGCAAAATATTTGTGTCCAACTACAACTGTTAATTAGGTCTGTAATTTAATAAAAATAAACTTTCCAACTTACACATTTTTATAATCTTCGTATTCATCTTCCTCATTACTTACCTGCGCTAGTTGTTTTCTTGTGACTACCTGGTTAAAACAAGGCCAAAAAAAACCCTTTTTTGAATGTTTTTGTAGAGTAATACTGACAAAAATCAGCTCTCTGATTTTTCATTTAGGCTCTGGTGTCATTGCCAGCACTCTGGAGTTATGTCCCCAATGATTATAGACAGGAAATCACACATGTAGGTCAGCTCACAGAGCTTCTCTTGTCAGACCTAAAGCCGTTCTCACATGCAATTTGCATTCCTCCTTGTTCAGATCATATATTTTCCCACTCCTTTTTGTTCCTTTTCCTGAATTTGGTCATTAAATAATCACTGGTGATTTTGCTTGTGAATGTTTGTTACAGACAAGGATTTCAATATGAACTGTTTTGATATTTCTAGATGTTGACAGAGATAACACACAAAGAAATACTTACTTCTCAGCTTAAAAGATACAGTGGAAATTAGGACCATGCTAAGACATAAAATTACCAGGAAGGTAATCAGCCATTTTGAAATGTGGGGAAAGAAAATATCTGTAAAAATGACCAAAAGTAGTTATATTCTATTAATGATAAAACATAAAGACAATTATAACCTAGGATGCAGTCAATACATCTGAGGAGATGGTGAATTTGCATTTTACTTTAATTTTGTTAGTAATGTTGCTGACGAAGAGATCTAGCCCTCCCCAGCAGGACTAATCCAGGGAGACTCTTTCTCTGGGTATCAGATTCAGAATTATGAAAGAGATGTCTGAGACAGGTAGACAGGTTTTCACAGTTCATGAGTCACACAAAAGACAGCAATACTGGCTCTCAGGTTTTTCTCACAAACGTGTTGCATTTCATACTAAACTGAGCAGGTGATGGAATGACGGAAGAAACCATCACCACTGGGCAACAGAGACATGTTCATTCTTGTTTAATTTGATTCAATTAATATCTGATTCATCGTGCTGATTATAGCACATAAGCCAAGAAGGAGAGTATGATTTAAGACATTCCCCACATTGGCTGTTTCCTATTTTCTCTTTCCAGCACAATCAATGTTCTGGAGTTTCTTGATGCCATCTGAAAGGGACTTTCCTCACACACTTCTTCAAGAACTTTACACATCAGTCTAGTTTCCCTTCCAGACCTAGACACTGGCTTCATGACGCTGAAGCTCATCTTGGAGTCCAGCCCTATGGGGCTTGCTTCAGGCTACCTGATTTTTGTTTATATACCCAGCAAAGAGTAATGTGTGACATTCTACAGAGGACTGGGAGGCATGACATGACATTATCCACACCACAATTACACAGTGATGTACATATTAAAAAAAAAGAGAGAAGATAAAAACATACACTAAAACCATTTGTGAGTTGTCGAAATGATCACTTTAACTCTTGTGACCGTAACTATTGTTTTTACCTATGCTCCGTGAAATGCATCAGCACACATCTTATTAAATGACCTGGTAACCTCTTTCTTGATAATGAAAGCTTTTAGAGTGCTCGACTAAGGAAATATGTCATTTTTGCATGTGCATACATGTATTCTTAGTCCATTGTCATTCAGCTCCAGCAAGTTGACTGCCTTAAATTTGAAGAAGAGATCACAGAAAGTCTTGATACTACCTGACCCCTTCTAAAATGGAGAAACTGATCCATTATTTACTGTCAAAGCCTTTGCAGTGAGCTAGAAATAAAGGTGGAAGAAGACTGCAGCTCTCATGGACTTTTTTCCAACACTGATTCTGGGAATGAGGCCAGCTTCATGACATAAAAATGGGACCCTTGCCATTTAGACTGTCTTTTTAACCTTACACACAGGTGACTACAGAGCTCACCCACCTGTGATGAGGACTCGAGACTCGCTCGTTGTATTTAGCAGATTGTTGACTATCCTGCAGGAGACTTCCATGTCAGAGCTCGGTTCTAGGTTCATGGAAGTTACAACACGGTATAGGCCTGTAGGCATCATTGTCATCTTTGTGGTCGATGGTTCCTTCCGGACCCGTCCTTGGCCATCCAGCCAAATCACCTCAGGTTTGGGAAACCATCCGGATGCATGGCAGGTGAGGTCAATGCCCTGCTTCTCATGACTCCTCAGAAAAATGGAAGGCACACCACCTGTCGCTAAGGAAAAGCAAACATATTCTCCATTTCAACCAGTACTGAGAACAGGAAATTGTCTGCTTTATCTTGAATTCAACACTTCTTTTGTATATATATATTTCTATGGAAGTACATAGAAAGACTTTTCTGAATTTGAACTGTGATGGAGGCTTGAGCCCTGATGTTTCTTAATGGTCAGCAATGTCAAACTGAGGATAAGGAACAATTTAACAGAGATTGCAGCAAACAGAGCTAGCTGGGGATGCCAGTGCAATTTCACAGAATTTTGTAAATAAAGAAAAAAAAATCCATATAATTATGCCAATTAACAAATAATGGGAAGCCTATGAAAAATTAATGCAATCTATCTGTGAAAACAGAACGCATTAGTGTCTCAAGCTAATAATTTCAAGTAAAACTGTTATTGACTTGGTACAGTTCTGGTTTACACTTCAAAAAAAAAAAAAGAAGTGTTGTTTATACTCTGGATCTCAGAAGACTAAGTTACAGTGTTACTTAGATGTTAAACCTTTGTCTCACTTGGAATTTTAAAGCTAAGAAGACATCTTCAGAAGAATCGAGCTGCAGTATGAGATGCCCCAATATCTACTGAGTGGAAATCAGTTCCTGTGTAGCAGGGAAAGCACAGGGGAACACATGCCCAGTTCCAAACCCACCACATTAACTGGAGCCACCTATGAAGATGGTATCTATTAATGTACTGAACTAGAAAGAGGAGCAATGAAGGCCTGCCCGCTGCTTTGTTCTCCTGCTGTGGGCAAGCAGCAAGGTGAGCAGTGAGGTACTGGGGTGGGACCAATTGATTATGCTGACCGCAGAGAAATTCTGGACAGTCAGCTCAGTAACGGTTGATTGCACAGTAGAAATCTAAATTTAACTTTACATTGATTGGCTGAACGCTTGCAGGGTTCCCTGAGCTTTCTGACTGGGCTTTCACTGAGTATTAAGGGAGATTGTACTCTCGAGCCACATGGAGCTGCATGTGTTTGGGTACCTAAATAAAGGTATCTCAAACCAGAACAAAAACTTACCTCAAATATCAGTTGTAGCCATTGATTTAGAGAAAACTAACGCAAATTGAACTCATCCCCCCCACGAAGACATTTTATGTGTCCAATTACATTAAATTTATATTATAATTCTGTCAGTTAGTGACAGATACACGTTTCTGTTCGGCTTTATCTTTGAATAAAAAGAGAGTTGCCACTGACCTGCCACTTGCAGTTCAATCAACATATCACGGTGTGTGTCACTGAAAGAGACCACACAAGTGTATGATCCTTTGTCAGAGCTCCTGACGTTCTTCAAGTGCAGAGACATGTTGCCAGCTCTAAATTCACTGTGGAAGAATTCTGTTCTGCCTTGATATCTCTCATCCTGTTTCTCCTTTTTACTTTTTCCATCATATCTGCTCACAGTTATTTCTTGAGACTGCTCGTGAAATATCCACTGGACAGAGAATATCTCAGGAACGTTATCTGCTACCACGTGGCAAGGCAGAACGACCCCTTCTCCAATGACTCCAATGACGGAACTACCAGGAGGAGAGCTAAAAAATTGACCTGTGTGAAGATAAAATGGCAGCTGTTTCTGTTTGTCCATATCACATTTTTCATGGTATGACACTAGGCAACCAGTAGAACTAATATGACTGTCAACAGGAGAGGAATCCAGAACAAAAATGAAAAAAATAGCATGGTAGATTACTCAGATGAGTAACGTTCACATTATGTGAGGCTCATGGGGTACTGTTCAATGGGTGAACAATGAGAAGTCTGCAGAAGGTCAAATACAGGATGCAGGATTGATGTAACAAAAAAGTAAAAAAATTAATTGCCCAAACGCTGGTACCTAGTATCATTTGAAATGTGATAAGGTATGCAAGACACCCCTACGGTGCTGGCACATGTGGCATAGAACCTGCAGCATATCTGCACTCATGTGAATTCGTAGCTGGAGAACAGACCAGAATACAGCAATGCCTAGAAGGATACTAAACGTTTACATGTTGGCACCTGAATTACAGGTACAATGATTTGGTCATCTACGTTTGAGTTAGACCTCCTAGGTTCCCTTTGCAACGAATGGGGAGAAACAGGCGGCTTCAGAGATCAGCCTTTCCTAAAGAGCCAATGACTCTCTCTTCCAGATCTTTTATTTGAATGGCGAAGTCTTGGGTTACTATATTGAAGTTAAATGTGCAGCTTTCATATTTCTAAAGATACATGAGATGAACCCCACTCACAATATATCTCTTTGAAAGTCAGAAAAAGGGAAAACCAGGACATTTTATAGCAGTTACTCTCGTTTCAGTTCCAGGGAAGATAGCAGAATGGAAGAAAGGCTCTTGAAAATCACAAAATAAATAGCAACCAACATGGATTTGCAAAGAATTCCTATCACAGTAACTTGACTTTATTCTATGGCAAATTAAAAATCTGCCATGAAACACTGAGGAAATATTTCAGTGTCTTTTCATAGACATATACTGTTACTTCTTACACTGTAAGTTATTGCATCTGATCAAGCCCAAGGGGCCCCGGTCTATGCTGATCTTCTATCACATCTGCTACCTCTGTTTAACAAGAAACCTCAGATACACTGGAGGATTTACAATGGCACTAGGCATCTGTGGTGAGACCTCTGACTAACTCACAGGGAGTGGGAACTGGGAACTTAAAAAAAGATGTCCAGGCCTCCTAGTCATGCAGAGGACTAAAAGCAAAACTTTCATCTTTGAACAAACTGAGAGAGAGACTTGACACTGACCTACCACTTCCAGTTCAATCATTGGTTGTCTGCATTCCTACTATAGTCATTGGAGATCTAGCCAAGAGTTTTTTCAGTTCATTCTACAGTAGGCAATGAGTCTGGTCATTTTGTAGAATAGAGTTCCTTGACCACCCGTCTTTGATGCCCTGAGGTACTCTGGACCAAATGCGGCACAGGCTACATGATAGGTCTGTTCTATTTTGGAACATCAAGAAGCAAGAAGACCCTACGGTATCTAAAAGACCAGTAGATGTCAATGCATGAACAACTGAATCTTAACCTAGATGCTGAGCTTGCATGAAGACACTTGCTTCTAGGAAGCTAACCATAGGCAGCTAAATCTGCGAGCCAAATCCAAAACCTTGGGCACAACTCAGTAGGCTACACCCAGCTGTCTAGTGCTGACTTACCCTGGAACTTCCCAGGTGGCTTCCATTCACCAATCCAGAGGGTCATAAGTCTCCTGCAGCCCTATCATATCTTCCAGCCTATGCAGATGTCTCAGGTACCTAAACAGATGTCAGACTGCCCCAGGGTTTTATGTGGTGTCTTTTTGATGCTTTATATTATCCAATTTAAAAAGAAGAAAGATGTGTTCTCATTATTTTTGACTTTTACACTTCTCTGAACCAGGAATAAGCTGTTTTATTAAAATATATTCAAAATGGATCTTTACCTGTAGTCAGGCATGATCTGCATTGAAAAGTCAGTATTTGAACAGCTGTCAGCCACCAAAAGGGGGAACCCATCAACATCCAGGCTTCCTAATCATCCACAGGACCAAAAGCAAAGCTTCCAGATGAAATTCCCGTGTGACTCCTTCAGTCTCTTCACAAGTTCAATGCAAAAGAGGAAGCATAATTGCAGAGATAAATTAATAGGGAAAAGTATGAATGAACTTACAGATAATGGGTTTGATTCTGTCAAAGGCAAAGAGGATTGCAGGACATCTTTTCTTTCCTTATCTCCTTGTCAAATTTACCTACCTATGTTGCAAGAGAAATATACTTTTTGTCCCCTCTATTCATCTGTCCATATTTACCTTTGTCTTCCAGAATCTCTTTATTACATTCACTGTCAGTTTTCTCCTTTCGGTGAGGAGTTTAAAGCATTTCTTCTTGCCTTTTGGTATCAGCAGGATACTCTTTTTGTTTTGTTTTGTTTTTTCTTTTCCTTTCTTATAGTAGAAAAACCCTCATGAGTAAATTCTCTTATAGTAGAGTAAATGAGTAAATACTCTTATAGTAGAAAAACAACCTCATGACTACATTCCCAGGAGTAATGTCTCTATATTGATCCCCCTCTTGACTCACATCAACATTTCAAAGAAAAACTTGTGATTTAACAATCAGCATTTTAAAGAGAAACTTGTGATTTAACAACTATGACTCTCTCCAACTTCCTCACAAGATCTTTGCTTTCAACTCACTGCTGAACTAATCCATGCTCACAGCATACTCACAGTAAAGACACACAGCTCAAACTGACTAGTGAGCTGAAAGGGCACAACACAACTTAATTATAGATATAACAGCTCGTGATCTCCCCTGATTTTCTGTGTTTTTTCTCAAATCTCCAGTGACTGGTAAAATCAAACGCTGCCAGAGAGAGGTATTCCAGTCTGAAAATAGCAATAATGCACCTACAGTGGGCGGGTTCACTCCTGCCAGTGCAACCGATTAAATCCATACCTGTTAATTCAAGTATCATTGTAAATGCAGGGTGTTTTCTTCATGGATTTAGCAAAAGTATAATTTCTTACCTGAGTAGTAAGAACCTTAAGACTTCTCTATGGGATATGGTTGTGGTGAACCTTTGCCCTCGTATCTTTATTACCACAGAAGCTTGTGATTACTTTCTCCACATCCAATCACAGTGAACTGGGCAGCATGACTGGGGAAAAGGTAGCTGCCACGATTCATACTGCATGACCAAAACAGCTTCTTGCTCCCCAGTTCATCTCTCTATACTCCTTGCTGGAATAAGGTAGGGATGTTCCTCCTTATCCTCCTGCGCAAAATCGTTCTCTGTTCAACCAGCATTCAGACAGAAAGCGCTGCAGTAAGACTGACAAGTAAGTCATGACAATTTAGCATGGCACTTCTTTTCTATCACATGCTCAAGTGTTTCCCTCTGTTTGCAAATATATCTGGATCTTGGCAGTGCTGGGATTTTTTTCCATATTGTTCTTTTTATGTCCTGTTGAAGATCAGAAAACAATTTCAGTCAGCTCTCCTCTCATTTTTATCTTTCAGTATTTCTGATTCCTGGACCTCCTGTGAACAAGCAAATAGCGCTCTCAGAATACTGCTGTCTCCTTCTATATCCAGATGGCACCTAAAATTCTTGAAAAAGGGATGTCCCAGAAGTTTTATGTGTGGTACTATAATAGTATGCTTTGGTTTTGGGGTTTTTTTTGTTTGTATTTTTGGGGGAGTGTATTTTTGGTGATGCTTTTTGGGCTAACTAAAAAGCTCTCTGGGAAAATAAAATAAAATAAAATAAAATAAAATAAAATAAAATAAAATAAAATAAAATAATAAATAACCCCCTAGAACCCTCCACCAGCACATTTGAGACAAAAAGTGTTGCCATCACCTGAGGTTGGGTTTTGCTCAATACTCAGTTAAACCTACTCTCAAACACCCTCCAAGATAACTAAAGAAATTAATTTTGTTTCTCTTTACACCAGGACATCTGGTACTGGTGCAGTTGTTTTACATCCTACAGTCACATAGCAAAGGACACTTTTGAAGGAGCAGGAAACCTTTGAAGTTTTGCAAGATGGTCTTTCCAGAGACAAAACTGAATAAAGCAAGGAGGAGATTGTTTGAAAGTGAACCTGCTGGACGATGGAGCCTACCATGACGTCAAGAATGCAAAATGTGACACTTTCTCACATGAATCTTGACATTTCCTAGATGGAGTCATCACTAATGGTGAATTCCGCAGGTCCATCTTGCAACCTCATCAGCGATGACCCCATCTAGAAAATGGAAACAGAGAAAGCATGAGTTATCTTCCTTAGGGATGCACGTGGAGGAAGAGTTGTCTCAGATCACTGGACTCCCCATATCAGCTGGGTTTGGATGGTGCCTCCAATGCCCAGGAATGCAATATTTTGCCTGGGGGAGATTTTTAACAACCCAGACCAAAGACTGTAAACCTTTTAGGCACAGATTATTGGTCCTGCTGTATTTGATTCAGCTTTGAAGAAATTAAGAGGGGAATATTTTAGGTCTGTCCAATTCTCCTGATATACATGACTTGTGTTATGAGAAACTTGACATATGAAAGCAAACCCGTTGAACAGACAGCTTTTAGTCACTTTGTTGATCAGAAATAAATAAATAAATATACGCTTCAGAAAGATATAAAGGGTGAATGTCAGGGCTGCCTGCTAGAATTTCTTTAGCTGAACAGCAGAGAACAAGTTAAAACTGCAATAATGTAAATGCTTCAACGTAATAAGTCATTATAGATTTTTGAGAAAATTAACAGGTTTGTTTTGAACTCTGCTACTTCTACTGCACCGTCTGTTGTCATTACAAATTATTAGAAAACAAGTCTAAAAACTTGCAAAGAAAAGGAGATGCCACCAAAGGAAACTCACACTTGGGCTCAGCAGGGAGAGGTACTGACAGCAGGTCTTTTCGGCCTAACTGGCACGCAACTTCCTGAGAAGATTTTAATGTCACTCATCAGAAGCTATCTGACATAGATAACAAGGTGCTATTTTGATATCATCTAATATGAGCCCAATCTATCAGTGCTTCCGAAAAGATGAGCTGTCTGGTTTTGTAAGAGAACTGCAAGTTTACACTGGAGGCATAATTAGCACATAATCAATCAATTCAGTTAATGAGGCAGTAACACAGTACTTTCTTTTCCACAGCAGAGGAGCTACTCTTTAGGAAAAAAAATAATTACTGTTTACAGGTTTTTCTGCAGTACACCCAGTGAAAGCAACACATCTCTCTAAGTTCCCATCTCTATTCTATAGCGATGGTGTACATGTAACTTTAGAAACGTTTTTGGTGTATTTTTGAGGATGTTGTATGTGAGGGAACAAATGCAAATAATCAGAAGACTGCAAGTTTTGGTCAAAATTTTGATAATGGGAGCACACCTCCATGTGTCAAGATTTGGCTTTCCATTATTTATCAGGATGGTCCTCCATGCCATGTCTGTGGAGAGAGATGGCTGCATTTTCAGAGATAATATGCATGTGAAACAATTATTTTCCTGACATTGTGAAAGACTGTGGAGTTTGAGTTATGTTTCACCTCATGATACGATAATCCACTATATTTGATTAAAGGAATCACAGTCCTGGATTCCTCGGGTGCAGTTAAGCCTCTGTGACCTTGCAGGTGAGGTTTCTTATCTCAGCTGGATGTTTATTCTCCCTCTACAGTAAAACGAGGGACAGGCAGCTCTGCAACATGATTGATCCTACCTGAGGGCCATAAAAAACCCCAGAGTTGTAAACCTAGGCTTGGCCCCATGCCTGAAACACTTTTGTATGCAGAATCCATCCCACCTTTAAGAGGAAATGAGCCCAATTTAGATGTTCGTTAGTCTTTTTCTCTGCAAAGGGTCAGTCTTGTAAATCAAGTTATTTTCCTGCTCACTACAGATCTTAACTTCCTCTCTCTCTAACACATAAATAAAGCTGGTGTAATTGAATCATGAGGTCTCGCACTTTAAATTCCAAATTGTGCAGTTTCTAAATCACTATGGTTTCCTAAACAGTCTCTGTCTTGTATATTTATGTCTATAACCTCACATCATCCTAGTGGGTAATGGGCTCATGCAACATCTTGTTTTGGTTTCGTCACCTCCCATTCATGCTGTTTTCTCAATTTTATTTCATTGTCAGAAAGCCGTACTAGAAAATGAGTTGCACTGCACAGGTACGAAAAGATTTGAAACAATCCTCTTGCTGTACTTTGGATCTAGGTGTGTAGGCAAATCAAGACTTTGGATATCTTCTATGATAGGCGGTTGCTATCTGCAGGTATTGGCTGGAATATTGCTCCCAAGGACAAAAAGTTGCTCACGGTGAAAGTTCAGCTTTTAATACTTGCAAGCTTTAGTGAGGAAATCAAGTGAAGTCTATCCCCTCTATAGATATGGAAAAAGAAAGTATGTATGTTCAGGTAATACAAGCCAAAGGTTCCTCACATCCATAATCCATGCTGAATTTAAAATGGATACTTTGAATCTTGCTACTCAGGTAAGGAATGAAAGGCTGGCTGAAACAGAATTGTACATTATTAAGTTTTTGAAGGGGTTTGCATTAGCACTATGCTGGCGGTTTGCGATTTACAGCCTCCAGGGAATAATTCCTCTTTGGAATTAAAAAGGTGTCTTGCCTGGATCTGTGGGAATACGTTACTGTCATTTGTGGGTGCCGTTTTAAAGAACTTGTGAAAGATCATTTAAATTTCTTTTTATTTACTGCCTTAATGTAATGAATAAAACAGTCTGCTTGCTTAAGAGTAGATAATGCCTGAATCTGATCAATGACTTTGATTTTGAATGAGATGCTACTTGCCAGCAACCTTTATTAAAGAGATTAGTCACCGAAATACTGAATGATTGTTATTTGCTAGGTTACTCAAAATATATCGTCTGCTGAAACTGTTGTGATGGATGGGGTTGGTTTGAGAACTGCAATGTGCTGATTCTGAAACACATTTCCACTTATGAAAGCAAATTGATTTGCTCTTTTTGTGTCAGAAATATAGACTTGTTATGTGTTTGTCTGGTAGGTATATACCGATATGACTTATTCTATATGCCATGATATAGATAATCTTAATTAATGAAGTATAACTCAGGTATAAATTTATTCTGCAGATAATCAATATAAAGAATACAGATTTTTGCGTTCATGTACGCTCAAGCAATAAATGTTTGCTAGATTTTTCCAGTGTATGGTGCAGATCTGTGGCATTTTTTTGTCTTTGCTTTTTTAAAAATAATGTTTGGCCTGTGTCTGAGATTCTTCAGCTTTATGGGGAGAGGTGTAAAACAGACATAAATAGAAAGCAAGACAGACAAGGCTCTGTAGCTTTGCTGGAATTTTTAATCCTTTTTCATTCACTCTAGATCTTGGAAAAGCTACCTTAATATTTGGGTGAATAGTTAAATCATTTAACAGGAGTAGCAATGGACGAGTGCAGACTGTGGCAATGGGCTTGGCATTCTGCAGTGGCAATACCTAGCTTCCTTTTCAACTCCTTACTGCTTCATGCTTCTCCTTCGCTAGGAAAGCAAAGGTGCGTGCGGGTTAGCAGGAAAGCAAAGGTGCACATGGCTTAGCCTTCACCAGGAAGTGAGCACCGTATGCGTTCATCAGACCTTGCATGTGAAGAGAAATGCTTCTGGGCTCTAGAGAAACCAGTCCCTTCCCATGTTGACTTTGGTAATACGAGTAGTCTAGGTTGGCCTAATTTTTTCAGAGTTCACATGAAAAGCTCTGTGTGGAGGAAAGTGGTTACATTTCATGCTAAAAAAACTGTTGAATCATTGGGTGAGATTCTGTGCACCAAAATTTACAGCCCTAGACTTTGCATGCCAGTGTATCCCCTGACTTTCTTTACAGCAATGGATAGGTTGCTTCATTTTACCTACTTATTTCTCTCCAAGGATCCAAACATACAGGAGATGAATTGCACCCATTGCCGCTTTTACTGTCTGTATGGGCCTGGAATAATCATTTGCAAGGCAACGTGTGTCACTTAGGTCAGGTATTTCCCAAACCGAATTTATGGTTTCAAATGGCACGTGCATCTGCTAATGTTAGAAGTGTGTAAGCGTTTTATTCAAAACAGTAACGATGTGGAAATTACTTTTTTGCCTTTTGGTATTTTTGAAGATCCTTTCTAGAAATCCTGTCTTCGTCCTCCAACTAACAGCAACAAAAGAAGCTTTGATCAAGCGAGTACAAGTAAGAGAAGCAACATACGGAGTTTTAGTGCCCAGTAGATGCTGTCTAGAAGGGCTTGGAAATTAATGTCCTTTTTAAAGACTTCTGTCTGCCTTATGATCTTATGTCTGCCTGAAGTTAAACACATCCTAGTGGGTATAGATGTAGCCCCATGTCATCTAGAAAAATATTGCTAGTAGTTCAATGAACTATTGCTAGTTTCATGAACATTGAGTCTGCCATGGACACTTGGGGATCAGGCCTGTGAAGCGCCCTTAAGATCCAATATAGTGTCCTTCTAAGTCTCTCAAAAATACCTCTCTTTTCTCAGGTGGCCAAGCATAAGTCTTAGAATCGCAACTTGATTGATTGACTTCCATTAAAACCAGCTTATTCTGTCATTTTCCTAATATCGTTCTAAGGTACTTAAACACCTCTGAGGATTTGTCCTTGTGTCACTTCATGTACAGCAATACATAGACAAACATATGGCTCTGGTTTGATTCAGTCTTTTCATTTTCTGTTTTGTGCTTGAAAAGATTACAGGAATCTTGTAAGGTTTGCCATGGACGTTTTGCTTATTGATGTCTTACAAAACTGAAAGGAGATGGGTTCCAGATATCAGCAGGTGACGACTCTTCACATCATTATTTTCCTACAGATAATTCATTTGGTCACAGGTAAATGAAGGTTCTGTTCTACTCACAATTTTATTTAAAAAGTCATCTAATTTCTAGAGTTAGTGGATAAATCTAGAACTAAAAGAAATAAATAAACAAAAAAAATGTTGATTTGTGGGGGTTTTTTTGACAATGAATATTATATTTGCAACATATTTGTAACAATACCTTTACATATATATATATCAGATGTTCATCATTCCCTCCACTCATTTTCTGAAGCCAGAAGCAAACAGTAGCATTATAATTTTATTATTTTATATTAATATACCTCAATCATGCAGGTAACAGAAGGACCAGGCAATACTAATGACTCACTTAAAGCTTCAACAGAGGAGAGGATTATAAATAGATTCACAGCCCCACCCCACCCCCAACTGTTTTTCAGGGAGCTTCCTTTCTCTGCTTTGGAGTAATTTTTCAGCTTGGCTGACCCTGTCACTTTATCACGCTGAGAAAGCCTGGGCTCCTTTTCATATCTCCGCCTTTAGAGTAGTGAACCAAATGGGAAAGTAAGGTCTGTAGAGGGCCATTAGTATTTTTGCTGCTAAACCTCAACACTAAGCTTGTCCTTTTTCACTAACAACAGTTTTGCAACAAGTAGCCTGCATTTGAAATGAAATGTACTTACTGTGGCGTGTTTCGTCACCGAATGCAGCCATCCTAGTGAAAAGATTATGAACGTCTGAAATGAGGTAGGCAAAATCCTACCTTTGTGAGTTCCAACTTTAAAAAATGTGCTAGTCTTTCTTCATGACAGACATGCCATTTCTACCTCTGAACCAGTCTGCAGACCGAGCTCGGTATTTTCAGCAGCATCTCCCTGAAGTTAGGCTATGCTCTTAGGGTGTGGTAGTGGTGAAGGATGGCAGAGGACAGCCTTCAGTTACAAAACTGTTCTTGTCTGTGCTCACGTGGACCTATAGACATGCGATCTGATTCCTGTCACAGGGCATCTTCCTCTCCAATCCTCTTGTTCCATCAGTCTATGCCTGGTAAACTAGGCTTTAAAGTAGGAGATGATGGAACTTGCTCTTGAAAGAAGATCCTGGTCCAGAGCATTTTCTGATTTATTGATTTTTACCAGAGCAGAATAGCTCCTTTTTCTTGCATTCACCTACCTGTATGTATTCCAGTTTCCTATAGGAAGTGCTAATGAGAACATTTGTGACAGTACTGCATCCATCTCTGGAGTCCTCAGTACAGGAAAGACATGGATCTGTTGGCGCAGGACCAGAGGAGGGAGAATAGTAAAAATGATCAGAGGGCTGGAGCACTTCTCCTATGAAAACAGGCTGAGGGAGTTGGGATTGTTCAGCCTGGAGAAGAGAAAGCTCCAGGGAGACCTTATCGTGCCTTTCCATATTTAAAGGGGGCTTATAAGAAAATTTTAACAGGGTAAAGGTTTTAAACTAAAAAAGGGTAGATTTAGACTGATATAAGGAAGAAATTTTTTATGATGAGGGTGGTGAGATACTGGCCCACGTTGCCCAGAGAGTGATAGATGCCCTGTCCGTGGAAACATTCAAGGTCAGGCTGGACGGGGCTCTGAGCAACATTATCGAGTTAAAGATGTCCCTGCTCATTGAACTAGATGGCCTTTAAAGGTCCCTTCCAACTCAAACTATTCTATGATTCTATGATTCCATGACAGGTAAGATTTACATATATATCTTCTTGCAGGCCAGTATAAAATTATTCCTCCTGACAAGCCTGTCACTGGAATCATTGGAAAAGGAGTCACCCTGCCCTGTCAACTGAAAGTTAAGATAATCCCTGAGAGACTTTCTGTTCAGTGGATGTTTTCTGGAAACTCCAAAAGAATTGATGTGGCCACTTATGATGGAAAAAACACATACAATCCAGTTTACGAGGATGAGACCTACTGGGGCAGGACCAATTTTTTTCAGTCTGAATTTAATAAGGGAAACGTGTCTCTTCACCTGAAAAATGTCACGCTCTCGGATAAAGGGAAATACACCTGCAGTGTCTTTTTTGAGAATTGGTATGATGAAGTGGTGGTTGACCTGAATGTGGCAGGTGAGTGGAATAGCAGGCATTGCTACTTATCCCTCAATCCAGGAGTACAACATCAGAAAGGTCTATGGGGTACCACTGGGTTGGATTCATCTCACTCGCTCTCAGCCATGTGAAAGACCAGCCTCTGCCATAGGTTAGGCTACTTCTGTTGCCAGCAGACTATGAATAGTCATAGATGTCTTTTTACCATGTCTTACACAGAGGAAGCATAGGCAACACCTTAGCTTTAAAACATTTAAAGGTAGGAGAGAGATGAATCCTACCATAAAACAAGCCTGTTTTTGCAAAGGTGAAGCAACTGAAGCCTGACTGAAACTGCATTTGGTACTGCAACCTGTTTCTCATGCTCTTGCCCTACGCATTATCTAATTTTCTGTCCAGTATTCCAATTTTCATACATTCATAGTATCGTCCACCTTTGTTTTACTAAAAAATTTCCATTCAGTGCAATGCTACTTTATTTTAATTCCAGTTTTTTGTGGAGATAACAAAAATCAGTACAAAGATCTGTCTCTATCAGGACTGTAAAAGGGAAGTTAGGTACAAATGTCCCATTTTAATGTAACACAGGAAAAGCTATTTACTAGCAATTTAATGAGAACTAAAATTTCAAGTCTGATGAACTACTGATAAATCTGGGGAAGACCTTCCCACCACGTACTGTCTGATGAGAGACTATCTTGTCTCCTGTTTGTTGGAGCTTCTTTTTTTTGCTATTCTGTAGCTAAAGGCGATGAGTCTTCCATTTTCCTGGATGGTCATGTGGGTCAGAGCATTGGCCTCACCTGCAAATCACAAGGATGGTTTCCAGCACCTGAAGTAGTTTGGCTGGACAGCAAAGGACAGACACGGAAGGAGGAAGTGACCACCCAAAGAATAAAAACTTCTTCAGGCATTTTTGATGTTGTAAGTTCCATGAATCTCGAACCAGGATCTGACAAGGAAGTCTCCTGCAGAGTAGTCAATAACCTACTCAATGCAATGTCTGAATCCCGAGTCCTGATTTCAGGTGAGTGGCCTCCAGGATCAATTGCTGTCAAGACCAGTTGGTAGGCTGCTGTCCAGTGTCTCTCCATTGACCCTGGAGTGATCCTGGACATCCAGCCCAAGCACAAACAACTAGTGTTTATATGGAAAACACGATAAGTCCATCTTTATGTCTTAGATTATTACTTGTTACATTCAAAATACATCTTAGCTATAAATACTAATGGAGAGCTCTTGTTAGCTGCCACCTGATAGCTCTGTGCCAGTTGGAGAGGGAAAGATTTAGAAGTGCCAATGGGGAGAACAAAGGCCCTATATAATGCTGCTAGGGTACCCAGCACCATGGCCTGAGACAGCTGGAGTATGCCCATAGGAAATACTAAATGTCTGCTCCCATCACTTTTTCTCTCCCTAACACCACCATGATTACTCTGAGCTACAGCATGTGCCTCCCTCTAGGTGGGTTCCTACTCTGGAAAGTAGGTAATTTTATTCAAAAGGGGAAGAAGGGGATCTTTTTCTTTCCATCTGAAATGCCACTGAAGACAGCTGTGTTTTGCTGAAAACTTTATCTTGTGGTTCAACACTGCAAATGCTGGCCTCAGAGATGGGCTGCTCAGCATACATCCCTCATAAAGAGGTGGTAGCTTCTCCAAACATGCCTCTACCCATGGTAGTCTGAGTCTGAATGAATATGGGTGCATGCGGTGTAGGAGCACAGTCCGAGTGCCTGAACGTAGGCATGTAATGCTATCTCTGACGGCCTGGGATAGCTGGCAGCACAGCACATGGATGTACTGGGATTCAGGGGAAACTTGCAGCCTTTAGGGGTGGCAGGAAGAGACTGTAAAAGATACATTACAGCAAATAAAATGGCACTAGTCGCATATACTTTGGCCACTGGAGCCTGTCATAGCTATTTCACAAATATCCAGTGGAAGTAACACTATTTATATTTTACAGATGTCTTCTTCCCTTCCACTTCACCTTGGATGACGGCCTTCCTTGTAATTTTATTTCTTAATATAGCTGTTTTTGCAGCTACAGGTTATAAACTAAACAGTAAGTATTTCCACTTACAACGATTGATATGGAAGTTTCCATCTACAATGCGAAACACAGTTAATGAAAACTTAAATAACATTTTAACATCAGATTCAGAAAGAAACACATGGGAATGAGAAGGACAGATTAAAAATTAACACATATATAGTGAAAAGTAGAGTATGGGTGTGGGCCACGTGTGTGAACACACAGAGAGTCTTTTACAGGGAGATCACTCCTATGAGATACCATTTTGTACGGTCACAGATATTTACAGGCACAGAATACAATTTTAGCTTTTAGAATACTGGATTTGTGAAAAATTTCTCTTTTTAAAATAACAAAGTTTGAAATTATACTTCAATACACTAATAGATATCTTGTTTAAAAAATAAAAAAAAATAATAAAAGTTGCTTTGTTTTTTCCAGGAAGTATTACACAATCCCGTAAAGCAGGTGAGTAATGAAGAAGCTAAATATAAACCCACATCAACATGTTTTAGGAAAAAAGTTTGTGCTTCTGAGCCAGCAACAATCTCAGAAGCAGTTCTATAGGTGTGGTAATAGTGCAGGCGTGATCAATATCTAAGTATTTCAGTTTTTCAGAGCACGAAGGTGAAGTGGGGGTATTTGGATATTGCTCAGCTTTTCCAGTAGCCCTTTTTTATTTCAGGTACTTCTAAGGTCTTCTGTTATTGAAATAACCCTTTGTTAAAATCACTTAGTTTTTCTACAGAACTAGCACTCCAGACCCTTTGACTGGTATAACTTGTTTTTTATTGTTTTGAGATAGTGAGATAATGAATAATTAACATTGCGATTTTTTTTTCCAGTAAGATTGAAGATGGAAATGGAAAAGGGTAAATGTTCCTTGAAAACTGTGAGAATATCTTGAAAATATAAAATCAAGACACTGCTCTAGGGCATTTTCTTGGTCATGAATCTCAAAAGTAGCAGTTCTTATTCACATAAAGGATTTGATGACAATTGGTCACATTGTCCTTTGTAATTAAGGTAGCCTGGAGTATAATAAATCACTCAGGGTAATCCTCTGATGCTTGCAAGATGGTGAACAGACTGATACACCGTGATATAATACAATTGCACTAATATCTTGAGGTGTAACCTTACCAATGATGTAATTGCTCTGAAAATGCCATTGGTCTGTGCCACATCTCTGCTCCACTTTTTGCATGGCTGGATCAAAGTAATCCATGTATTCTGATCTTTTGCCTCCTCTGTTTTAACCTGCTATTAATTCCCAAGATCATTAGAGAAAAATAAAATTAAATAACAAGCCTTGAACTGTTTACTTCTGAATTTACACCCCATGGCGTTGACTCTGATCTCTCATCCAGACAGCTTAACCTGAAGAAACAAGTAACAGTTCCTGATGCAATTTCTGCAAATTCTGTGCAAATTTTTTCTCAAATAATGATAACAGTAAACAAGACAGGTCCCAGACATAGTCTAGAGGAGCTCAGTTATCTCATTTTGGCCTTTCAACTTACCAGTGAGATTCAATTTATTGAAGTTTCTAAAATAGTAGAAGTCTCAGGGTCTTCCTGAGGGTCTTTTCTTAGTGGTCAGCTAAGAGAAACAGAAACATTCAGAGAGAGATCAGATTGAAAGTGTTTGAGAAAGCTATTAGTGGGAAGAAGACCTGGGAGGTGGGGAATGGATTTCCTAAATTGACTATAAGGGACCTACAAAGCAACTAGATGAGATAAGACACATTTGTCTTGTAAATCCCTAAGAGAGGTCAGATGAAGGTCATCTCATTTCTCTAGCCAGTTAAGGTCTCCTCCAAATTTGTATGCTAATTTACCCACTTTTTTATTTTACTTCATAATTCTCTGTGTAACTCAACCTTCTTTACCTCATCAAATTGATTAAATCAATCATGGGTCCTATGTTAATATATTATTGAAGAAAAAGAAAGTAAAAGTATTCAAGAAAATGTTGTAATTAAACTTTTTAAATCTGATACTGAAACTTATATATTAATAATCATGTACCTTTTCTTTCAGAAAAAGAAAGTTGGAAGGCAGAACTAGGTAAGAGTACAGTTTTCCTTTTCCTTTTAGTGCTTCTAGGGTGGACATGATTTACATCCCCAAAAGAGCAACTGAGATATAGATTTTTATATGAATTACTTATGGATGTATCTATTCTATTTAACAAACATTTTTATGATCTGTTTTCATTTTTGATTATAAATTCAAAAATTATCCATCTTCCAATTACTTGTTGGAGCTTTAGTAATTGAGGACAATGAAATAATTTAAAAGCTTACGTCATAATTTTTAACTTCTAAATTAAACCAACTGGCCAGCCAGTAATGTGTTGTCTGTTTTTTTTTCCTTCCTTTATTGTTTTGTTTGTTGATCAACTTAGAATCACAGAAGAAGACAAACGAAGGAGGTAAATACAGTTCTACAATTAAGACAATATTAATCAACTCTTACAAGTAGGTATATATGAAAGAATGAAAATAAGTTACTTCATAAAAAAGCATAGTAGCTTACACTTATTCAAATGATTATTACTTCTATTTTTAGTCACGGCTAAAATATATTATTTAGTATGACTCTGTTTCTTAGAGGCTTGTGATACTTTTCTGCTTCTGTGTAATCTGGAGTCTTGCTGACTATACTGAAATTTCTTGAAGCTCTGACCTACTGCTTCTGTTATTTCTCACTTTCTGTTCAAATTGTTCAAACAGCCATAACTAGCATCACAAAGCCAAAAATGTATGTCTCGGACTCTATCCTGAGAAATATTGGCTTGGATGTTTAGCTACATACAAAATAAATACTAAGAAAAATGCCACGTCATGCTTCCCCCTCTCTTCCTGCTTCATCTCTCAACTGAGATATCTACCTGGAGAAGACATATACAGCAAAGACCCTCCTGAAGGTCAACTCCTCGTGAACGAGTAGGCCTCCTGAACACCAGAGAGAGACTTCCAGGCATCTCAAATACCATTAAAGAGCTTGTGCCTATGCATAGGCAGTAGATAAACAACATTAGACAATTTATGCCACAGTAGGGAGGATACTATCAATCAGTGCTGTCAATATTGATCAGCAATACTGCTAATTGCACCTAGAGAACTCAAAAATAGACACCTGCATTTGGTCACCTTAGCCTGCATACCAAACTATTTTGACTATGTTCATTTGGGTTGAAATTCAGCTGTTTGTACTAGGATATCTATTCTGCTGAAACGCCATGAGGTTTCCCGGCCAAGGCCATTTCAGGCAGCACTGGAGGTGTACAACTAAGGGAAGAAGGGTAAAAAAAAGAAAAGTAGTGCCATAACTCTAAAGGACAGAAAGAGTGCAGTATAGTTGTGTTAATTTACAACTGATTTTTAAACATATGCTTTTTAAAAATTTAAGTTGACAAGTTAAATGTGGACAAGTTAAGTGCTGGAGTGTGTCCAGAGGAGAGCTACCAGGCTGGTGAGGGGTCTGGAGACCAGGGCATATGAGGAGAGGCTGAGGGAGCTGGGCATGTTTAGCTTGGAGAAGAGGAGGCTGAGGGGAGACCTCATTGCCCTCTACAACTACCTGAAAGGTAGGTGGAGAGAGGTGGGGGTTGGCCTCTTCTCCCAAGTGAATAATGACAGGACCAGAGGAAATGGTCTGAAGTTGCGGCAGGGGAGGTTTAGATGAGATATTAGGAAGAATGACTTTACTGAAAGAGTGGTCAGGCACTGGAACAGCCTGCCCAGGGAGGGGGTTGAGTCACCATCCCTAGAGGTATTTAAGAAAAGTCTAGATGTGGCACTTCAGGGCATGCTCTGGTGGCAGAGATTGTAGGGTGGTTTTTTGTGTGTGTATGGTTGGACTCGATGATCTCAAAGGTCCTTTCCAACCATGAAGATTCTATGATTCTAAGTTTCCACATGGTAAATTTTGAAGAGAAAATAATAATTTCAGTATTTACGCAGTGATAGAATTATTTCCTTCAGATCTCACCTCTTAAACATTATCTCCTTGAGTTTTCACTTCACTTATTAAAGTTATTATTTTACAGGAATAGCTGATAGCAGAAATCACCTTGGTAAGAAAATCTCTTGTATAAATCCTATGTTTTATAAACCTTATGGAAAATAAAGAAACATGAGTCCAGATGAGCCTGACTACACCATCCATGAAGGTGAAGCCAATGTAAATGTCTCCTGACAGTGAGGTTCAAGTTTCTCCTTCAAGAGATTTGTCACACAGCTTGATATATGACCTCTCTGGGCTATCAACAACCCCCCTTACTAGAAGTTTTTCTTACCTAAAAATTACACCAAAGCTACAGACACCTATGTTGCATCATATGTTTTTTCCTTACAAATCACATCCACCTGAACCATTACAATGGCAGCCAGGAAATTAATTACCTCCACATGGCTCTACTGGCTGACTTAATGTCCTCTAAAATGCTTCCTAAATGTAAACCCAAGCAGAATTTCTCCAGAAGGCCCAGTTTTTGTCCCTCACCTTGCAAAAAAGTCTCAAAAACTTAAACCACACAAATTAAAAAAGTCCTCATACTGACTCATGACATTGCTTGATCTTCTATTGTTTGGGGTTGTCCGACTTTGAAACAACCCTCACAAAATAAGTGTTAATAACCAGATGATTTTTCCCTTTCAGAGCTTCTCAAAGCTGAGCTGGGTAAGTGGTTTAAAAGTTTTATTTTATTGCTATATGTACTGGTGCATTAAGTAAAGTCAGCCCACGAGAAGAATCACAATAATGACAATGATTGCAAATCAACAGACAGAAATACAGTAGGTTGACAAGCATTTAACTGCCCAATAGATTCATAAAATGCTACTCTGTTTCCTTTTTGTAGATTTCTGGGAAGCCCACAGCCACACAGGTAAGCTGGCAGGACGAACGGTGTGAAAATGCAGTGAACATCTGCCCAAAATGACGCAAATTACCCTGAAATGACAATGCCATGATGTTAGAGATATACTGACTGAGCTGGAGTGACAGAAATATGCTGCCTTGGTTAACAGGAAATGAGGCTGGGATGTGGCTGTTGGGAAAAGTGAGAAAAGGAGTTGCTGAAAGGTGTCAAAGTCTGGGGTGGGGTGTGGACACAATTCTGGAGAGGATGGATGGCCACATGGAAAAGAGAAAGAGAAATGTATGGTAAAGCATGTAGACTTTCACCCTGAAAGAGGAGCTGGCTGTGAGAGCTCCAAGGTGCTTCTTGGTTCATCAGGGATTGCACGCCCTGTGCTGAGGAATGTTTAAATTCTGTGTTGAATTGCACCAGGACCGCTCAGACCCTCAAATGCTTCAACCCCTAGCCACGTGCAGGGAGAAGTCCCTGAGCCACTCTGCTCATTGGGTGATTCTCGTTTTCCCCTCCAGTTCCCATTACTGTGAAATCTGACTGCCGAGTCCTGGAGCTCCATCTGCCAGGGGTTCCAGGTGTGGAGAGCAACACGTCTGAACCTGCTGGCACGAACACTCCCTGCACAGTCCCTGTCCTGGTGGGGAAGGAAGGGTTTGCAGCTGGGAAACACTACTGGGAGGTGGAGGTGGGCCAGGAGCAGGACTGGGTGCTGGGGGTGGTGAGGGAGAAAGGGAGACAGGAAGGGATGCGTCCCGGGGAGGACTACTGGGCTCTGCACAGGTCCCAGGGACAGATTTTCTGTAGCACCGGAGACCACAAGATTGAGAAGCAGCAGATGAGTTATTCAGTGATTGGTGTGCTTCTGGACTTGGACAGAGAGCGAGTGAAATTTTATGAAGCAGAGCAGATACGCATCATAGTGAGAATGCCTCTAAGGCTTGGAACGGAACCTGCAGAAAAGTTTTACCCATTTCTATCCAAAACGGAAGGGACAGGCACACCTCGTATCCACCCGGTCTCAATCCCAGTCCCTTTGGAGACACTGTAAAGGGAAACTTTGAATCAAATGGGTTGTAGAATCAAAGTTCTTTGCCAAGAGGTCACGGTGAGAGGAGGAGAGTCTAGAATGGCTTAGGACGTCAGCAATTATAAAATAAAGGCAGTAGGACTGGGTATCAAAGCAGGAAAACCTGAAAAAAAGGGGAGAAGTAATGAACGAACATTACAGTGTCTCAAAATAGAAAAAAAAAGTACTTTGAAGGAAAAGAACTTTTTAATATTATTTGTTCTCAACTAAGAGAACAGAGAAAGCCTCTAATGATTGCTTTTTGTTGCAAAATATTCTCCAAGCTGTATGTGAATTCCAAGGCATGTATAAACCATTACAAAAAAAATGCCCTCTTATAAGTAAGACCAGGACAAACAGAAAATTTCATTAA
Source organism: Chroicocephalus ridibundus (assembly GCF_963924245.1). NCBI lineage: Eukaryota > Metazoa > Chordata > Aves > Charadriiformes > Laridae > Chroicocephalus > Chroicocephalus ridibundus. The sequence continues at coordinate 703,012 of NC_086310.1, read as the reverse complement.
TTTTTCTTTCTACGTGATCCAAGAAGAATGGTTATGAAGAAAATCAGTGCCCAAAGCAAAAAAGGAATATCAGAAGCATTTGATTATTTAAGTAATCCATTCAAATCGTCACGATTATTAGGGAATCTAGTCTTCACCCTTGTAGAGGCTTGGATGCATTCTCTGCTGTCTCTTTGATTAAAACATGGTTGGGTGACAAGGATATTTTTTTCCCCGTTGAATGTATTTTTTACTCCCTATTAATGCAACCTTGAGCACTTGTGACAACTGAATGGAGACAGCATTCCCCTGGTCCAGTAGGTGACTCCCCAGGGAAAGACTATCAGTTCTGACTGGTGGAGTTAAAAAAGGAGTTATGGCTCCCCTCTCTAAACTGTTAGATTTCTGTGTTTCTCTTTACATTTAAACACCGATTCAAAAGTGTGTTCTGTTTCTGAGGGCCTGAAAGTGTAATATAACTTTCCAAGAGAAGGTTAAAATAAAGGGTTTTTTGGACTGCTATCCACCTTGAATTTGAACCTGATGCCTTTTGCTGCCAGTAATTCTTGGCAGAAATAACACTCAAAACCAATTCTAAGTGAAACCTACAGCGCTTTACGAGTTTCTTATGTTTCCCGCATCAACTCCAGCTACTTTTGAGACCTGATAAATTGAAAGGAGCTAAGTTAAGAATCTGTGCAAAAAATCTGCCATGGAGAAAAACGCATGTGACTAAATGCCTAACGGTCTCATCAAACATGAGAACATTACACAAAATCTTTACAATAAATTGTATGTCAACTTCATACCATCTGCACTTTCTTTTCATTGTATTTCCTGTTTTCACACCTGTCTTGGTTAAACTTTGGCGAGCAGAGGGTAGAGTAAAACTTTTTTACTGTCTCCGAACCATTTGTTCTGAAAAATATTCAGAGCTGCTTGTGCCAAAATTGTCAAATTCCAGTTAGAAATGGTGTTGGGTTTACATGGCAAAGTTTTGGTAGCTGGAGGTGGGGAGGCTGCAGGGGTGGCCTCTGTGAGAAGAGGGTTGTGGGCTCTAGAGCAGAGACTCCTCTGCAGCCCATGGAAAGTTTGTAAGAATCCATGATGGAGCGGGTATTTCCCTGCAGTCTCTGGAGACATCACACTGCATCCCATAGAAAACCCAACCCCGAGCAGGTGGATATTTCCTAAACGAGCGGAGGTCCATGGAGAGCCCATGGTGGAGAAGGGTTATCTTGAAGGACTGCAGCCTGTGGAGAACTGGTCCAACCTCTTCACCATAGCAGGTTCACCTAGAACAGGTTGGACAGGCTGTCACCCATCCAGGCGGGGTTTGAATATCTCCAGAGACGGAGACTCCACCACCTCTCAGAGCAGCCTGTTCCAGAGCTCTGGCACCCTCAAAGTGAAGAAGTATTTCCTCATGTTGAGATGGAACTTCCCGTGTTTCAGTTTGTGCCCGTTGCTCTTTGTCCTGTCACTGGGCACCGCCTTAAAGATTCTGTCCCCATCCTCCTGGCACCCGCCTGTTAGATATTGATAAGCACTGATGAGATCTCCTCTCAGTCTTCTCTTCTCCAGGCTAAACAGACCCAGGTCTCAGCCTTTCCTCATCAGAGAGGTGCTCCAGTCCCTGATCATCTTTGTAGCCCTCTGCTGGACTCTCTCTAGTAGTTCCTTGTCTTTCTTGAACTGGGGGGCCAGAAATGGACACAGTACTCCAGGTGCCTCACCAGGGCAGAGCAGAGGGGGAAGATGACCTCCCTCAACCTGCTTGGCCATGCTCTTCTAAATGCACCACAGGAGACCATTGGCCTTCTTGTCCACAAGGGATCATTGAAACAGACACAAAATCCAAAACACCTTCCCCCTGTGCTCCTTTTTCCCAGGCTCAACTTCACTCCTTTACTTCCAACTCCTCTACCTCCCCCAACCTGTGAGTGGCACAGGGGGACAGAGAATGGGGGTCATGGTCAGTCCATAACAGTTCCTTTCTGCCAGACCTTCCTCCTCACACTTTTCCCCTGCTCCAGCGTGGGCTCTCTGTAGGCTACAGTCCTTCAGGATAAACCTGCTCCCACAGGGCCTCTCCATGGGCTGCATTTTCCTTCAGGGAATTCTCACCAGCTGTAGTATAGGGACCCCAAGGGGCTGTAGTGTTGGTACCTGCTCCACTGTGGTCCTCTCCACAAGCAGGTGAATTTTTGCTCTGGCAACGGAAGCACCTCCTCCCCTACCTCCTTGTCTTGACCTTGGTTGTTGCCCTCACATTTTTTCCTTACTGTTGTGCTGCATTTTGCCCCGTCATAAACACGTCTTCTCAGAGGTGCCACCAGATTCATGGATTGGCTCAGCATCTGCCTGGAGTAGCTCCATTTTGCAGCCGGCATGAATCAACTGTGTCCAACATGGGAGCAACCCCTCACTCTTGACCACAGAGGCCACCCTAGCAGACCCTCTGCTACCAAAGCCTGGCCACAGACACCCAGTACACACCGAAAAAAAGTTTCTTATATTTACCTATCATCTTATACAGACTCTTTGATTTTAGTTTTCATCAACAGGTGAAAGGCATTTCTTATCATTTTCTCAGTAGTGCAGAATTGCTCCTCCTACTTCAGTGATAACGAGTCACCTTGTTCCTTCCTGTGTGTTTTAAAGGTACTAGCCAGGACACTGCATCCAACAGGTAAGAGCACAAGGCTTTTTTAATGCTAGAAAGGACGCACAACGACAATCGCAAAAGAATATATTCTAGATGTCTTTTGGGGCAGGTATATTCTCCTTAGTACTTGACAAGTGATATCTGAGGATTAATGAGTGAGAGGGAATAAAGTGAAGGATATCTTAGTGCTAGTAAGGAAGCAGTATTTTAACAACTAACCCTAGGAGTGTTTATGTTAGTTATGTTAGTTCTGAGATTGGTACTGTAGTTTTAGTCACTTTATCTCATCAAACTGCTACTTTGTTGGTACAGAAGGTTCTTCCAATGTGGTTGATTGAAAATGTAACATCCTCTGCTTTGGAGTGGTAAATATTTATTAAAATGATCTTTGTAATAGAGGTATAAATATTTAGCATAGCAGGGAATTGAGGGTTGTAGAATAAGAGTGCAAAGAGAAAAAACAGTGACAACCAGATCTACATGTTGCTGTTTTCATTCACTCAAAATGTTGAATGTTTGAGACGTAAATGTTAGTACTCTGTCCTTCAAGGACGCTCTCATGAAAAGATGTTGTAAATGCCAGTTGGTACTCAGAATGTGGGCCATTGTGGATTTTGATATGTAGTTGAGCTTTTCCGCCCAGGAGCTCAGCGTGACTCTGGGTTTCAGTAAAGCAAAGGGAGGGGGCTTCCCTGGGGATGCCTTATTGTACTCTCACCTACCTTTCAGGTGCTTAGTGTGATGCCTGGTGTTTTCCTGCACTGTGCTTGCATTACCTCCCTCTTATACTTTGTGCATTTAGAGTAAATGCTAGACCTTTGCAAGTCACAGGGTACTCCCCTGCTCCTTCCTTAGAGCACAACCAGCTCCTCCAGTTTTATTGCCCTACCGAGCAACTCTTTTTCTGCCCATCAACAGTTCACCAACGTTTTCTGCTAAGAGAGAGTACAAGAGTCCAAGTTTGTTGGGAGTTAAGATAATCTGCGGGTAAAAGATAACACAGCCATAGAGATAGGGGTGTGCTGATTGCTTTAGCCAGGCTGGGCAAGGAACAGAGGAGGAAGAGCGTGGCCAGTGGGAGTAAAGTCACAATTCACTGGGCACAGGTGAGCTGCAGTGTTGCACCTCTGCAGAATACACTGCTTTTCTCAGGCCTTCTGAGACGGGACCCTGGAAAAGTTTCCAAGGACAGTGTGGGAGAACCAGACCAGGCTGTTGCTCCCATTCTCTCTCATTCATGTATGAGAACCACACCTGCTCATCTGTAATGAAGAAAAAGTAGGATTTTCTGTGATCCTCCATCAAATCCTCATCCAGGGTAGTGTTCTTACTCAGAGACTCTTGCATCAGGTGACACACACCTGCAGAATCAAAGTAGGGTGGGAAGTATGAAGCACAGCCCAGTTTCCTAGACACATCCAACAAAAGATTTATTGCATGAGAGCCTGGTAATATGTGTACAGGGCTGGCAGTGGGCATCCAGGACTTCTGGCCTGCCATCCAAATCAGTTTGAAGTCTGATGTTCCTGTGCCCAAGAATAGGCACTGGCAGGGAATGGGAACAGGCAGCTTTTCCTTCAGAGAAAGGAGCCATGAGCTGCAGGTGACCCCACCAACACCATGTAGCCCCAAAGTGGGCAGAGCCAGGTGCCGCCTTTGTGTTTCTGTCTTTAGCAAGATTCACTTCCTGGAAGTTTCATTCCTCCAGGGAATTCTTTCTCATTTTTAAAATGCATCATCTATTTCCAGGAGGAACAGAAGCAATCTGAATTGACCCCCATGGAGTGGTCAAAAAGGAAGCTTGTGCTTGTCCTGTTCTTTACTCTTACATGTGTTTTAATTGGAAAGTGGCTTAGAGGTAAGAAACTCCCTACTGTACCCAGCTAGCCAGTTATCCTAAAATACCACACCTGCACTTCTGTTCATAGTCCTTAAAGCAACAAATGCACTGTAGATTGTATGTGGTGTTTGACACCTCCAAGCCCAAGTTTGGGACAACATCGCCCATCTTGGTGATGTGAGACACCCCAGTCCTGCTGCGGGGTGTCAGCTATGTCAGGGAAGCGGCATAGGTGTATTATCTTACCAGACACGTGAGAGAGACATGTTCAGTCTCTCCCAGGTCACAGAGCCAGGGCCTGTGGAGAGCAGGAGCCTGTGCAGATTGCTTTGCAGATTGTAAATTTGCAGACTCCATAGATCACAGTGGTAGCTCTCTTCTAGCTCAATGCGTTTGGTTTGCATTCCTCGCACCAGTGTACTTGTTGTCTTCCTGAATAAATCGCTGCCCACAGTGCCTGTGAGTATGTAACACAGGTGTCCTATATAAGCTGAGGAAATTTGCTAACTGTAAAGCATGTCTGTCCTTGGAGGAGGTGGTAGCAATGACTCAAGACCCTGTCCTCACTACTGTAAAGGACTGTGAGACTCTAACCTGGAGCTCAGCTTTCTGTTTTGGATTCAGCTAACGCATGTGGCTTTCTTCCCTCTATGGAAACATTACGCTCGTGGGGAAAACCAGTGTGTTTGCTCCCACCTCTTCCTTGCAGGTGAAGTGCCTCTCACCATCAGCATTGAACCATCAGTTGTCCTTGTTGAAGATCAAGTGACTCTGTCCTGCCAGGTGACAGACAATGTCCCCTCTAACACCAGCGTGCTCTGGTACAAAATGGAAAAGGGGAGGGATGCTCCACTGTGCTCTTCCTCCAGCCTGGGTGGGGTGGTGGAGCAGTGCAAGGATGAAGATGAGTGGAGGATCGTGGGACACTGGAAGGGAAGAGCACTTCTTCTGGTCATCCAGCAAGTGCAAGTAGCAGATGAGGGGACATATGTTTGTGCACTGAATGGCAGTGCTGTCATGCAGGAGGCTACCACTCGCCTTGGTGTTACAGGTAAGCAGGGAGATTTCCACAGTGAAATGTGGCCTGCTATGAGCATGTTGAGTTCAGTTCCCATTGTGACTCTCTGGCTCTGCCTATTCCTTGCTGGACAGCTGAGACCTTGTCATGGTTTAACCCCAGTAGGCAGCTAAGCAGCACACAGCCACTTCTTCATTCCCTGCCTTGGTGGGATGGAGGAGAGGAGAGAATCAGAAGGGTCAATGTATGAAAAGCATGGCCTGAGATAAAGACAGTTTAACAGATAAAGCAAAAGTCACCCATGCAATCAAAACAAAATGAGGAATTCATTCACTACTCCCCTTCGGCAGGTAGGTGTTTAGCCATCTCCACAAAAGCAGGGCTTCATCATGCGTAACAGTTATTCAGAGAAATGGGGAAATAAGCAAAGACGTAGGAAGTAGCTGGAAAGACTTGCTTCAATTCTGAATTTCTAAAAGCTGTGCACTGAGGGGGACAAGACATCTGGCTTCTCATGTGGGAAAAATATTAAGATGCTGAATATCCTTATATAAATCCCTGTATAGGTGCTGAATATCCATATATAAACAACCTACAGTCATTTACGAATGTTCAGCCTCTCCAGTTAGGGCTGTTTTGCTTTGTAAAATGAAAAAATAATTACTCAGAGCTATTAGGGAAGGTATTCACCAATGTGCAGTGCACATAATGATATGGTAAGGGCCCCTTTTCCCTCCTCATTAGAAATGCCCTGTCTCAGAAGACCTGTCCCCAGTGCAAGCCTGAAAGCACTTCCAAAAAGCACCTCATCAGATCTGACCTCCTGTTGGACACGTCCCACTCTGGAGCTTAGTCTGAGTGCATGGAAACATCTATTACCCACAAATCCGGCATCAGTCTGTTCCACAGATCAATGGCGTGTTTGAAGGCCTTTGTCATTTCTTTTCTTTTGAACCTACCACGTGCTAGGCTGACTTGATGCCCCCTCTTTTGGTGTTGGACAAGACAGGGAACAATTCCTTGCTCTTCTGCCTCTCCATGCCATTCCTTTTTTATGGACCTGTATCATACCCCCCTCAGTCACGTAGACAGTGCTCCTCTCTTTCACAAACTCCCAGATGCTCTTTCTGACCTTTGATCACCCAGGCTCACTGGGGTTTGCTCTTTCTCTGTGATAAGATGCCCCAGCACTTACCATTGTTGGAGTCCAGGTAAATGACCCCTTTGATGTGACCAGGGATGTTTTTTTTTATGAGCTATGAATCTTTAGAGCAACACACTGAGGTTTTATGAATTTCGTTGGTTTATTTTGATGTAGTAGTCGTTTTGCAGTAACTCTAACTTTGTCTCATAGTCATTGACTTACTCTGTTACAGCAATTGGGTATAAGCCAACTGTGGACAGGGATGTGCAAGAGGAGAATATGTGTCGCTACACGTGTAAGTCAAAAAAGTGGTACCCAAAGCCTGAAGTCATTTGGATGAACTATGGAGGAGACGCAGTAAATGTGGAGGCTGAGACAAATGTAACCTGGAGTGAGAGAGACCGTTTCACGGTGCAAAGCATCATCACAGTGTCTTGTGATAACTTAGATGTGGTGTGTGTAGTCAAACTCGTCAAATCCAAGATAAGCCGATCAGGTAGGTCATGGTTTCACACCTACATCTGCTTTGTTGAGGGAACCAGACCCCTCTATTATTGCTGGAAGAGCTGAAATTGGACAGGTCTCGGCACCTGCCCTGAAGACCCACACACACTGTAGAATCTTACTCTTCAGCAGAAATCTTTGCTTTTCGATGATGGAGGTTTGGGTTGGCCTTGTGGCATCCTCAGGGGAACACCATGAATCGATCCCCCAGGAAAGTGCTGAGAGTGATCTTCTCATTGCTCTGCCTCTTTGGGCCAAGTTCAGCCATAGCTTCAGGGGCTCATAGCTTTCCTTTGTTTTTAACAGTCTGAACCTGAGAACTCTTATCTCTTTAACATCACTTCTCTTTTTCTACCTTCTCACCTGAAGTGGCAGGCTGTATCAGTTATGGTTTGGGAAGAGCTCCTTGTACTCAGTCCTCTCTGTTTTCATTTATTTCAGCAGTTTCGCTCTTCCACAAAGAAAGCCCATATGACTCTTTCAAGTGTGGAATTACTAAAAATTAAATGCTCAAAAACCAGACGCTTTTGATTAGAGATGAAACAGTAACAAAAATGCAGGTGTTCTGTGAGATCTCTTTTATGGCATTCTTGGTGTTTCTGTGTTGTGCCAGGTGCGGTGCTGTTAAATTGCTTCTGTTACAGGTGCCATGAATGAAATTATTGTACCACATTCAAGCAGTTGTACGTACAAGGGCAGAATAAGTGGTTCCTATGTAAAGCCCAAAGTGATGTGGATTAATCCCCAAGGAGAAGATGTATCTTTGCTGGCCCAGACAAGCATTCTACAGGAGACAGACAATATTTTTACAATAGAAAGTTCCATTGAGTTACCCTGTGGGCAACCACCACCTTCTTTTGTGACCACTGAGGGGGAACGCAGACCACAGATTGCTCAACAATCAGGTATGCAGCAATTGAAACCTATTTCACTTGCTTTGGCGTTCTCCGAGCAAGTGAAGCTACGCTGTTTTTCCTTGGTTACCTCATCATCCTCCACTAATGAGAAGGCTGGGCCTAATGCTGTGAATTATTTCACTCAGTTTCCCACAACACTCCATAGCTGAATCCATTTGAGAGCATAATGAAATTTTGCAACTGGCCCGTGCCGCGCGAGGAGAGAGGCTAGGATGCAAAGTATAGAATTCTAAAGAAAGGTGATACAATTTCATACTATAAACACTAACAGGTATAATAGTTAGAGAAAGAGATTTTGCCTAAGAGGAGCCTGTTGCTCAACACTTTAGGTAGTCAAGGAATCTGCAGTCACAGCACCCCACTGTCAGGACTGTGGCTGAAATGGGAAGAGCATCTGCCGACCTCAGACAGGCAGGAAGACAGTGGGCTCCTGAGCTAAGCGTACACTAGTCTGTCTCCCAGTATGACCATCTTATTTTGATGCTGGCAAAGTTCTTCAGACTGTCAGCTGTTGGAATTTGTGCCAGTAAGGAAAGACTTTGACATTAGACTATTAGAAGGTTATTCTGCCTGAAAGGTGGTGTTGAGCACAAAGGCTAAGGCTCAGCTTTCCTCTGAAACTTCTTCTCAGTGAAAGCTTCAAAGGTCAAGTTTTCTTAAACAAAAGTATTTTAACAGTAACAACTAGAACATCATTGCTTCCTTAAAAGAAAGTGACCTCTTGAAAAAAAAAAAAATGGACCAATTGCAAAGACTAAAAATAATTAAAAACTTCCCAAGGAATAGAAAAAATACTTCCCAGAGCATGTCAAATCTGTTTTTCAGTGTGTGTATGTGGAAAATTCTTGAGCACAAGGCAGTGAATCTAAAATGCAACTATCAGTGTCCGCTTTCATCTTTCTATAAGACTTTTTGTGTTCCTCATCATATTTCCACATGAATGATTTTGCTGAAAGCATTTTTCTGCCAACCATGTCCAAATAGTGCAGATTATGTGACACCATGGCCACTCTCTATATGTGTGTACTATACTGCAACAAAATTGATGCATTTTTTAATATTTTTTCTCCATTTTTTTTAGAAAATGGAAACTTCATCTGGATTATCTGCCTCCTTGTTCTCATTATTTTACCAGGTAAGCTATTTCCGCATTACAGAGATCCCATTGCCCATTTCTTCATGGCAGTGAAGAATCAACCCCACACCCAGTTGTCATCTGGCTTTGAGTCCTCCTTCTTGGGGGGCGTCTCCCAGTAGCAATTGTGGAGTTACTATTTATGATATCTTTCCCTTTCAGCATCCCTTCAGAAGCAGATTGGTAAGTGTGGATGTTGGGGGTTTAGTGTCCTTGCCTGCCCATGGTGCAAATCTAGTAGTGAAGAACTGACTGTTCCAGGGTTGTCCTGTTCCTGGGTTTATTGGCCGTTCTCCTGGCCAGGTGTGCATTCAGCAGGGCTGGTGGGGTGTGCTTATTTCTGGAGGGCCCTATTACTGACTTGTGAAGGCTCAGTGACCTTTGCTATTCAGTCAAAGGGAGAGGTGGTGGCCCAAGAGAAAGAATCCATGCCCAGGGAAAGGGAACACTGCCCCCTGGGAAGCAGGAAACTGTCAGGATGAATCCCCTGTGTGAGCCAGAAAGAAGGGGCAGGGAGGTTGTTGTGGGGCTACTCCAGCTTCTGGTTTGCCAGATGCTGGTTGAGGACAGGTGCTGTGTCCCTCGGCACCTGACATTTCAACAAGGTATTGTGACTGCAGACAGGAGCATGAAGGAGAGAGATGTTGAGGGAAGGCCACGGTACAGCCGGTGGGGAGGAGAGCCTAGGTCTCTGGCCAGGCCTGGCTCCTGGTAGGGACATGGGTCCCAGTCAGAGCCATGTGATGAGTAGCTCCAAGGAGGGTGAGCCATCCACCATGCCAGAGGAGTTTTTCATCCCTCCCTGGGGTGGACGGTCCCAGGGAGGATGAGTGGGAGTGCAAACAGAGTGGACTGGTTTGCAAGGACATTATGAGTCTTGCCCTGACATCATGGCTTCTTCTCCTGTGATCACGGTGACTCAGCAGTGAAACTATGTGCAATGAATGGTGAGTCTTCTGCTTGCTCACATGCCTTCAGCACCGTGATAGAGGCCTCGGGGTGGGTGAGGAGGGACGCTCCAGCAATGCCAACTGCTTCCCGAGTGCCACGTTGAAAGACCCTGCCAGTGCCCAAGACTCAACATGGCAGCTGGTGCTCCCTGGTTTGGGCTTTGCCAGGGCAGTGCCCCACGCGCAGTTGTGGGATGGATTTTGCCTCTTTTCTTTTTTATGAGGGGTTGACCAATAGCTGCTGTGGGGGTACTATTTATGGTGTCTTTGTCTTCCAGCAGTCCTCGAGAGGCAGATTGGTAAGTGTGGATGTCTGGGGTTTGGTGTCCTTGCCTGCCCATGGGGTGAGCTCAGCAGTGAAGAATTGACTGTCCCAGGGTTGACCTGTGCCTGGGTCTTTGGTTTTTCTCCTGGCCTGTCGTGCATTTGGCAGGACTGGTGGGCTGTTCTCATTACTGGGGGGGCTTGTTGCTTACTGGGCTCCATTGTGAAGGCTCTGCGTCCTTGCTGCTGAGCCAAGGGGAGAAGTGGTGACCCAAGAGAGAGAATCCATGCCCGGGGAAAGGGAACACTGCCCCCTGGGAAGCAGGAAACTGCCAGGATGAATCCCCTGTGTGAGCCAGAAAGAAGGGGCAGGGAGGTCTTGGTGGGGCTACTCCAGCTTCTGGTTTGCCAGATGCTGGTTGAGGACAGGTGCTGTGTCCCTCGGCACCTGACATGCCATGAGGACATGTGACTGTGATGAAAGTACAGCTAGCAGATGTGCTGGGTGTCTGTGCCGGGGAGGGACATTACTGTGAGGTGTAGGGAGTGGGTGGGAGGGCAATGGGTCTCAAGGATTGAAGGTGATGGATGATCCTGTGCCAGGGCCGAGGGAGGAGGGAGCCCCTGTCCCCACTGCTGGCACCAGACCCTACCTGGGCAGCCCTCATTGCTCTCCTTAACTCTTATTTGCAGAGAAGCTCCTGTCACAAGACAGGACAACACGTCATGCAGAGAAGGGTGAGTGCAAGCAGTGCACTGCTGCCACGGCTCAGTGCCCAGGAGAATTTTGATTGGGAGCAGGTCTTCAAGGAGGTCAAGTCTGTCTTACTGAAGACATTCTATGCTGTCCTTCGAAGGGCCTCGGTGCGAGTGGTGCAGCATGGGCAGCCAGGAAGGGAGGGTGGGCTGGGTCTTTCTCCAAAGAGATCCAGGAAGCCAGTACGCATGCTCTCTGAAAGAGGGATGTGCTACGCCCCTGTTATCCCTTGTTCCTGGTAGAGGACTCGTGGGGCAAGGCTTCCTTGCAGATCTCAATAGCAATCGTGCTACAAGACATGAGGGCTTTGCTTCTCTTGTCAATCCGTGGTCCCCCGTGGATGATTTTTCCCCTTGTCTTCCTTGGAGTTCTGGTGCTAAGCAAGGTGTCCATTCTTCCCCCTCTTTTCTTACAGGAAACCCAAAGGAGATTGGTAAGTGTCACCGACTCCTCAGGGGCCATGTTACAAGCAGATCGTGGCATGCAGTGCCAGGGTGGGACAGTGGAGGGCAAGTCAGCCCTGACCCCACGAGATATAGCCAGGAGAGCCTGCAGTATGAGCGTGCCTGGTGTCAGGAATGCTGAGAGACAGCTGGGTTGGAGGTGATTGCTCCATGCTTTCCCTCAGCTTTCTTCAACCAAATGTCCCCCAGAAAAGGAGCTCTAGTGGCAGCCACGGCCTATGCAACAAGTGAGATTTGGGGTTGTCCTGGTGGGTGTCTGGTGGTGTCCAAGCTGATGGAGGTTTGGTGCAGACAGGAACATGAAGGAGAGAGATGTTGAGGGAAGGCCACGGTACGGCCGGTGGGGAGGAGAGCCTAGGTCTCTGGCCAGGCCTGGCTCCTGGTAGGGACATGGGTCCCAGTCAGAGCCATGTGATGAGTAGCTCCAAGGAGGGTGAGCCATCCACCATGCCAGAGGAGTTTTTCATCCCTCCCTGGGGTGGACGGTCCCAGGGAGGATGAGTGGGAGTGCAAACAGAGTGGACTGGTTTGCAAGGACATTATGAGTCTTGCCCTGACATCATGGCTTCTTCTCCTGTGATCACGGTGACTCAGCAGTGAAACTATGTGCAATGAATGGTGAGTCTTCTGCTTGCTCACATGCCTTCAGCACCATGATAGAGGCCTCGGGGTGGGTGAGGAGGGACGCTCCAGCAATGCCAACTGCTTCCCGAGTGCCACGTTGAAAGACCCTGCCAGTGCCCAAGACTCAACATGGCAGCTGGTGCTCCCTGGTTTGGGCTTTGCCAGGGCAGTGCCCCACGCGCAGTTGTGGGATGGATTTTGCCTCTTTTCTTTTTTATGAGGGGTTGACCAATAGCTGCTGTGGGGGTACTATTTATGGTGTCTTTGTCTTCCAGCAGTCCTCGAGAGGCAGATTGGTAAGTGTGGATGTCTGGGGTTTGGTGTCCTTGCCTGCCCATGGGGTGAGCTCAGCAGTGAAGAATTGACTGTCCCAGGGTTGACCTGTGCCTGGGTCTTTGGTTTTTCTCCTGGCCTGTCGTGCATTTGGCAGGACTGGTGGGCTGTTCTCATTACTGGGGGGGCTTGTTGCTTACTGGGCTCCATTGTGAAGGCTCTGCGTCCTTGCTGCTGAGCCAAGGGGAGAAGTGGTGACCCAAGAGAGAGAATCCATGCCCGGGGAAAGGGAACACTGCCCCCTGGGAAGCAGGAAACTGCCAGGATGAATCCCCTGTGTGAGCCAGAAAGAAGGGGCAGGGAGGTCTTGGTGGGGCTACTCCAGCTTCTGGTTTGCCAGATGCTGGTTGAGGACAGGTGCTGTGTCCCTCGGCACCTGACATGCCATGAGGACATGTGACTGTGATGAAAGTACAGCTAGCAGATGTGCTGGGTGTCTGTGCCGGGGAGGGACATTACTGTGAGGTGTAGGGAGTGGGTGGGAGGGCAATGGGTCTCAAGGATTGAAGGTGATGGATGATCCTGTGCCAGGGCCGAGGGAGGAGGGAGCCCCTGTCCCCACTGCTGGCACCAGACCCTACCTGGGCAGCCCTCATTGCTCTCCTTAACTCTTATTTGCAGAGAAGCTCCTGTCACAAGACAGGACAACACGTCATGCAGAGAAGGGTGAGTGCAAGCAGTGCACTGCTGCCACGGCTCAGTGCCCAGGAGAATTTTGATTGGGAGCAGGTCTTCAAGGAGGTCAAGTCTGTCTTACTGAAGACATTCTATGCTGTCCTTCGAAGGGCCTCGGTGCGAGTGGTGCAGCATGGGCAGCCAGGAAGGGAGGGTGGGCTGGGTCTTTCTCCAAAGAGATCCAGGAAGCCAGTACGCATGCTCTCTGAAAGAGGGATGTGCTACGCCCCTGTTATCCCTTGTTCCTGGTAGAGGACTCGTGGGGCAAGGCTTCCTTGCAGATCTCAATAGCAATCGTGCTACAAGACATGAGGGCTTTGCTTCTCTTGTCAATCCGTGGTCCCCCGTGGATGATTTTTCCCCTTGTCTTCCTTGGAGTTCTGGTGCTAAGCAAGGTGTCCATTCTTCCCCCTCTTTTCTTACAGGAAACCCAAAGGAGATTGGTAAGTGTCACCGACTCCTCAGGGGCCATGTTACAAGCAGATCGTGGCATGCAGTGCCAGGGTGGGACAGTGGAGGGCAAGTCAGCCCTGACCCCACGAGATATAGCCAGGAGAGCCTGCAGTATGAGCGTGCCTGGTGTCAGGAATGCTGAGAGACAGCTGGGTTGGAGGTGATCGCTCCATGCTTTCCCTCAGCTTTCTTCAACCAAATGTCCCCCAGAAAAGGAGCTCTAGTGGCAGCCACGGCCTATGCAACAAGTGAGATTTGGGGTTGTCCTGGTGGGTGTCTGGTGATGTCCAAGCTGATGGAGGTTTGGTGCAGACAGGAGCATGAAGGAGAGAGATGTTGAGGGAAGGCCACGGTACGGCCGGTGGGGAGGAGAGCCTAGGTCTCTGGCCAGGCCTGGCTCCTGGTAGGGACATGGGTCCCAGTCAGAGCCATGTGATGAGTAGCTCCAAGGAGGGTGAGCCATCCACCATGCCAGAGGAGTTTTTCATCCCTCCCTGGGGTGGACGGTCCCAGGGAGGATGAGTGGGAGTGCAAACAGAGTGGACTGGTTTGCAAGGACATTATGAGTCTTGCCCTGACATCATGGCTTCTTCTCCTGTGATCACGGTGACTCGGCAGTGAAACTATGTGCAATGAATGGTGAGTCTTCTGCTTGCTCACATGCCTTCAGCACCGTGATAGAGGCCTCGGGGTGGGTGAGGAGGGACGCTCCAGCAATGCCAACTGCTTCCCGAGTGCCACGTTGAAAGACCCTGCCAGTGCCCAAGACTCAACATGGCAGCTGGTGCTCCCTGGTTTGGGCTTTGCCAGGGCAGTGCCCCACGCGCAGTTGTGGGATGGATTTTGCCTCTTTTCTTTTTTATGAGGGGTTGACCAATAGCTGCTGTGGGGGTACTATTTATCGTGTCTTTGTCTTCCAGCAGTCCTCGAGAGGCAGATTGGTAAGTGTGGATGTCTGGGGTTTGGTGTCCTTGCCTGCCCATGGGGTGAGCTCAGCAGTGAAGAATTGACTGTCCCAGGGTTGACCTGTGCCTGGGTCTTTGGTTTTTCTCCTGGCCTGTCGTGCATTTGGCAGGACTGGTGGGCTGTTCTCATTACTGGGGGGGCTTGTTGCTTACTGGGCTCCATTGTGAAGGCTCTGCGTCCTTGCTGCTGAGCCAAGGGGAGAAGTGGTGACCCAAGAGAGAGAATCCATGCCCGGGGAAAGGGAACACTGCCCCCTGGGAAGCAGGAAACTGCCAGGATGAATCCCCTGTGTGAGCCAGAAAGAAGGGGCAGGGAGGTCTTGGTGGGGCTACTCCAGCTTCTGGTTTGCCAGATGCTGGTTGAGGACAGGTGCTGTGTCCCTCGGCACCTGACATGCCATGAGGACATGTGACTGTGATGAAAGTACAGCTAGCAGATGTGCTGGGTGTCTGTGCCGGGGAGGGACATTACTGTGAGGTGTAGGGAGTGGGTGGGAGGGCAATGGGTCTCAAGGATTGAAGGTGATGGATGCTGCTGCATCCAGAGCCGAGGGAGCCCCTGTCCCCACTGCTGGCACCAGACCCTACCTGGGCAGCCCTCATTGCTCCCCCTTCTTTCTCCCTACTTCTTATGTGGAGAGGAGCTCCTGTCACAAGACAGGGCAGCACATCATGCAGAGAAGGGTGAGTGCAAGCAGTGCACTGCTGCCACGCCTCAGTGCCATGGCTGGCAGACTGGCTCAGACCCCTGGCTGGCAGCTGGTGTTCACAGAGGCTTAGTCTGCCTTCCTTAATAAGACCCAGGCTTTTTCCCTAGTCTTCCCTGTACTTGAGGTAGGGTTCTAAGGAAGTTGTAATCCTTTCCTCCCCTCCTCTTGCAGAGAACCTGAAGAAGGAGATTGGTGAGTGCTGCTTTCTCCCTAGAGGTCATGTGAGTCAGCTAATTGTGAGGTTTGCGGGTCTTCATCGTGTGTTGCTTGTGGGTTCTGGCTGGTGGATGCTTTAGTACAAGCAGGAGATTGAAGGTAAGATATGTAGAGGTAGAGCTCAGATGGGGATGATGGAACTGGAAAGCCTCGGCCATCAGCCAGCCCTGGAGCCTGGTGGGAAAGTGGGTGGTGATGGAGTGTTGAAGAGATCACTACTAGGGTCTGAAGCCTGTGAGATGCAGCTCCAAGGAGCATTAGTCATTTACCATGCCAGATTTTTGTTGCTTCCTTGGGCAGAATGTCACAAAGTGGACTGTTTTGCAAGTTGTGGTTCTTGCCCTGACTTGGCTTTCTTGCTCTTCTTCTCTTGCTGCCTACGGGGACTTGTCAGACAAACTGCTTGCAAAGGATGGTGAGTCTCTCTGGTTGCCTACATGCTTTCATGTTTATTGTCATTGAAAATTGTCTATACTTTGCTCTGCATGTTCCTTGGAAATATGTCACCTGAATCTTCAGGAAGCTGTTTCTATTATGAAGCCTAACCTAATCCATGGGAATAACTCACAGTAGCTCAAATGGTCCTCTTTTACATGTTGTATTCTTCCCATGTCTTTTGATACATCCAGCTTTAATGACCTGGCTATACTTTACCGTCTGTTGCCCTCTGGTGTGCAAAAGATTTCCTCATATCACGAGTCAGAAAAGTTCCTCCTGATATGCATAGGAAGAACAAAAGCCCATTTAAGAATGATCATGAATGTCATGTAGATCTGACTGCATGGAAACCTATGGTGAATCCAGAAATAGTGTTTTAAAATATGGCATTTCAGTATATGGCTGAACTTTGGTATTAATAGAGTTGTCTGTATCCAGAGCCATCCTGTAGTGCTACCAAGTACTGATGTCTAATCCATAGTAATGTTTTTTTTTCTGTGCATTTCTCTTGTTTGCAGTGGATCAGAGGAAAGAAATTGGTAAGTCATTGTTGTCAATTAAGTCCTTTATGCCTAGTGAAGGGGGAAAATCGAAGAGAGGAAGGAATGGTTCTTGTTTTACAGGACAATGAATTTAGAGCTTGTGACACCTGGGGATTCAAAGCCTTCCCTTCACGCAGTTCCAGGTGTGCTCCTCACACCTGTATGTTCACGCGCTCAGACATTCGTCCAAAACTATGTGTTTTTCACATATAGATGCCTACCTTTGAGCTAATCCCTTAAACTCACATTTCACAACTTCACGATCCTGCTGGGTTGCCTTTTCATCTCTCACACATAAAAACACAAGCTCAGCTGATTCTGCCCTGGCAAATAGTTAATATTGACTTGTCTGATTTGACTTCTCAGCAGCTTGGTTTGGATAGCAGGCTCTCTGCCTGACACATCTTCTCCACTATCCTTCTTTGCCCAGCCACGATTGCACAAAGCTGTCATGGTTGCACGTACCCAGAAACTCACTGGAAAGTGCACTCTGTCCTCCCTTCAGAGGACTGGGGAAAATTCACACAACCTGTTCCTTTGTATGCACTGCCGCCCGACAAATGCACAAAATGTGGCTGAAACTTATTTCCATGAGTGTCACGAAGGTGGCTGTCTCTTTCTGTGTCCCTGGAAATGCTGGGCTGCTGACCAGGGGTATCGCATGGTTTGAAATGTGGAGTGTGGCTGGTGGGGCATCTATGTAAAAGGCCACCAAGGCAGCAAATTGAGACCTGAGGGAGAAAGCAGTTCTCAAGTAGGAAACTCATCCCAGCTTCAGACCCGTCTTCAGACCTCGCAGGTAATCACAGGGCTTGAGAGAGCAAGATGGAATTTGATTATCAGTTGATCGGCACAGTTTAAGCTTAGACTCAGTCTGAGATTTCCCAACTTGGAGCTGGGAAATCTTTTCAGTCAATGTTTGGACTTTGTTCTTACCTGTTTTTTTCTTGTTCTCTTTTTTTTTTTTTTTTCTCCTTATTTGTTTTCAGAGTTCAGAAAGGCTCGTGGCAATGCAGGTAAAATAATGTCTTTCCTTATGTCTATACTCAATGGCTTGAAAGCTGTGAATACTACAGAAGCAGTGCTGAGCATGGAAAGGACTGTGAGTCTGCAAATACCTTTTATTGCAGTGATGTCTGAGCACAGTTCTTCATCGCTACAGGCTAAGAGGTCTTTCTAGACTGGTTGTGGGGAGATTTTCAGAATAAAATGCTGTACAGTACGGCTTCCTTTTCTTCTTGCATATTTGCTTTACAGAAATGTTTGTAAACCCCCAAATTTCTCTTTGTTGCAGACGACATCAAGGTTGATGGGAACACAGCCCATCCAAACTTGTCTATTGATGCGGATGAGAAGAGTTTTACGTATAAGTCACAGGCCCAGAAAGTGACTCAAACTGAAAGGAGTTTTGATTCATCTGTCTGTGTGCTGGGCTCAAAAGGTTTCTCCTCCGGGAAGCATTACTGGGAAGTGGATGTTGAAAAAAGCAATGACTGGGACCTGGGAGTAGCTGGAAAATCCGCTCCAAAGAAAGGAACAATATCTCTGTCACCTAAAGAACAATTCTGGGCTCTGGGCTTAAGTTTTAAAAATTACTGGGCAAGAACTGATCCATGGACACCATTAACGGTGCAGAAAAAACCCAAGAAAATCGGAGTCTACCTTGATTGTGAAGAGAGAATGTTGACTTTTTTCAATGTTACTGACATGTCTGTGATGTTCACGTTTAAAGACTGTGCTTTCTCAGAAGAATTGTATCCCTTCTTTAAAAACTCACACAAAGAATCAACCATGAGAATTTGTTCAGTTAGAGAGGAATAATTTTTTTTAAAAATATGGTAATTTTTCTGTGAAATGAAAGATCATATCATTTTCTTAGACAAACTGAATGCTTCATTGCAGTTTTTGTATTACACATTCTTGATCATATTCTGGGTTATGCATAGTTTAATACCTTAGCTTAAAAGGTTTTCCTTTCCCCTACCCTTTTATGTGTGCATTTTGTCCTATACCTGCAGCATGTGTGCAGAAGTGAGGTGTGCCATGCCACAATTTGATAGATGATACATTCATTTCAAGAAACAGGGTTGTGATCAGAGGTGCAGAGTCCAGTTGGAGGCCTGTAACTAGCGATGTTGTCAAGGGGTCAGAACTTGTTCAACTGGCATTTACATCTTTTCATGAGAGTCTCCTTGAAGGACAGAGTACTAACATTTACATCCCAAACATTCAACATTTTGAATTAATGAAAACAGCAACATGTAGATCTGATTGTCACTGTTTTCCATACCTCTATTACAAAGATCATTTTAATAAATGTTTACCACTCCAAAGCAGAGGATGTTACATTTTCAATCAACCACGTTGGAAGAACCTTCTGTACCAACAAAGTAGCAGTTTGATGAGATAAAGTGACTAAAACTACAGTACCAATCTCAGAACTAACATAACTAACATAAACACTCCTAGGGTTAGTTGTTAAAATACTGCTTCCTTACTAACAATAAGATATCCTTCACTTTATTCCCTCTCACTCATTAATCCTCAGATATCACTTGTCAAGTACTAAGGAGAATATACCTGCCCCAAAAGACATCTAGAATATATTCTTTTGCGATTGTCGTTGTGCGTCCTTTCTAGCATTAAAAAAGCCTTGTGCTCTTACCTGTTGGAAGCAGTGTCCTGGCTAGTACCTTTAAAACACACAGGAAGGAACAAGGTGACTCGTTATCACTGAAGTAGGAGGAGCAATTCTGCACTACTGGGAAAATGATAAGAAATGTCTTTCACCTGTTGATGAAAACTAAAATCAAAGAGTCTGTATAAGATGACAGGTAAATATAAGAAACTTTTTTTTGGTGTGTACTGGGTGTCTGTGGCCAGGCTTTGGTAGCAGAGGGTCTGCTAGGGTGGCCTCTGTGGTCAAGAGTGAGGGGTTGCTCCCATGTTGGACACAGTTGATTCATGCCGGCTGCAAAATGGAGCTACTCCAGGCGGATGCTGAGCCAATCCATGAATCTGGTGGCACCTCTGAGAAGACGTGTTTATGACGGGGCAAAATGCAGCACAACAGTAAGGAAAAAATGTGAGGGCAACAACCAAGGTCAGACAAGAAGAAAGGAGGAGAGTGGGCTACACTTTTTACGTAATCAGATGTGTGGTTTTCCCAGCCATGCAGAAGTTTGCCTACATCCTGCCATCACACTGGTAATGACATGGTATGTGGTGGATTAAAACCACTCTGCATTTGCTAAGCTCCGTTCATCGTTTAACTCTGTTCTTCATTTTTCTGTTCTAAGACAACCTTATATACTTGATGCACCAGAAGGGTACCCATCCGTTGGGGACCTGCACCCCATTGGGTAGGCTCCTTGCTGCCCCACTCCAAAGGATGAACACTCTGGGAAATCAGGTTGCACTGGGCAAAGTTGGGCACCGTAAGATGACCAACTCAGCTGGAGATTTCTACTGGACATACGCTTGCACTGAATAAAGCCTAAGTTGAGGACAATTAAAGTGAAGCAACTCTGTAACATTCTGTATTTTTAACAGTATCCCTTCATATATATAATATATATAAAAAATATATAAATATATTCATATATATAACTGTAACATTCTGTATTTTTAACAGTATCCCTTCATATATATATATGAATATATATGCATATATATGAATATATATATTCATATATATATATAACAACCCCTTTTTGTCTTCTGAGAAGTTAGTAACTGTTCTGCTCTGTCACTCCTTCCTACTCACACTTCTTTCCTGTTCCAGCATGGGTCCTTTCCATAGGCTATAGTCTTTGAGGATCTCCTCTAGCATAAATCCTCCATGGACCTCAGCTTCTTTAGCTGCTTTATCCAGCTTTATCCACCTGCTCAGGGTTGGGTTTTCTATGGGATGCAGTGTGATGTCTCCAGAGACTGCAGGGAAATACCCGCTCCATCATGGATTCTTACAAAATTTCCATGGGCTGCAGAGGAGTCTCTGCTCTAGAGCCCACAACCCTCTTCTCACAGAGGCCACCCCTGCAGCCTCCCCACCTCCAGCTACCAAAACTTTGCCATGTAAACCCAATACCATTTCTAACTGGTTCAGTTTAATTGACTCATAGAATCATAGAATGGTTTGGGTTGGAAGGGATCTTAAAGATCACCTCGGTCCAACCCCCCTGCCATGGGCAGGGATACCTCCCACCAGACCAGGCTGCTCAAACCTGGCCTTGAACACCTCCAGGGATGGGGCAGCCACAGCTTCTTTGGGCAACCTGTGTGAAGGAAGGTGCAGCAGAGACAGTGCATTATGAACTGACAACAAACCCCATACCCTGTCACCCTGCATTACTCAGGGGAACAAGGCAGAGAAGTTAGGAGTGAAGTTGAACCCAGGAAGAAGGGAAGGGTGGGGTGAAGGTGTTTTCTAAGATTTGATTTTATTTCTCATTATTCTACTCTGAATTGATTGGCAATAAATTGAATTAATTTCCCCAATTTGAGTCTGTTTTGCCTATGACAGTAATTGCTAAGTGATCTTCCTGTCCTTATCTCAACCTACGAGCCTTTTGTCAAATTTTCCCCCTCTAACCGGTTGAGGAAGGAGAATGATAGAACAGCCTGGTGGGCACCTGGTGGCCAGCCAAGGTCAACCTGCCACACTGCTTACATGCGAGCATGAGTTTTACACTCCAGTTACAGATAGTAGAGAATAAGATGTCATTCACTTGCCAGAAGACAGACGTCTATTACCACTTGAGATGCCATGTCACACTTTCTCCCATCTTCAGCTGCTGCTTCAGGAGGGTCTGAGAAAAATCCCAGAAATCCCATGCTCTGATAGCCCTGTGGGAGCTCCAATTGCATTAGGCTTCCACATTTGGGCAGCTGAATCTAACACTTGACTCCCATTCCTTAAGTCAAATGAACTTAACCAACTGCTTACATACAAGGAATTATTCCTGAGTTTTATGTGATCTGTGGATTTCACCCTTATCGCTTAACATCTCTAAAAGCACATCTCCAAAAAGGCTACTTGCATTTCATAGTTCATAATGTGATTGTTATTAATAGTTTTCTGACTTTGTATAAAATTTGAAATTTCCATTCATACTCTTCCTGGTAAATTGTTCTGATGGGTTTATTAGTTAAAAAAGAATACACAACAACTGCAACAAATACTGAAATAAATCCATGTTTGTTTAGTCCAGGCAGAATGAATTGAAATTGTAACATTTGACAGGTCTGGGTTTTTACAAAATCAGTTCCTTAGTACAAGATGAATCCCTAAGAAGTACTTCATAGACTATTTCTTTCTTGACCATGGTTTTAAAAGCTGATATTACTTTGTTTGTTTGTTTGTTTCCTCTCTGCTTTCCCGTCCTCTGCGATTCACCACATAATTAATTTATCAATCTCCTCCTGGCCCTGTGGAAGGATGTCACAGAGTATTTGTATTTTAAGTGTATACAGGGCGTACTCCCAACCATTTGTCGTCAGAGCCTGGACTGAAGAATGGGTACAGATTCCCAGAAAGCTCAAAAGTGAGAGACTCAAGAAGGCACTTTTCTTCAACATCAAAGAATGACAGCGTGCTAGATTCCCAATCCAGGAAAACACCTACCACGCTGCAGGGCTTGAAATTTCCTTCACCTTTCCCACCAGTTAAGGTGTATTTTCCCTGAGAAAACCGCAGACTGAGTAAATTCCCCTTTGGGAAAGTATTTATTGTGGTGTTCCTCAGTGTGTTTCTAATTTCCTCATCCACGACACCCAGCTCCCACTCTGATTTATCCCCCACCTCCACTTCCCAGTAATGTCTCTTTTCTGAAAACCCTTTAGTAGCTACCACCACTGCTTTGGGCAGGATCTCCTTCTGCGTGGAGGACATGACTCTGTTTTTCTCCTTAATGACGAGGCTGGGATGTTTGCAATTCTCATCCAGAGTGATATTAACTTGAGAAAGGAAGAAAAAAAAAATTACAAAGCACCAGGTTATTTCTGATTTTCAGGAAAATAAACAATAGTCTCGAAGGAAGTGAATAAAGGAGAGAAATCATAAAATAAGAAAAAAAAATAAAAACACTAAAAAAATCAAAGCAAACAACTAAATACCCCAGGAATATACAGTATGCTTTTGTCAGACAAAAACTCAATAGCAGAAATAATATCCATCAGGACATGCCTCTTCTCTGGCTTCACTGTGCCTTTGTTAATTCATCTTTTCTCTGACTGAGGGGATCCAGGCTCTCTGGTTAGATGCATCTGGCAGATGGATTTTTTGGAATAAAGCACAAAGCTGAATCTCTCAAAGGCACATAACGTGTAAAAGCGTCCTAGTTGGTGCAGAAATGCTTCGCTCCAATTCATGACACTGAGAACTGTGTAGATGGGAGATGGTCTCTTTCAACCCATGGGCTTCAAAATTTCCCCAAATTCTGACAGCCTGTGAGTTTTTCATGACACAAGGGATAGACTCTGGAATGTGCATGAAAGAACATGAGGTTAACGGCAGGTGAGATTTGACTTACCTGCGTTGCTTTGAGCTCTTCTGAAATCTGCAAGAAAAGAAATGAATGATTAATTAAAATTAGAGCAGAATATTAATAGACCTTATTTTAGTACAGTATGGAGTTGGAGGGGTGTAGATATGACAAAATTACTTTTCATCTTTCAACTCACCCAGCTCATTTTGGACGTTTTCTGAAAAAGACAGAAAGTTGTGTTATACTCATGCATGGTAAGGCTCTTCTACAGGGTGTCTGTGCTAATAAGAGTATTTTCGATACTACTTTACTTAAGTATACTTCAGACTAGGATTTGGGAAAAGATGCTAGCTTAACCTTGGAGGGGTAGAGGTTATCTAAACCCAAGCTAGTCAACTGGACTCTATGTAGAGTCAGGATAAAGAAAATGGAACATGAGAAAGTGTTCCTTCTCTGCTGTTTCAGTAGGTAACTAGTTAGGTGAGCCGAATCACCTGTACGTACATAGAATCACAGAATGGCTGGGGTTTGAAGGGACCTTCAGAGATCAGCTAGCCCAACCCCCCTGACAAAGCACGGTCATCTAGAACAGGTTGGACAGGACAACATCCAGGTGGGTTTTGAATATATCCAGAGAAGGAGACTGCACAACCTCTCTGGGCAGCCTGTTCCAGTGCTCTGGCATCCTCAAACTAAAGAAGCTTTTCTTCATGTTCAGATGGAACTTCCCGTGTTTCAGTTTGTGCCGTTTGCCCCTTGTTCTGTCAGTGGACACCACTGAAAAGAGTAGGGCCCCATTCTCTTGACATCCACTCTTTAGACATTGATAAGCATTGATGAAATCCCCTCTCAGCCTTCTCTTCTTTAGGCTAAACACACCCAGGTCTCTCAGCCTTTCCTCATAAGATGCTCAAGTCCCCTGACCACCTTTATAGCCCTCCGCTGCATTCTATCCACTCCTTGTCTTTCTTTCCAGTTCCTTGTCTTTCTTGAACTGGGGAGCCCAGAACTGGACACAGTATGTGACCTCACCAGGGCAGAGCAGAGGGGGAGGATGACCTCCCTCAACCTGCTGGTCACACTCTTTCTCATGCCCCACAGGAGACCATTGTCCTTCTTGGCCACAGGGGCACATTGCTGCCTCATGGTCAACTTGTTGTCCGCCAGGACTCCCAGGTCCCTCTCTGCAGAGCTGCTTTCCAGCAGGTCAGTCCCTAACCTGTAGTGGTGCAGGGGGTTATTCCCCTCTAGGGGCAGGAATGAATACGTAGAGGACCCATGGCCATGCTTCCAGAACTTGTCAGATGACAAACAGGACCTTGAAATGGCCAACATGTCAAAATGCATATAAATCTTTTTTTTTTTTTGTACTTGCTTTCAGAAGTGTCGGTTTGTTCGTAGGAAGGAAAATCTGTTTTCTACTCAACTACAGCAAAAATTAAACCCTTAAAGGTATGAAAAGGTGTTCCCTTGTCATAGAAACAGGCATTCTAGAGTCCACAATTGTGTCAGATAAACACTGTTTTTTAGGGACAACTAAGTCTAACTGTGGAAGAGAACGAAGTGCTGCAATAGCCCTCAAATGGTGGCACACTTCAGTTCCAAAGTGGTATTTCTGATAACAAATAATTTAAATCATTTTAAAGGACCAAAGTTAACTTAATATCCTTACCAATTTTGTCCAACATATCCTGATTTTCTATAAAGAAACAAAATTAAATTAAAAGTTAGGATGACTAAATCATGCAAATTATGGTACACTCACCATGTGTTTTGGAATTCTAATATATAGGTTATTTAGATATACAGGCTTAATATGTTTATTAATCTGTGTATATCTGTTTATGTATATTTATATATATAGGATTAATCTGTTTATAGAATAATAGACATGCATTATATAAATTTTCTCTGGTATTAAATAATGTGCTGCACAAATATTCCTGAACACAAGATATGACAAAATAAATAACAAAAAATACCAGAAACAATTGGGGAGTCATTCAGAGGAAATAGCTCCCAAGGATATTTACAGTTCATAGAACATCATAAGCGAAGGAGAGTGAAACCTCTCTCAGTAACACAACACTGGAGAATGTCTCTTGTACACAAATAAAACCCCATGTTACCATTTTATTGTTCTTAGCTTCACCTGGGGACAGAGCTTGTCACAGTTGCTTTTTGAGAACTCTTTTATTCTCAATGTTCAACAGGAATTACACTGCGATTTTTCCCTTTATATTCTTTTCAATGCTCTAGTCAGATGCTTTAGTAATTATTTTGTTTTGAGATCCAATAAATAAAATGTTCCACTTAAATATTTTCAAGCAGTGGAAAAATAAATTTATATTTTTATATATATATGTATATATATATAAAAATAGCCACATATACTCTTATTTTATATATAAATATATATAAAAATACATGAAAATAGCTATATATACTCTCATTTTATAGAAATATAGATATATTCCTGTAGATAAAAAGAGAGACTGTGTGTACACATACACATAACATAACTTTTCAATTATCTTTTTGTTTGGAATAGTAGAGTAAATCTTTGCAACTGTGAAGTTCTGGGATCATTTTCCAACTCTAACACTCAAAATTGCATAAAACGCTGTTATTTTCTTAGAATAGTCACCTGCACAGCATCTTTCAGGGTATGGTTAAAAGAATAGTGTGTAGTACTAAATGCAAAGTAGAAAAAAAGTGTTATTTTACCATTCTGAAATCTGTCCCGCTCCTCATCTGAAACACAAAACAACAAACCCAGAAATAGCAGAGAATGTTACATTTTTCAAGAGAAAAAACACACAAAATGCGAGTGAGAATTTCAGTGATATAGAACATTTTCTTTTGGGGAACTGAGGCTTGGCATTAAATTCAGAATATAATTTCAAAATAGGTGGGCAATAAATTGTCCTCTGAAGATACCCATCCTGTAGAAGAAGACTAGGTTATTAGCTTAGACTAATAATTAGACATAAAATTCACGGCTAAAACCAGGTGACATTGAAGATAATAATACTAGATATCATTAATTTAATTGAAAATCCCAGCTTTAAAATAGAAGGGCATTTTCAGTGTGGGTCTTCTTTCATGATAATATAACTTTTTTAAATATAGAGGATTCTTCTAATCAAAGGATACTCAAAACAAAGAAGTCAAAACATGGTCTTACCCAGTTCATCTTTGAGATCCGCTATCTCTGAAAAAGATTATGTTTAAATATTAAAACGCCATTTCTTTTCCTTTTTTTTTTATTTTTTTACACAAATACATTGACATTTCTATCTGTTCCACTGTGTTCTGTATAGCAAGAGCTAAGCTAAACTGAACTGATCCCAGCTTCATAAAAATGATCAGATGCCCCCCAGCTATAAGGCAGCCAGAGTTATTGTCTTCATTATGCTGGTACCTTCCCTTAAGGCGGGAACAAAAGGACAGGCCAAGAAATTAACCTCAGTAGAATGAAGTACTTCAGATGACTGACCTACGGGGAAAAACCCCAATACTTTAATGAAGGTGTGACTGAGTGGCCGCAGCACACCCACCTGCGGACGGTTCTTAGCACTTACGTTGAAACAAAAGTGAGCGGTGTCCAGATAATATTAAACGTAGCTTTATAAAAGCTGTAATTGCTGTTTCTCCATGGTACCATAAGGACTACTAAAAGTTTCAAAAAAGGTTACTGGATTTACTACATCTCTGGCACACCCAGCTCACTTGCTCTTCACAGTAAAAGCAATATTCTTGTTCTGCTTTTGTACAATGCAGTCCAAACCAGCCTTTATAGAAAGAACAGAAACTATTTTTTATTTTATTTTTCAGACTCTAGAGCTTAATTCTTTTTATCACAGACTGAAATTCAGCATGAACCATGATCCTAAAGAACACATAAACTTATCCAAATTAACCAACAGAACAATTTGCAAGCTCAAATAATGAGCAAAAAAATACCAGCCAGACATCAAATTTCTCCATGAAATTAGTCCTCTTCTTTGCAGTAGGCATCAATTGTCTTTAAATGCTCAATATAAAAGGTAGAGCAATGATTTTTTTTTTATTATTTTATTTTATAAAAGCAAAACAGTCACTAATATTTCCTAAGCTCAGCTTTTATCTAGTTCTGAAGGATGAGAGAGATTTATAGATAGAAATCACTGACAAAAAATGTGTTAAACTTACCTTTTTGAAATTCCTTTTGTGCATTTCCTGTGAACACAGAAATATTTTTATATCCTAAAAATAATTCTTCAAGGAGTAAACATTCAGTTTTAAAGACTACACAGAAGTGATTAAGCCATGATTTGTATAGAATCATAGAATCATTTAGGCTGGAAAAGACCCTTAAGATCATTGAGTCCAATCGTTAACCCAACACTGCCAAGTCCACCACTAACCCATGTCCCTCAGCACCATGTCTACACGTCTTTTAAACACCTCCAGGGATGGTGACTCCACCACTTCCCCGGGCAGCCTGTTCCAAAGTTTGATAACCTGCTCTGTGAAGAAATTTTTCCTAATATCCAGCCTAACCCTGCCCTGGTGCAACTCGAGGCTGTTTCCTCTTGTCCTATCGCCTGTTCCCTGGGAGAAGAGATAGAACCCCATCTCACTACACCCTCCTTTCAGGGAGTTGTAGAGACCAAGAAGGTCTCCCCTCAGCCTTCTTTTCTCCAGTCTAAACAACCCCAGCTCCCTCAGCGGCTTCTCATAAGATTTGTTCTCCAGACCCCTTACCAGCTCCATTGCATTTCTCTGGACCCACTCCAGCAGCTCAATGTCTTTCCTGTAGTGAGGGGCCCAAAACTGGACATGGTATTTATGTCACACTCTCACCAGCGCTAAGTACAGGGGGATGATCACTGCCCTAGTCTTGCTGGCCACACTATTTCTCATACAGGCCAGGATGCTATTGGCCTATATATATGTATGTAAATGTACATATACTTGGGGGTGCTGGACTTGGGGGTGCTGGTGGATGAGAAGCTCAACATGAGCAGGCAATGCACGCTTGCAGCCCAGAAAGCCAACCACATCCTGGTCTGTGTCCCCAGCAGCGTGGCCAGCAGGTCGAGGGAGGTGATTCTGCCCCTCTACTCTGCTCTTGTGAGACCCCACCTGGAGTACTGCGTCCAGCTCTGGAGCTTTCAGCACAAGAAGGACATGGACCTGTTGGAAAGGGTCCAGCAGAGGGCCACAAAGATGATCTAAGGGCTGGAGCATCTCTGCTATGAGGACAGGCTGAGAGAGTCGAGGTTGTTCAGCCTGGAGAAGAGAAGGCTCCAGGGAGACCTTATAGGCCCTTCCAGTACCTGAAGGAGGCCTACAGGAAAGATGGGGAGGGACTCTGGATCAGGGAGTGAAATGATAGGACATGGGGTAACAGTTTCAAACTGAAAGAGGGGAGATTTACCTTGGATATTAGAAAGAAATTCTTTACTGTGAGGGTGGTGAGGCACTGGAAGAGGTTGCCCAGGGAAGTTGTGGATACCCCATCCCCATCCAAGTGTTCAAGGCCAGACTGGATGGGGCTTTGAGTAGACTGGTCTAGAGGGAGGACCCTGCCCAGGGCAGGGGTGTTGGAACTAGGTGATCTTTAAGGTCCCTTCCAACCCTAACCATTCTATCATTCTATGTTACATACTATTGGCCTATATATATATATATATAGTTGTGTGTATTTGAATACATATATACATACACATAAATTATGATTTTTTTTTAATACTAGGTAACTAGACTTCAGAAGTAAATTATTTTTTATACACTCAGTTTAAACAAGTGCAGTACAGGCATTGACGGAAACCAAATAAAAACCTTGCTTCCTCAAGTTAAGCCATTTTGTTGCAACATTAGAAACAAAGGTACTGAGATCCATCATAAATCACACTGTAACATCTAGCCTTGTTTTCTCTGCTGTTACAAACTCTCAGCCATTTAGGGATCAGCAGCTAGGATATTTTTTACAGAGTCACCGAAGAGCTGAGGTTGGAAGGGGACCTCTTGAGTTCCATTTAGTCCACTCACCCTGCTCGAGCAGAGTTGGCCTAGGGCTGTGTCCAGTTGGGTTTTGAATGTCTCCAAGGATGGAGACTTTGCAGTCTCTCCAGGGCAACCTGTGCCAGCACTACAACATCTTGACAGCAAAAAGACTTTTTTCTGTTCTCTGATAATTTAGTACTTGCTCAGTTTTACTTCAGAAGTCATATTGACTTATCACCTGACAGGTGACGAAAGTCTGAGAAATGGATGAGAAGTGTTTCAGGGATGCCTGGATGTGAATTTTAATAAAAGTCTCCATAGATTTATTCCCACGTATTTTATTTTTTTTTTTATTCCAAAATTTTTTTTGTTTATATGAATTTTTCTGAGTTCAGTTACCAGGCAGCAGGTCACTCCCTCAATTATGGCAAAGGGACATTTTCTTTACTTTAGAGTTACCATCACTATAAAACAGCGATTAGACATATTCTGCTTTTATGCTCTAAGTTAAAAGTCCTTAAAAAAAGAATAAAAATCTCATCCTGAAGATAAAACTGTTTGGAAATTGATGTAAATATTCAGACAAGCAATCAGGTTTTCATTTTAAAAAATGAAAATAACTTCCTAGCCTGTGGCATTTTTCAAGCAGAATATGTTGGATTCTCCAGAAGTTTACAAAGGCTACCATTAGCCCAGGAAACTTACTTTTTTTTACCTTTTTTTTTTTAATTGTTTCCGTAGTCATTAAAGAGTAAAAAACCTCCTTGTACAGTTCAGAGGAATAAGCCGAGTTCCTCCTCTGACCTTCATCCCTATTTTCTTCATTGCTGGTGGGAGCTCGAAGACGCAAGCTATCTAAAAGAAGCTATATAGTTTTGTCTTTTACCTAAGACTTTTTTTTTTTTTAAATAGAACAAAAAATCTAGAAAAATTGTTTTATAAGTACCTCCAGTTTTCTCATGAAACAAAATTTTGTATTGAACATTTTGCACCTACTGAAAGGTGGAGTGGCTCTTGGCAGGGAAAAATTGGTTTGTGGACACGCTGAACACACTGCCACTTCTACGCCCTGCCCAATCACATCCATATGGCAGCTTTAACTACACTCCAACATTGTGTTTGGGGTGTTCAAAGAGTCTTTTTATCACATTTTCACATAAGGGCACTAGAAATTGTTCTACTGCTTTAAGGAGCCTGGACAAGACACCTTGCGGACTGTCAAAAAGTCATTTTTCTGGAAATAGCAAAGTTTTAGACAGATCAGTCAGGGGCAAGAAAACCTGTGAAAGCTGTTGCACAAATGGTGACCCATACCAAAAGCTTTTTACCACTTCTTTCAACATCTGCAGGCAGAAAAGCCCAGGTTAAATGGGATGCAAGAATTCCCTCATTTCTCATCAGGAGCAGGCATTGGCAATTAAAGACAATAAGAAGAGATTCTTTCAGTATATCGATAGAAAAAGGAAGACTAGGGAAAATGTAGGCCCACTGATGAATGAGACGGGTGCCCTAGTGGTGGAAGACACGGAGAAGGCAGAGTTACTGAATGCCTTCTTTTCTTTGGTCTTCACTGCTAAAGCTGTCTCTCATGAATCCCATACCCTGGAGGCAAGGGGGAAGGTCTAGAGAGAGGAAGATTTTCCTTCGGTTGAGGAGGACCAGGTCAGAGACCACTTGGCCAATCTGGACATCCATAAGTCCATGGGCCCTGACAAGATGCACCCGCGAGTGCCGAGGGAGCTGGGAGATGTTATTGCTAGACCACTCTCCATCGTCTTTGAAAGGTCATGGGGAACAGGAGAGGTGCCTGAGGACTGGAGGAAGGCAGTCTTCCAAAAAGGCAAGAAGGAGGACCCAGGGAACTACAGACCGGTTAGTCTCACCTCCGTCCCTGGGAAGGTATTGGAGCGACTCATTCTGGATGTCATCTCCAAACACGTTGAGGAACAGGAAGTTATTGGCAGTGGTCAACATGGATTTACCAAGGGTAAATCATGCTTGACCAATCTGATAGCTTTCTATGATGTTATAACGGGTTGGCTGGATGAGGGGAGAGCCCTAGATGTCATCTACCTTGACTTTAGCAAGGCTTTTGACACTGTCTCCCATAACATCCTCATTAGGAAGCTGAGGAAGTGTGGACTAGACGAGGGGACAGTGAGGTGGATTGAGAGCTGGCTGTGTGACAGGACTCAGAGGGTTGTGATCAGCGGCACAGAGTCTAGTTGGAGGCCCGTAACCAGTGGTGTCCCCCAGGGGTCAATACTCGGTCCAATTTTGTTCAGTATATTCATTAATGACCTGGATGATGGGACAGAGTGTATCCTCAGCAAGTTTGCTGATGATACCAAGCTGGGAGGGGTGGCTGACACTCCAGAGGGTCATGCTGCCATCCAGTGTGACCTAGACAGGCTGCAGAGCTGGGCAGAGGAGAACCTAATGAGGTTCAACAAAAGCAAGTGCAAGGTCCTCCACCTGGGGAGGAAGAATGCTAAGCACCAGTATAGGTTAGGGGTGGACCTCCTGGGAAGTAGTTCTGAGGAGAAGGATCTGGGGGTCCTGGCAGACAGCAAATTATCCATGAGCCAACAATGTGCCCTTGTTGCCAAAAAGGCCAATGTAATCCGGGGCTGCATAGGGAAGAGTGTGGCCAGTAGGTCGAAGGAGGTCATTCTCCCCCTCTACTCTGCACTGGTGAGGCCACACCTGGAATACTGCGTCCAGTTTTGGGCTCCCCAGTTCAAGAGGGACAGGGAACTGCTGGAGCGGGTCCTGCGTAGGGCAACCAAGATGATTATGGGACTGGAGCACCTCCCTTATGAGGAAAGGCTGAGAGAGCTGGGACTCTTTAGCCTGGAGAAGAGAAGGCTGAGGGGAGACCTTATTATGGCATATAAGTATCTAAAGGGTGGGTTGAAGAAGGATCGTGCCAGACTCTTTTCAATGGTTCCCAGTGACAGGACGAGGGGCAATGGGCACAAGTTGGAACATAGGAAGTTCTGTTCAAATACACGGAAAAAACTTCTTGGCAGTGGGACAGTCTTTCTGTGTTGGCTGAACGTAAGGTGACTTATTCCCCGCAAGACACCCTCACTGGAGCCCACAGGTAGGTAAGGTCAACCAAAGTCCCCATCTTTTGAAGTGTCTGTCAGAAAACAACCTTAGGAATACAACTGTCTAACCCCATGGTTTCTACCACTGGCCAACATTTCTAGTGTTGCATATCTCTTTCAAGATGTTAATGAGGAAATATAGTACTAATATGACTTTTAAATATGGTAATAATATGACTTACTTTCACGAGTAGTTGTCTTACTGTTGCCTGAGAGAGAGAAGAGAGAGGCAGGGAGAAGGAAAATGTTGTATTACTTTCTTCTTGCTTGTAAGTTTTCAAATTATACTTCATATTTCGTGATGGTCATACTTGTTATGGAAGCAATTTATTTTCAAAATATCTTGATTTGCATATAGTTATATCTTTCATTAAAAAAAAAAAAACAAC
This sequence comes from Chroicocephalus ridibundus, assembly GCF_963924245.1. Classification (NCBI taxonomy): domain Eukaryota; kingdom Metazoa; phylum Chordata; class Aves; order Charadriiformes; family Laridae; genus Chroicocephalus; species Chroicocephalus ridibundus. Next base: position 670,432 of record NC_086310.1, on the reverse strand, counting down.
AAGAAATCATACAGAACTTAATGAATAAAACTAGTGATGCTGAAAGCAGAAAAATGCAGACTTGGCAACAGATTTCTGTTGTAGAACTGCCTTAGTTAGAAAACAGCTTATAAAGCAACAAAATGACTTACAAATAAATTAAGCCAGTGGGTACATTTAGGTACATGAACATACTTCAGTTATTTGCCAGAATTGTTTATTTCAATAATGAGATTAACTTGCAACAATAATTTCTCTATAGTAACATGTCAATTCATATTGGCAAATGTGATTGTACAGGTTTATACCCTAAGATGTTGGAGTAGTTAAGAGATGCTTAAAAACAACTATACAAAGAAAGCAAACATGCAGTAAAAATCCATGGATGGAGAATCACGAGGGTGATTGTTCATAATCCTGTACCCTCCTCCCCAAATAATTCTGGACATCGTGATGTTGCCTTTGTATGAAGCATTCATCACTTTAGCATTAAAAGTGGAACTTACTTCTGAGTTTATAAATTGCCGCGATAACCAGGAATATGCCCAAGAGCAGGATCACGATAAAAGCTGCCAGCCAAGGGGAGGTGGCAGGAAAGAAGACATCTGCAAATTATTTCAGATGATCAGTTATAAATTTCCTTGAATAATCAACTTTATACTTTAATTACATGCCTAATGTGAAAGAAAACTAATTTGGATCTAAATTTCACTCCCAGACACCTGTAGGAACAGTTCACTGGGACTTTTACGTCCCTAGACTATTTTACAAAGCACCATCAGTTATTTGTGTAAACCACTGTGTTAGAATAGAATAAAAGAGAGCAGTTTATTACATGTTATAGTAATTGAAACAGAAGTGGAAGGAAATGTGAGAAAAACAGAGAGAGATGGAACGGCATCCTCCATACCTGCAAGTGAGAATAAGCTCCACTCGATAACAGAATTTCATTTTCCCCAGATGGTATTACACCCATGGAAGGTTGTTTTTATTATTAATATTTTGACAATGTTTGGGAGTTGTCCCTGGAAACTAATGGTGGTTCAGTGCAAAGATCAAGATATACCACAGAAGAAAACTTCTGTGAAAACTGATTATTCTATTCCCCTAGAAATTAGTGTTCCTGGGGCAATCTGCCCTGCATGCATCAGCTCACTATTTTTCTTCCCAGGACACAAGGACACAAGCTCATACTCACTCGCAATGACGACTGAAGATTCTGTTGATGTTTTCAGCAGTTTATCGATTATTTTGCAGGACACAGTGTTTCCAGATCCTGGTTTCAGAATGATGGAGCTGCTGGCATTAGCAGTGATGGTGTTGGTGCTGAGAGGAGTCCCAGTGAGACTACCGCCTCTACCATCTGTCCACAACACCTGGACTTCAGAAAACAACCTCTCAGTGAAACATTTGAGTCGAATGCCTTCATCCTCATAACCATCCAAGACAAGCAGCGGATCATGGCCATCACCTACAGAAGAGAAAGACAAATGGGTGAACTCTGCTCAGCAATCACAGTGGTGGAAGGGGGAAGAATCTGTGAGAAGTTTTGGAAGTATAATGCTCTGTAAGTGCTTCCCCCACTGAAATTGCAGCCATTACCCCATGGCAATAGCACATCCTCCCACAGCTCTGATCAGTAGCAGCAGCTGCAAATTTGAGGATGAAGAAAAGCACATAGACGCATTTGAAATACAAGTCATTAAAAGCCATCCCTATTTCAAATGACCAGCATTCAACACATCATGCAAGTCAAAACTACCTTATCACCCCACTTTGTAAAGTTGACAGCATTAGGTAATCTAGATATATTCATCTCACAAGACTTTAGCCACCTAGAAGATAAGTATCTCATTGAGGCAATGATCTTGTAGAGAAGCCATGGAGAAAATGCATTCCCTACAGAGTGATTCATTCCCTGGGAAAATGGGAATCTGGCATAAATCAGTTATGTTATGCTCTGGGTGGGCCTGTCTTCTCCTATTGACATCACAGGTACCTTAGATAGATAGCTCTCAGGTGCTCAGTTTTAATGCCTACAGTTGAGCACACTAAATCCCGGAACGTGCATCTATGTTGACATGAAATCCAAAGAAATCATCTAAACCTGGACTTTCTTCAGTGGAGAAGAAAGTCATAGAGGGTGTCGTGGTTTGGCATCAGACGGCAACAAAGAACCATGTGGCCGCTCTCTCAAAGTTGCCTTCCCTTCCCCTCCATGGGGAAGAATCGGAAGAAAAAGGCAAAACTCGTGGGTTGAGACAAAAGCAATACTACATAAACACCCCAAAATAACCATCTGAACACTGAAGTTATCACGTCACAAGCTGATATCGCACAGGGCAGCAAAATGATAATCCTGATCCCTGTCCCAGAGATGATAAACAGCATCGTGGGGAGTACATAAACCATATAGCAGTTTACATAACACAGTCACGACAACAAATCAAGCAAGTGACCAGCGACTAAATAAACGCGCACAACAAATTTGTTTTAACTAGCTCTAGTCAAATTTTGTCTTTATCTCAACCCTTCATGCCCCACATTGGGTGCCAAAGAGGACTGTCGTGGTTTGGCCTCAGACGGCAACAAAGAACCACATGCCGCTCTCTCGAACTGCCCCCCTCCCGCCCCGGGAAGAATCGGAAGAAAGAGGCAAAACTTGTGGGTTGAGACAAAGACAGTTTAACAGAACAGCAAAGGGAACAAGAAAACAACATGGGTAGAGGAATGTACAAACACGATTATGGTACCACCTCTCACCGACTGGACCTGGGATGCCCCGGCCAGCTGCCAAGCGGCGACTTCATGCCCTCTTCCCCAGCAGCTCCCAGCTGCAGCCTGGGCATGGTTCACATGGGATGGAATACCTGTGTCCCTGCCAGAGCCTGGGGAGGATTAACCCTATCCCTGCCAGAAGCAGGGCAGGGGGCATCAGTTCAAAACTATTTGTAGTCTCTAAAATGGATTAAGCAGAGTGAAATTAATCCTTTACAGAGCAAAATTACCTGCAGCGAGATAGTGTGTAGATACCAATACCAAGATGAAGATGACAGCTGTCAGCTGGACCGAGACCCCCATACCTATGTGAAGACAAAAATCTATGTTTAAATGGAAAATAAATGACATGGGGTCCTTCACAGTTGAGTTACATCATAGCCAGGTTCACTCCAACATCTTGTTGCCACAAGTTCAGCTGCACCCCAGACGAACCTGGGGAGTGATCCAGCAGCCAGAGAAGTCCTACAATTGTTCCTATGGTCTGTATGGAGAAACTCCAACACTAGTTATTGGTTATGAAGTGAGCAATTCCTGAGCTGGCAGACACACATCTCAGGAGTAGTGCCAGTAACAGACCCGAGATGGCTCCTTGGAGTTAAAAGGCAAAGACAATACAAGGTGGAAAAGCCCAGAACAAAAATTCTGCCTTAAAATAAAAAAAAAAAAAGGATACATTAGTATTTTCTAAATTAAATATTTCACTCTAGAAATACTTTAAAAATTTCTTTCCTCAAATATTTGTAATAAAAGTAGAAAGAAAAGTTTCTAAATTAACCAGGACTTTAAAGCACAAGTTTCCAAGATAACCAAAATAACCAAAGCCATGCTTTTTCTCTTTCTTTATACGTATAGATATAAAACTATATATAAATATAACTATATATAAATATAACTATAATCAGAATCGCAGAATTGTAGGGGTTGGAAGGGACCTTTGGAGAGCTTCCAGTCCAACCCCCTGCCAAAGCAGGGTCACCTAGAGCAGGTTGGAGGGGAACGCATCCAGGTGGGCTTTGAATATCTCCAGAGAAGGAGACTCCACAAATAAGTGCTTATAATAAATATAATATTAATAATAAACATAAATATAAAATTTACCTCATAATAAATATTAATACTCTTAATAAATATAAATGCTCATAATAATATAACTCAAATAGAAATGTTTCACTTTGGCAATAGTAAATATAAACTTTTTAAAAATCACAGTTAAAAAAAAAATAAGAAAGATTTTCCTTTGACTTTGACACAATAAGGTCTGCACCACATGTCTGGGTAGCTTACCCATAGATTTGCTTCTCTTCTCCCCACCATGTGCACTTTTTTTTTTTTTTGGCAATGCAAAATGGAACCTTTCATTAGTTAGGGCCCATCCAAACTTCCCAAAGGATTTTCAGAGTTTTTACTGGTCATAATAACTAAGACGACTAAAAATTTCTCAACACATACATTCACAGCAGGAGAAAATATACCATGATCCAGAGGTGGCTGTTTTAATTCACTTCTAGTAAAGGGTGACCAGGAAACTAAATTATGTTAGAAGCCTAACACTTAGCTAGCTAATGACATATCTTATGAGTCCTACTTCTTTTATCTTTTTGAGGCATAATATAGTCTATTCCTATAGCCATTAAGAATGTGAGATTTCAACACATTTTTTATTTGTTTTCTGAATTTCCTCTTTTTTTGAGCCTTCACACACCATCCTGAGGTCCTCCTCTGCTGCCAGGATAACTGGAGAAATTGTTCCATTTTGGTTTTTTGTTATAGTTGAGTCTGATAGTGCTACAAGACCTGCGACGCTTGGGATTCAAAGAAATAAGAAAGGAGAAAAATAGACTAGAATAAGCACAACTTATTGCAAAACACATAGGAAAAAAAGCCATGAAAACAAATAGCAAGCCTTAAAGTGCCTGCCAGGTACTCTGTTGAGACTCCAATGCCAACACTGTAGCAAAAAAAAGACTGCAACAAACACCCTGAACGGGAAGAAAAACGCTGCACACTGAGCACGGCAGCTAAAAACAGGGGCAAAGAGAAAGATGAACAACAAAAATGAAAGTAATGCATTATATCATAGGGAAAAAAAAAAAACCAAACCAAGATGGAGAGGTGGAGTTAGGGATCTGTACCCATTTTATGATATCGACACTCGTCTGGGGCTTTCCAAAGGGTCTGTACATCCACATCTCACTGTCACAGTGTGGCTTTCTCTCCACTAAATCCGACCCTCCTCAGTCCCGAAGCCAATCTAACAGTAAGCATGGCTTCAGGATAGGTAGTTATAAAGCTATGTGTGTGGTTTTTCTTTCTCTCCCAAGCGGCAGTTCACCATGTAAAAATACGCACAAAGCAGAGCTCTGCAAAGATAATTCCCAGATATTTCAGGATAACACCCAAACCAACACAACACAAACCCTCCCAAGAAACAGAGGGGTAAGAAACCATCCAGAGCTCTTCCCTACAGAAGCAGACAAATAAAGCATTGCTTTGACAGAGAGAAACACAAACCTGGATTTCCAGAAACGCAGCTGCCCTTGAAGAAATCCGCGTGCAGCTTAAATCAGTTGGAAATGCTCAGCAGGCTGCTGGTACCTTTGGACCCTCTCAGACACGCAATCCTGACCATAAAACTAATCCTTTTATTTCCAAAGGTTAGCTATTAACCTTTGCAATGCGGTACAGTGAGAGTGAAAGAAAATAAAAATGGGTGGGGCTGGGGATTAATACTATCTGTGGTGAATTAATCTATGATAATTAAAAAGAAGTGTAAAGACCCCTTAGAAAATTTCAAACAGTGGAAACTTTCTATAAAGCTGTGGAAAATGGACCTCAAGATACTGTTAGGGCTGGCCAATAAATTATAGTTAATCTAAAAGCAGAATAATCACTAGAAAAAAGAATGACAGTTATTGACTGTGGTGTAAAAAATGCATTGTTTTACCACTGCGGTAGTTACCTGATGTTTGCCTTAGCCATGCTCCAAAGTGTTGTGCAGGAACAGGTTTAGAAGACCTGGAGGTAAAGCAGGGGAGTGGACTGTCTCCCATTCCGAACTACTTTTAATATAAGGACAAAACATGGTGAGGAACAAGGAGCAAAGGAGACAAGGGAACAGTAGGTTTTGCTAGGTGACAGTGGCTGCTTGACATTGGATGTTGTCACAGTTTGGGCCAGGTTGTCCAATGGCAAAACAACAGATGCTCTCCCCCACCTCTCACTCCAAGGAGAGGAAGAAGAGAGATAAAGAGCTTCATGAGTTTAGAAAAAACTAAACTAATAAAATAATAATAATAAAATAAAACAAAAAAAGGAAATAATGAAATAGATACAATTTATACAAATATCAAACTCCCAGGGAGATGTCACTGGCAGGCACCGGAGAAGTTCCAGGCTGGACTTAGTGATGAATGGGAACTGGATTCTGGATCTCGATTCAGGAACCCATGGGTCAGGATCAAAGGCAGATGAACAGACAGGGTCTTCCTCAGATACCAGTCATCAAAGAAAGAGAGCCATTGATTAAGAGCCAGCCTGACCCCTTTGATCCCTCAGCTTTTATCCAGAGCATGGCAGATGGATGGAATACACTATCGGTCAGTTTGGGTCACCTGACCTGTACCTGTCTGTTCCTCCCCACAGTGGGACCCCTCCATAGGGGGTCAGCAACAAGTTGCCACAGCAACAAGTATAAGCATGAGCCGCTCTCACCGTACAGAAAGTTGGCTCTGCTCCACCCCAAACCGGGACAGATGTCTTGGAGGAGGTCTCTTTGGGGAGAAAAAAAGCCTTCCTACTTGCAATGTGACACCTATGGCCTCACTTGTCTTGATATTAGAAGACAAAATGTGTGCCCTCCCCCCCTCCCCAAACTGACAGCATTGCCTGTGCATAAATAGATGTTAAGTATTTTGCATAAAACCTACCCCCTCTGGAAATCTTGCACTCTTCTGAAGCTATTTCTATGAACTTAAAAAAAAAATAAATTAAAAGATTCCCTTCAACGAAAACGTGCACACAGTGCAGGGGGGGAGTTTTAGCAAGTGAAAGGGCAGGGGGAAGGGAAGTCAAACAGAAACTCGTGCTATTGTGTCTGACAAAATACTCCATACAAAGACAGTGTCATCCCACCAGAGGGAGTTGTGACCTCGGCCGACCTGCATCGAGTTTGTCATGAGATAAAAGGTAAGTCCTACTTCTGCCAATGCTTCTGCTTCTTATGGATTTGGAAACCAAGAAGAGCTTCCTTTTCCTTCAACAGGTCATGGGAAGATTTTGTATTATCTCTGACAAATGGCATGTTTTCCCTAGAGATGTGCAGTTCCCTTTATGAACTGTTCACTTTCCAGTCACTACAACTGCATATCCCCAATGATGAAGACAGTAAATATTATTTTCTATAAAGCATGAATTTTGTATAGTGTCTATTGTTCCATGATCAAATGTGCTTTTGGAATTATCTTACCTGACCCAATAAAGCCCTTAGTACCGAAAATTATGACACCTTGTGTGTCTCACCATTACTTTTTTTTTAATGCTACAAAACACGTACATGTGTAAATATGCTGACAAGGGAAGCTGGAAAAATGAGCTGTACCTAGACATGGACCTGTTGGAGCTGATCCAGAGGAGGGCCACAAAGACGATCAGAGGGCTGGAACACCTCTGCTGTGAGGACAGGCTGAGAGAGTTGGGGGTGTTCAGCCTGGAGAAGAGAAGGCTCCAGGGACACCTTAGAGACCCTTCCAGTGTCTGAAGGGGGCCTACAGGAAAGTTGGAGAGGGACTTTTTACAAGGGCATGTAGTGGTAGGACGAGGGGTAATGGCTTCATACTGGAAGAGGGGAGATTAGATTAGATATCAGGAAGACATTTTTCACTATGATGGTGGTGAGACCCTGGCGCGGGTTGCCCAGAGAAGGTGTGGCTGCCCCATCCCTGGAGGTGTTAAAGGCCAGGTTGGACGGGGCTTTGAGCAACCTGGTCTAGTGGGAGGTGTCCCTGCCCAGGGCAGGGGGGTTGGAACTAGATGATTTTTAAGGACCCTTCCAACCTAAACCTTTCTATGATTCTATGATCTGTCAAACTACCTGGTGATGATATGCAGTGAAGTGAAGGTCTGGAGCTTGAACACCTCCAGGTCTCTGCTCCAACAGGATTTGGAGCTTGTGTCCGTAGCCATTCATCAGTGGATTTCTGCCCTGGGACTTACAGGCTGTGGTGGACTATCCATACAGGATTTCTGGAAGAAGAACATGGATGAGCATCTGAGGAGCTTCTTGCTCTTCTGCTGGGAGAAACTCTTTGGCTTCTTTTCTGGGAAAAACTTCATTGTGAAGGACTATGTTAATTTTGCATGTAATACAGCCTAATTGAAGATTCCCATTCACATAGAAATGTGTCAGTTAAGACACAGGGACCTCCTAGAAAGTCTCTGCAGCCTTAGGAAAGCTCATTTCATCCATGACCAGGCTACATATGCATATGCCTGCCAAAGAGCGTGCCTTTGGGTGATGCATCAGGCAAGAGTTGGAGCACCCTGCACTCCATTTCCACTATCCTACAACTTAACCACTTGTGTGCCTGCGATGACCCCCTACCGTGATTGGTTTTGGATGTCAGTCCACTTGTGTCACTCAGAGAAGAGAGGAATCACAAGTTGATGTAGAAAAAGGGGTAGAGACCTACTAATGCAGTCTGGGAATTAATGAGTTGGTGGACAACAAAAGCACAGTGTTGAAGTAATGGATGATCTGGACACACCCCAGCCAAACATTATCCCTCACTGTTTGTCCAGGGCCTTTCTTCAGTGCTGGCTAAATGTTTCACCACACCCCAGTACCTTCCTGATATCATCCTCATCAGAGATTGATAATGGGCTGTTGTTTGCAGAGAGACATTTCTAAAGGTTTGGCAAGAGCTTAATGGGTTTTTCCTCCCCCATCCCTGTTCCATCTTGCAGATCTCACAGGTGAGTTCTCACTGTCTCCATCTACACAAGGATATCATCCATGAGACATTACATGACATAACAGCTACAACACAGAGCATCTCATTGCTGGTCTCGTGCAGGACAACAGAGATGGGAGTGACACCATGCTGGTCAGGATGGCCCTCCAGGTGCTCAGAGGAAAAAAAAAATAAACAGATTGCATGGGTACAGTTATGTTCTTGAACAGCTCCTTACCGGCAACTTTCTGCTTCACACCCCAATTTGGCTTTGGCCCTTATTCGTTATCATTGAAACACACCCCCTGGAAGAGGCTGACTAGGAATCCAAGCTATCTATTCCTTTGAGGATTAAACCCCTCTGAGCAGAATGAGAGAGGGTTTTTGCTATCACTGCTGGAGGTCTATGCAACAGGAGCCCCAGACCCTCACCCAAAGCAAGGTGCTCATGGAAAAAGATGTGGCACTGTTGATTTCTCACAAGATATGCTTCACAAATGAGGAACCCACCTTGTTCCTGCAGAGCTGGTTTGTACTTGACAAAGATTTGCTTTGCTTTAGTCCTTAGTTGGAAGGTTTCCAAGAGCTGTAATGAATAACGACAGGTCTGTTCTCCAACAGAGAGTGCCTGAGGCACCTCACCAGACTCGTGCTGAGACAACAGGGAGGAATTCACATGTTGTTCACCTTGGCATGAAAACATTTATTTCTTTCAGCACCTGAAATGACCCTTTCCGCTGCAGTTCTACTCTCAGGAACTTAAGGCAGCAGGAAGATACCTCAAGCATATCAAGAGGAAAGGCCATCTCATACGAAAGAATGATGAGCTTTTGGGTAAATGTGTGAGTATTTCTCTAAAAGAAACGTAGGTGAGGTAGAGACATTTAAAGCAAAGTCAGCAGCAGAACTAGTGGGAAAATGAATTTCAAACAAAAGAGCACACTAAGAGGTGTTAATCCTTCAGAAACTGCCATTAACAGTTGAAGAGACTAAAAGTTATGTATTTGAAGTGAGAACTAAAGTCAGTAATTGACTTTTTAAAAAAGATGAGCAATTAGTTTAATAGGTAACTTCCTCAAGTGGTAGAGAAGATCGAGTATTAAGACAATATTATTTGCCTGCATAGTAATCTATTACATTATTTTGCACATAAGAAGATGACTGTACCTGAACTCAGAAGAAAGACGTCAGTCAACAAAACCTGTCCACAAATATCACTCAACAAATGTTTTACAACTGAAAAAGCAAATGAACTTTATAGCCCTAAAAACCCCCCACCCATAGCTATTGATACCAAACTTAAACAAATCACAAGAGTTGGGCCATTGTTGGTCCTTGGCAAAGTTGTACTGTTGCCTTATCTCAGGCAGCAATTAGACAGCCTCATCAAAATCTAGTCATTAGCAAACAGCACATACCTCTAACGGTCATAGATGTGGTGATCAGTTCCTGTGCCTTTCATCACCCTTACAAACTGATGTTTATAGAGAAAATCCTTTCCTACTTTGCCTGAGGGATATAAGTAGTCTGCAATGACTGATGTCAAACAAAAACATGCATACATTAGAACATGACGTTTTAATATGAAGGATCAAGCATTTTGCACTAATCAAACTTCTCTCTATGTGTAAAGAAAAGATTTGTAAACAAATGAATGTCTACTTAAAGCTATTCTTGCAATTACACTATAGAACTTAACTCTTTCATGAGCTATTTAATGCCTCAAACTTCCAAAGTTGCAGAACAAGTAAAAGTCTTGACTATTGCACAGCATGCCCAATTTCAGGTAGCTAATGAAATAAATTTACAGCCATTTGTTCCTAACAAAAATGGTTTTTGTTTGTTTTGGGGTTTTTTTTTGTGTGTTTGGTTTGTTTTTTTTTAAACAGTCCCAGAAGCTGCCATGATTTTTCCATGCAAGGGTCCAGTTTGACACAGGTCAAATATCACCAGTGCTAACCCCTTTCTACTACACACAGGAGAAAAATATTGCCCTTGGTAGACAGCAACAGTTTGGTACAGTGCCGCGGTGTGCCTGGCTCTCTTGCCTGAGAGCATGGCTGAGCTGCCAGGCAGCTCACAAGCAAAAGACAAGCAAGGGAAGAAAGGGGAAAGCAGACAGATGCAAAATTGCTGAGATAGGAATGGTAGGGAAACCACCGCACAATTAGAGCTGGTTTGACTCGCGTGTGTCCTTAGCAGGGCTGTGTCACAACACTTAAGGATTTAATGGCATTCCTATCTCATTAGCCCAATGACTCACTTTCAAACATGTTCTCTCAAGGTGTTAAATGTAACTATAAATATTTCTAGAAAAAAAGGCCCTTTATTACACTATGCACAATTACCAGGTCTGAAAAACAAAGATCATTCCACTTCCTTTAAAATACAGGCAGGTATGAATCCAATTTTTGCAATATTTTGTGAGCTATTATTTAATTTCATTTCCTTCTTTATCATGAGCAAACAAGGGGAACATACCTTATACAGACAGACAAGAATTTACTGATAACTTAATTCATGTTTTAACAGTCCAAGGATTATTGGCAACAATTATTGACCTACTCAATAATTGGCAAAAAATATAGACCAACAATTGTTGTCAATATTGGCAACAAAGATAGACAAAAGATTATTGGTCTAATTGCAATTATATTAACACATATAGCCCTTATTATATGATTATCACAGGAAAAGTAATAGTTACAAGAGGTACACATAAACTACCTAGAACCTGCTCTTTTTTTCTGGGGTTACAACTCAGTCCTTAATATCTTGCTGTCAGTCTTCCTTCCTTCCTTCCTGAATGTCACCTTAAGTCTTCCTCAGAAACAACAGTGAGGTTCACAACACACGTACATGTTCAGCACCAATAAATTGCACAGCAGCCCCTCAGCCCCAATGAACATACAGTGCTAATATTTCTTAATTTAGAGTCTGGTTGGCGTTTTTTTTGTTGTTTTGTTTGTTTGTTTGTTTGTTTTTAAATGCCTTTCCTATTTGTATATAGCTTAGTTGCATGAATACCACTAGAGAAAAGTTAAGTGAGCATTAGCCAATCACTGTCACAGCTAAACGAAGCTAAAATCTGTTCGTATCAAGGCAAATCCTGTGCCCTACATGGGTGTATTAACACAAAGCCGATAACCTTTTACTACCAAATGAAAGACCCTTATCTACTTGATCTACAAGGCTGGAGTGTGCAACTATCACAGCTGGGTGAAATAAATAGACATGGCAGATCATAGAATCGTTTTGGTTGCAAGAGACCCTTAAGATCATCCAGTCAAATCATTAACCCAGTACTGCCATGTTACCACTAAACCGTGTCCCTCAGCACCACATCTACATGTCTTTTAAACACCTCCAGGGATGGTGACTCCACCACTTCCCTGGGCAGCCTGTTCCAATGTTTGATAACCCTTTTGGTGCAGAAGTTTTTCCTAATATCCATCCTATGGCACAACTTGAGGCCGTTTCCTCTTGTCCTATCTCCTGTTGCTTGGGAGAAGAGACCGACTGCCACCTGGCTACACCCTCCTTTCAGGGAGTTGTAGAGAGCGAGAAGGTCTCCCCTCAGCCTCCTTCTCTCCAGGCTAAACAACCCCACTTCCCTCAGTACTCCTCAGATGTTCTCCAGACCCATCTACTTGTTCTCCAGACCTCTCACCAGCTTCGTTGGCCTTCTCTGGACGTGCCCCAGAATCTCAATGTCTTTGTTGCAGTGCAGTGCCCAAAACTGGACATGGTACTCAAGGTGCGGCTTCACCAGTGCGGAGTACAGGAGGACGATCACTTCCCTAGTCCTGCTGGCCACAGTATTCTTGATACAGGCCAGGCCTGGGCAACTGCTGGCTCCTGTTCAGCTGGCTGTCGACCAACTCCCCAATAAATATTGTTATAAAGATATGTTTTCAACCTCCATTCTGCAGATGCTGAGCTTGTCACAGAGCCCTCGCACTTGGGTGAGCCCGTGAGAGCAGGCTGAGCCTGGCTGCCACTGACAAACATCCCTGTCGGCCTGTGACCATAAGGCCGTTCATTAAATCAGCAAAAGCCACAAAGACGCTGAATGTATACAAACAATAAAGTATTTTGGTGAAAGGTCAGGGTGACCTCAGCAAGAGAAAAGCAGGCTAAGCCAAGGCTGAGCAGCCACCTCAAGCTGGGCTGAAAAGCTGAGAAGCAAAAGGACAAGCGGCAATCCAAGACAGAAGAGTTGAGGAAAAGCAACACCTGCCCTGAAAGTTTGGGATTCCCAAGGAGCCAGGAGGGGTGGCTAAAATGGGAAGGGGTGAAGTTTCTGAATGTTTCAGTCACCCTGAGCTGCGCCACAAGTAGCTGTGCATGGAGGGACACGCTGGGATCTTGTCTAGCTGGAGGGGTTTAGAGCAGAGGCAGAAGAGATCTCGAGCAGCCTTGACAGCACTCCCAGGTGGGGGCAAGGGAGCCCAGACCACCAGAACAAGCAGAAGAGATCATGGATCTGTAGGAAGAGCATTTGTCAGAGCAGCTCCTTACAGATTCAATGAAAGAAAAAAATAGCAGATAGGGTAGCCTGGACAATAAAAACGAATGGTGCAAAATCCCCCTATGGTCAAGTGCCTGGGGGTCTTTATTTTTTATAAAAATAAGAAAGAAGTGTTCTCTCCTTTCATGATGAATACTTTTTAAAAAAAAGGTAGACGATGAGCAAAGTTTCCTCTAATCACAATGCCACAAAAATAAACCCCAACTCCACCCTGCAAAACACAAATACCCACTGGTATGGCTACTAATGCCACTAGAATATCCCCTCCACTTTCCAAGCCAAGCACGGGAACTCTTCAATTGCACAGGACGTGTCCAAGAGTGACATGCACTCAGGGCATGTGTCAGCTCCAGGGCCAGGGGTGCTGTACAAGAGTTTAGGAAAGGGTGTGCAGACAAAACAGCGTCCCGTTGCACCTCTCTTGATCCAGCCTCATAGAGTCTAAACCAGGTGGTGGGTTTGAGAGAAGCAGAGCCAGTTGTGCAAGACGCAGTGGGATTTAGAAGCACAGTGTTGTCCTAGTGTGGAGGGAGGTGTAGTGCAAGATGGCATCTCCCTGGGGACCGCAGCCAAAAGCATTACAGGTAATCAGATTTTTGCAAGATTTAGATTATTATGCCCACACAGTGGCTTCGGGGAATCAAAGAAGGGGAAGGACCTTTGTGGACCTTGGCCAAGAGATGGCTCTGTGGTTTGTGTTCAACAGAGCTCGCGGGAAAGCCTAGCTCCTTCAGCTGCCAAAGTACTGCTTGTAATTAACGACAGCTTCACTTCCTGATAGAGGCAGCCAGAGACACAAAGGGATTGAGCAAGGGATCATCTTCAGCCAGAAAATGACCTGACGTAGAGAAAACCTTCTAGCCCTGTTCCCAATGGAGACTGGGCCACCTTTATTGCACACCTACTCGTGGCCAACACATTCTACCCAATGACCACAAGGTGCCCCCCAAAACCACAGTCAAAATTGTTTCTTCTTCTATAAAGTACAGTCAAATGACCCCATTCACATGTTACGCTCCAGATGTCTGATTGTCCTACTGAAATGTTTGCCTTCAAGATATATGTGGCTCATTCTACACCCAGCACAACAGTCTCTCCCCACAAATCCTGCTGAAATTTGAGGTCTGGGTCAATGCCTCAAGAAGGCCTTGCAAGAGCAAATGCCATGGAGCCTTGGCACAACAGCCCCCACTCCTTCCCCAACCCAAAGTATGGGAAGTGAAAAAGCCAAGGTTAAAGGAGAGTGGGATGTGGGAATGGACATGGAGAGCTGTCAGCGCCCCAAGGATCCTGGCACAGGACTTTTTGACAAAGGGCTGGGCCATGCTCAATGTCTTGCAGAAGCCAAAATACTACTTTGAACTACGTGTATCAATTAAATCATCAGTAGTTATAAAAGGAATGTCTGCTAATCAGATGTAGGCACACTGCAGACACACAGGAAAGGGCGCATTTGTCTAATATGCCACAGTGGATGTCAAGGAGTGTCATATAGTACAAGGGATAGCATTCCATGCAAGAGCCCTCATGCACAGTCCGTTGCTCCAAGCCTCCTTATGTGGTCAAAATTGCACCCTGATCCACTTGGATCTTAATGAATGAATAACTGAATGACAGAGGGAGAGAGAAAGAAAGAGAGGAAGAAAAGAATAAAGGAGGGAAGGAAGCAAGCAAGCAAGGAAGGAAGGAAGGAAGGGAGGAAAAGTGGAAGGAAGAGAGGAATGAAGAGAGAATGAGGGAGGGGGCAAGGAAAGGACTCCAGTGAATTTTAGAAGATTCAGTCTAAATTCAGTTCCTGGAAAAACATTGAGCACAAAGTCAATACTTCTATTTGTAGCCACCTAGAAGATAACATGCCAAGTGTTGTCAATGACCACAGGTTTGTTGGGATTAACTATCAAGTGAGTAATCGACTGTACAAATACAAACCAGGGGTTACTGACCAGACTCCCCACAAGCAGGAAGAACCTGAGGATCAGCATCAAAGTACAACAGGCTGTGGCTCAACAACCTACGGGTATTGCGAAAAAAGCAACCCTCACCTGAGACTTCTGGAACAGGGGGTCCCCCTGCATAAAAGATGCCCCCATCCCCGTCTTCTTTTCCCAGGAGTGCTGAGGTCTCTGCTGCACAGCAGTGGCTGAGTGTGTGCATCACCTCTCAAGAAGGGCATTGGCCAGCTGTTGGCCTGCTGGAGACTGGCCAGAAGGGAGGCGCTAACAGCTATCTAAGCAGAGAAAACAGGACAGAGATGGAGAGATTGAAAATGTCCTCGGTGAGCAAAACTGAAAACTAAGCAACCAGATGAGAATGGTCTTCAAATGCTAATATGGGGAGCTCGTCTGTATTCTCTTCTGTGAAGACAGGCTGCAAGAGCTGGGGTTGTTCAGCCTGGAGAAGAGAAGGCTCCTGGGAGACCTTCTTGTGGCCTTCCAGTACCTAAAGGGGGCTTATAAGAAAGATGGGGACAAACTTTTTAGTAGGGCCTGTTGTGACAGGACAAGGGGTTCTGGTTTTAAACTGAAAGAGGGTAGGTTCAGACTAGCTATAAGAAAGAACTTTTTTGGAATGTGGGTGGTGAAACACTGGAACAGCAATGTGATCGACGTCCCATCCCTGGAAACCTTCAAGATGAGGTTGGGCGGGACTCTGAGCAACCTGATCTAGTTGAAGATGTCCCTGCTCATTGCAGGAGGGGCTGGACTAGATAACCTTTAACGGTCCCTTCCAACCCCAAGTATTCTATGATTCTATGATTCATCTGCTCTCGGTTGGATGCAATGCTCTCCTCCACCACACAAAGCTTTGATACTGAATTTAATACGGGCCTGACTTAAGCTTGGACTGATGCATGTCTTTGAGAAAGCCATGGTCCTCTGTAGCCTGAGATGTGTTTTTATTCAAGCCTCTTTTTCTTCATCTGCCGGAGCAGCTGTTGCAAAGAAGAGCTGCTACCCCTACCCTCACTCACCTTCCCTGCGCCTTGTCACCCACTCCTACCCTCCTTTTCTGCCAGGGATGTTCTCTCCTTGTCTCTCATCTCCAGAGGCTATCTTCACACTCTTCCTTGGCATGGGGAAGACAAAGGAGGGGTTACAAATAGTCCCTGGCTCTAAAGAGCGGAGTAACTTAGAGCTGCACAAACTCTTGACTGTCCAACGCACACTCCCCGGGACGAAAGACATTCCTTGCATCATCAAGATGTGTGCCTTCAGTGGTAAAACCTATTTTTTGTGTGTTCAACTGAGCTCGTTTGCACCCACCTCTGTTTCTAGAGATGATGCTGAGCAATGGTCCTGTGGGCCAACCTTGCCCAGATAGCTTATGCAACTGAAAAGAGGGGGTCGAGGATTTTGCGGTGCAGTGGAGGTTGCATAGCAATTCTCCCAGCAACACATCACCTTCCCTTCAGGATATCCACCTTCTCAGCCAGGCCTGGGGCATCTTCCCCCTTAGACATCTCCAGTACGTGTGTCTGAGTGTGACACCTGGCTGCAACTGCCTCCTAGGAGTGCTTGATGACCTCTGCTGAGCGTATAAGGTATCTAAATGCATTTTCCGGATAGAGAAGCTGCCACGAGGTAGAGCCCAACCATGATAGCAGCATCATATCCCTGCTCAGCTGTGCGACTGTCTGGGTGATTCAGCCTCACAGGGGACCTTGGAGCCTGTCTGTCCCATCCAGGGACAGAGTATCCTGCCACTTTCACATCTGGCTTTGTCAAGACTGGGAGGAGGTCTCACACCAACCAAAAAGTTAACTGGGTTGTGAACACACACACAAACCAACAAAATTTGCAAAGCCTTCCCATCTCTTGGGACAAACTCAGGAGAAAAACGAGAAGAAACTTCCACTTTTGGAAGATGCTGTTTTCAGCAGTGGGAAAAGGTTTCTTAAATCCTCTCCTGCTGCGTCAGCGTCATCGGATCCTACCCATTTTCCCAGATAAACCTGAGCACTGATGCCATGTTTCTGAAGCCAGTCCTGCAAGACAACTTGCAAAACCCTGTCTTCCACCACCGATGTCACTGATAGTCCAGAACCAGCTGTCCTGAGAGGACTTGTTTGCTTAGCAGCTTCCCGAAACAGCCCAGTTTCACAATCCCATGGCTTACGTGATGCTCATGGCACAAGGGCCGCTTCCTGGCAGAGGCTTGGCTTTTCGTACTTGCTGAGATCTGCCATGGGGCACAGAAGGAGGTTTTTGGGGTGAAGGGGAGGAGCCACAACAAGGAGGACATCTCAAATAGCCAGTCCCTTGGGTGCATGTCCTGCCTCCTCCTTGCTCTGCTCTCCCGTGGAGACTAAAAGTGCACGGTATCTTTGCTACCAACATGAGGCTCGTTCTCCTGGCATGTCTCTGGGGTAAGTTTGGTGGGATTTTTTTTCTCTTTGCTTTTGGCTTGGCATCTCTTTGCCAGTGGTTCCTCTCTTCCACTATTGCTTCTTCTACAGCCCGCAGCACAAAGCAAATAGGACATTGTGAGGGACTGAAATGCAATCAGTGTCATCTGATCCGTAGCTGACAACTGAGTGTGGACACTCAGATCCCCTCAGATGTCACTAGACAGCCGCAGGTGGACAGCTGGATGCTGCCCCACCGTGGCACCAACACCTAGACGCCTTGAGAAGTGTCTAATTTGGGAACTGAATCCCAGCCCTCACGAGCACAGACAGCAGCACACAGGTGGGGTTCCTTGCCCCTGTTTCTCTGCTGTGTAGATTCATCAGATCATAGAATGCTTTGGGTTGGAAGGGACCTTTAAAGGTCATCTAGTCCAACCTGCCCTGCAATGAGCAGGGAGGTCTACCTTCAACTAGATCAGGTTGCTCAGCACCCCGTCCCTGGTACATGAATAGGCACTTCAGGCTGACAAGGTGATATGTTTTTCGAATGCAGCTGGAACTTAGAGAGAGAAGGGTTATACAAATTAGGCATCTCTACCCATAAACCTTAAAAGTAGCTTAAAAAAAAAAAGGCAGATGGAAAAATGAATTAGCTGGGCAATAACTGTAATGCTTGTCCTGGTGTCAGCAGTTCTGCCCTTGCCCAAAGCTGTTGGTCAATGCTTGGGATCTTGCCAGACTGCTGCATTTGCGATCAGAAATCATTGTTTGTGTTGAGCTCTTCTTTGCTGTTGACCGTCTACAGTGGGCACAAAGTCCCCTTCTCCTCAGTGTCCAGCTAAAAGAGAACCTGGCAAGTTTTTCTCAGGCTTTCCCTCCCAGGGTTTGCCTCCACTTCTACTTAATCCTCAGAGAAATCTTCTGAATGGGAACAGCCTCTTTGCACAAGGCTCCAGACGCATTCCACCTGGAAGATGCTTCTTTTCACAACCCCATCAGCAGGCCCTTAGCTGTTCCCATGGCATTTCATTGCTGCCATTAATGTTTGCTGGACTGACAGCAGTCCTGAGGTTAATTTCGTCTGGTGTCGCCCTGAAGTTCAGAGATGGCAATGCTTCTTCATGGCTTGGCTCTGACCAAAAGGAAAAACTTTAAGTGTCGTGCTGCTTGCAACTCGTCATATTTCCAGCAGTTTCATTCAGCGGTGTACCTCTTGCCTTATGGTTGATAAGAGCTGGGTGTCACATCCAGTGTCTAGGGAGAGACAAGCACCTCCAGCCCCAATTCAATGCTCTGCTCTGGACACGAGCCCTAGGATGAGATGGGTATCCATCAACCATGACTCAATTCTTTCCACTGGATGTCAGAGGAATCTAGATAATGTAATGTAGTGTAATGTAGTGTAATGTAGTGTAATGTAGCGTAATGGAATGGAATGGAATGGAATGGAATTGAATTGAATTGAATTGAATTGAATTGAATTGAGTTGAATTGAATTGAATTGAATTGAATTGAATCGAATCAAGTTGAATCAAGTTGAATCAAACCTAGCCTAACCTAACCTAACCATGTAATCTAATCTGTCTGGACAATGACTTTCAGGTGACTGAATCCGGATGAAAGAAATCCCAACTGCTCTGTTATGGTATTTTCACATTTTTTTCCATAGACATTGTTTTTTAAGTTTTCTCTCCTTATCTGATCTCTTTATCAAGAAAGTCCCATGGGCATGCACTAGGCAAAAGCCATTGACAGCTGGGTTTGGGAGACAGAGAGCTATGATGGGCTGTAACAGAGCTTGCGGTCTTGTCTCTTGTCTGTGTTTTGCTGTCCTGAATCTCCATGCTCTGCAGAGCTCAGACTAACGTCCTGTATTTCTTCTATTTCAGCTTCCCTTGCAGGAGTCCTGCTGGCAGGTCAGTATTTGCAGTAGAGCGTGGAGCATGAGTCCGCACACACAGCTATCATAAAATGTCATGCAGAATGAGCCTGAGTCTGATCTGGAGATTGAAATATGTTGCTCAGGACCAAGAGACTTTGGCCTGAAACCTGTTTCTGTGCCCTATGCCCTGTGAGGTGTGGCTTGTACCTGCTGGTTATGTCTGGCTGAAACAAGCAGTATTGATCCAAAACATTGACAAAGCAGCTGCCCATTTTAGCAAATTTAAACCAGAACTTGGTATATCTTTGACGCTGGGGTCTCATCACGATGAGATGGGGAAATGCCTGGTGTCCCCTTGGCTCCATGAGCCAGTGCGGAGGTGCTTCAGGGTTTCAGACCCTGATTTTCTCCCACTACAGCACCCTAGATCTGTGCAAAGGGGCAACGGTATCCAGTGAGATTTGATTCTTGCTATTGGATGGAAAACAGTGTTGTGATCAGAGGTTTGGCAACTGGAGTCATGTTTTGAGAGGGATTGTATGTCCCGGTGGCTTCAACAGCAGAACCGAGTAGGTCCTTTCCACTCCTGAGTGCTGACTGTCTGTAGGTCCACAACAGCACCCAGCAGTCACTGCCAATAGCCGAGCAAACCCAGCCCTTCCCTTGTGGAATGGGTAGAAATATTTTGATTCTCTCCTCCCTGCTTTCAGTCCATGTAGCAGCATTTGCTGGGAGATACTGGACTTAACTATGGGGAAACTTGCCCAGAACCTAAATGCTGGGGTAGGTTTTGGGGAGAGCTACACCTCACCCTTTGCTGCTGAAAAAATAAACCCTGTGATTTTTTATCTCAAAACAGACTTATGGACCCACAAACACCTGTGGCTTTTGGCCATTCACAGCTCAAAACCCCATTCCCAACCACAAAGATTTTGGATGCTAGAATACCCTGGGCTTTTTTTCCTCCTGGTTTGGCAATAAAGACAGCGTGTCCAGGGAGGAAGAGCCCTCTTTATCATTCCCTGTCCTCACCCTGAGGTGTCTTCTCTCTCCAGAAGATGTAGACAGAACCAAACTTGAGATCCGCCTGGTGGGTGGTGACAATCAGTGCTCCGGGAGAGTCGAGGTACTTCACAAGGACATCTGGGGGACCGTCTGTGACGACCAGTGGGATTTACGGGAGGCAAAGGTTGTATGCAGGCAGCTGGGCTGTGGGACGGCGCTATCAGCCCCTCGGGAGTCTAAATATGGGGAAGGGAAAGGCCAGATCTGGCTGAGTGACGTGAACTGTAAAGGGACAGAAGCGTCCCTCACCGAATGTGAGGCGAAGCCATGGGGAGACAACTACTGCAACCACGTGGAAGATGCCAGTGTGGAGTGCTCAGGTAAGCCCCAGGTCTTTCTACTTTATGCTACATTGGCCCTTCTGCCTCAAATATGCTACATGGGCCCTCTGCCCATCCAGAGGGACCTTGACAGGCTGGAGAGGTGGGCCCATGCCAACCTCATGAAGTTCAACAAGACCAAGTGCAAGGTCCTCCATCGGGGTTGGGGCAATCCCAAGCACCGATATAAACTGGGCAGTGACTGGCTTGAGAGCAGCCCTGAAGAAAAGGAATTGGGGGTGCTGGTGGATGAGAGGCTCAACATGAGCCATCAGTGTGCATTAGCAGCCCAGAAAGCCAGTCATATCTTGGGCTGCATCAGGAGAAGCGTGGCCAGCAGGTTGAGGGAGGTGATTCTCCCCCTCTACTCCACTCTCGTGAGACCCCACCTGGAGTACTGCATCCAATTCTGGAGCCCCTACTACAAGAAAGATATGGACGTGCTAGAACGTGTCCAGAGAAGGGCCACGAGGATGATCAGAGGGCTGGAGCACCTCTCCTATGAGGACAGACTGAGACAGTTGGTGTTGTTCAGTCTGGAGAAAAGAAGGCTCCGGAGAGACCTTAGAGTGGCCTACCAGTATCTTAGGAGGGCCTACAAGAAAGATGGTGAGGGACTTTTTAGGATGTCGGGTAATGCTAGGACTAGGGGGAATGGATTAAAACTAGAGATGGGTTGATTCAGAGTGGACGTTAGGAAGAAGTTCTTCACCATGAGGGTGGTGAGACACGGGAACAGGCTGCCCAGAGAGGTGGTGGAAGCCCCATCCCTGGAAGTTTTTAA
Organism: Chroicocephalus ridibundus; assembly: GCF_963924245.1. Taxonomy (NCBI): domain Eukaryota; kingdom Metazoa; phylum Chordata; class Aves; order Charadriiformes; family Laridae; genus Chroicocephalus; species Chroicocephalus ridibundus. Next base: position 648,794 of record NC_086310.1, on the reverse strand, counting down.
GGCCAGGCTGGATGGGGCTCTGAGCAACCTGATCTACTGGAAGATGTCCCTGCCCATGGCAGGGGGCTTGGAACTAGATGATCTTTAAGGTCCCTTCCAACCCTGATAATTCTATGATTCTATGAAATAAGCCAGGGTGCAATTTCTGACCCATCCATTTAGGAGGTCAGGGATGCAGAATGACTCTGGTGAGCTCCAGCTTCCTACTCCACTTGATCCAGAGAAGTTGCAACACAACACCTGGACCTGGAACAACCTACAGAGCTGGGAGTGGATACAGATAGTCCCCTGCCTCCCCTGACAGCCTCCATCCTGATATTATTTTCCCTTCAACTTTTCTTCTCAAGATAAAAGTTAGGCGTTTGGGAAGTTGACAGGTGTTTGGGATGAGCAGAGGCAGGTTTGGTGCATCATGGAAGTTTCTGCTTTCTCCGTGTGATCAGGGGCACAGAGACTTGTCACAAAACTTCTCCCTTGTTTGCTTTTTCCAGGAACAGAAATACCTGAGCCAGGGCCAATCCGTCTGGTGGGAGGCCCAAACCGATGTGCTGGGAGGGTTGAGGTGCTTCATGAAGACCGGTGGGGCAGCGTGTGCCATGATGACTGGGATCTAAATGACGCCCAAGTCGTGTGCAAGCAACTGGGCTGTGGTGATGCGGTGCTGGCCCCTATTGGAGCCAAGTTTGGACGAGGATTTGAAACCATTTGGCTGGATGACGTGAACTGCACAGGGGTGGAAGCTGCTCTCTCTGAGTGCCCAGCGAGACCATGGGGGGACCACAATTGTTACCACGGGGAAGATGCCAGTGCAATTTGTTCAGGTAATCCTTTTATTCTCCTGCTTTTGCCAGCCACGTGTTAGGCTGTCCTCACAGTCAACATGAGCACAATCTTGGATAGGAACAAGGGCTTCCTACGGAGCACTCTCCTACTGAGTTGGTACTACCCTGATAGTCCTGCTAGTGGCCTGGGGTCCTTACACCATGGAAGAGGGCTTCAGTCTGGGAGATTCTCTCCTCCCTGCTCATTGGGGTGCTCTGTGGCCATTTTTCGTCAGGTTAAGGCTGCCGTTGTGCTTCTTGCTTGGACAGGTGCGTATCAAATGTGGAGAAAGCTATGGGGGAGAGGCTGCTGTGTGCAGGCCCGGGCTGGGATACTCAGGGAATAAGGGGGACACACACCAATGCCCTCTCTGGATGTGTCTGCAGACTCAGGGATCACCGTCTCCACTTCAGTCCGCCTGGTGGGTGGCCCCAGCCGCTGCTCCGGGAGAGTCGAGATACTTCACAATGGTGTCTGGGGGACCGTCTGTGACGACCAGTGGGATTTACGGGAGGCAAAGGTTGTATGCAGGCAGCTGGGCTGTGGGACGGCGCTATCAGCCCCTCGGGAGTCTAAATATGGGGAAGGGAAAGGCCAGATCTGGCTGAGTGATGTGAACTGCACAGGGACAGAAGCGTCCCTCATCGAATGTGAGGCGAAGCCATGGGGAGACAACATCTGCAACCACGTGGAAGATGCCAGTGTGGAGTGCTCAGGTAAATTCCCCTCCATCCCCAATCCTGCATGTGCTGTCCAGCACTGGAACAGGCTGCCCAGGGAAGTGGTTGAGTCACCATCCCTGGAGGTATTTAAAAGACAGTGTAGATGTGGTGCTGAGGGACATGGTTTAGTGGTGGACTTGGCAGTACTAGGTTAAAGGTTGGACCGGATGATCTTAAAGGTCTTTTCCAACCTAAGTGATTCTATGATTCTTTGTCTGCTGGTGGGAACGAGAGAGGAATGCAGCTGATTACCTCCATCACTGGGTGCAGCGCTTGCCCAATGACCCAGGGGTGACATGTGGATGTAGCTGACCCAGGAACAGCATTAAATCCTCTCCTATCTGAGTCTGCTCTGGTCCCATATCTCATCTCTGGGCTGCAGGATGATTAGCATCAACAGACTCCCTGAAGCAGACACACAGTAGAGCCTGCAGCCATCCACGAAGACCAGGAAAGCTTCCGCCTGCCCTTTTACCACAGCCCCTCTTCCTGGCTTTTCCATGTTCCTTCCCACTCTACGGAAGCCCTACCCATATCTCCAGTGTCCTCAGTGACACCTGAGCCTCTGCTGAACAGGCAAGCTTTCCACAGGCAGTAGTGTGTGTAGGATGCTCCCCTAACATTTATTTTCTGGGCATTGGTGCAGAGGTGGACATTCCTGAGGAGGGTCCGATCCGGCTCGTGGATGGCCCGAACAAGTGTGCTGGGAGAGTCGAGGTGCTCCACGATAACCGGTGGGGCAGTGTGTGTGACGACCACTGGGACATGAAGGACGCCAAGGTGGTGTGCAAGCAGGTGGGCTGCGGGTCACCACTGTCAGCTCTGGGAGGCGCCCGCTATGGGCGAGGGTCAGACATCATCTGGCTGGACGATGTTGATTGCAACGGGACGGAAGAGAGCATCTTTGACTGTAAGGCCAGGCCATGGGGTGAACATAACTGCTATCACGGAGAGGACGCTGACGTTGTCTGTGCAGGTAACCACCCCTCACCATGGCATCTGAAGTGATGTGGGGACACTTCTAACAGAGCCAGCAGGCTGGACTGCAGAGGACAGAAGGGGAATCACAGGGCAGAAAGGCTCCCCCCAGCTCAGGGTAATGCTGGTGGAGGCAAGGAAATGGATACAGCAGGGAGCTGTAAGGAATATAGAGCATCTGATTAGGATGAATGCGGTGGGGCCAGCTGGTGGAAGAGGGGCGTAAGCGGAGTAGAGGCAAACACACCGGTGACATTCTGACTATGGGATGGATCCTGATGCGAAAATGCTGACAAGGAGGTTTTGTACAGGGCAAGGCTCCTAAAGGGCAGAAAGAGGGAAGATAGGGTAGTTTCTGGGGCAGGAGGTAACGATGAGCATCTGTGGGGGCAACAGTTGCTGAGTATTGGTACTTGATCATTACTCAGTAATTGTCCGAGTTGGGCTCTCTGAGCTCTTGGGAGCTGAGTTCCTGACTCCTCATGCCCTATTTCTTGGGAGAGAAGCTTGGATGGGCCTGGCATAGGTGAAGGGAGGAATCCCTGTGGGTCTTTGGCTGGTTTTATTATGGAGGAGCAGCGCTGTAGGGGCTTGGATTTCACTTGGGTGCTGCACAAGGTCATGCTGTCAGGACCCTGTGCTGCAGGTTTCTGCATCAAGCAGTGCATTGTGCGTCAGGGTCAGAGTCTGCACTTCATGCAGTCCTGTCCTGGCTCCCACAGGGCCCTGTCCAAAGCTCAGGTGGCGGGTTCCCAACAGCCCCAAATGTATGGACACCCAACATACAGACCTTCTTCAGGACCAGAGTCCTTGTCACTTCTATCAGGCAATTCTGGTGTTAGAGAGTTCCTGGAAGTAAATTTTGCTTTATCTTCCTGCCTTTCTCTGCAGTTAACAAGAACTTGGAAGAACCAGAAGCACCATAAGTGCCAGACTGGCCCCACTGGACCATCCTTATCTTGCTGCAGGCTGAGATGGGCCAGCAAGATTCAGCTGAGAAGGCAAAGGGCAGGGATATTGCAGAACCATCTGTGTGCCATAATGGGATCCAGGGTTTGGCAAAACCATCCTCTCTCATCCTTTGAAGGATCTACAAACTTGGTTATAACTGCACTGATGGAAAACCCAGCTCAACACATTATCCCCACTGAAAAGCAAACATCGCCAGGTATCAATAAAGTTTCCCTAAAACTGAACATCTGGCTGTCTCATAAATTGCTCGTGGATCTCTGCTGCCTGAGCACAAATCTGGCAGGGAGCTGTTGGTCCAACATGATGAATATTTACGTGATGAATGAATACCATGAATATTTTTATCAATGGTATGACAGCACACCGTTTCTCAGGTCTGCAGAGAAACATTTGCCTCCACTAATACTTAGACCAGTAAAAACGGCAGCCATAAAACCCTTGGGTAAGCTATTGAACGTTGCAGAACACAAGCTTATTTCTGAAGGTTTGCCTGTCCCTCCTTGGGGAGGGAACTGCCCCCCCCCCCCATAGGAAACAATTCACCCCTTTTTCTTCTTCACTTTTCCCACAGAAAAAAGCTGGCACTTTACCCGTGGATAATTTTCCATTTCAGAGACGTCCATTCAAGACTTAGCCTCCAACACAGAACTTTCCAAAAAGCAATGTGCTTTGCGCCTGTCAGCACAACGCAAATGCTTTAATCCCAATGAAGCAAAGAGCAAAGGTCTTTAGCTCAATATTGACATCGGGTGTCTCCAAGTTAGTTGGCCACCTCAAGCTAGTTTTATGGGAAGGACAGATGACTGGGTCCTCTCCCCCACCTCCCCCCAGACCAGTTTACCCCATTGCAAAGTCAGTCTAAAGCAGCTCATATCATTGTACTTTTGGGAGGTGCCCTAGTTCAGTGTGGCTTTGGGGAGGGCAGAAATGAGGTGAATCTGACCACAACACAGAGCATCACACAGACTCACAGAACAGGAAGTTCAGGTACATGTCTACATTCATATTTGTTTAAAACAGAAGATGAGAAGAGGCACAGAAATGGTTTAAGGCTTGGAAGGAATATCTCAGAGAGCCACGAGGTTTCAGTGTGTCTTACTGAGGAGAGGGAGAGCTATGTGAGGACTTCACTGCAGTAACTGAACACTTATGGGGGAAGGGTGCTGGCTACCCAGGCCTGTCCAAGCCCACACAGCAAGAGCCAAATGTTTATGTATTGTGTCCCTACCATCAGCACAAGACAACTTTTGTGGATTAGAGACAATATTGGCAGGAGAGGATGAACTGGCATGGAACTGTATGACCTATTGGGCAGGGAAGGCATGCTAATGTGAGATGTTTCAAGGATTCAAGTTGACTTCGGGTGCTCAGCAATGTTCTCCAAGTATTCCCTCCACCCTTGAGATATGATGCCTGTAAACTTGTCTTGTGGCCGGAATTGTGGCCAGTGGGACCACATGAAGGCATCCACAGAGGTACCCAAATTAGACACATCACCCAAAGTTCCTTCTACAGCCAGGGGAGTGAGAGTCATCTGAGGTGATTCAGAGGGTAGCTGGGCTGTGTTGCTCTGTGCAAGTGCCTCTCTCTCTTCATTAACTGAATAGGGTCCCAGGGCAAAGATGCCCCCGATTTGGGTACGTCAGTTGGGTGTTTGCATTTGAATGTGATAGATCTGAGTCTCAGTTGTTTGCTTCTGTATTGCATGCTCTTTGGACTTCAGAAACCACTTTTTTGGGGGGTTAAAGGAATGTCGTACTCATGTTGGCTGTAAATATCATCTCTCTTCTCCACTCTGGAACATCTGTGAGGTTTAGATCCCACCTGGAAGGAAACGTATGCAATCAAGACCTGTAAAAGCAGCTTGCTTTAGCCTGTCAAGCCACTGAACGTTACTAGTGTGCCTATAATATTAAATGTTATTTAAAAAATGCAAATAGGAAAAATGTGCTGCCACATGGAGAGATGGGAATCATCCCTCAAAACACCAAACTCCAACTCCACATCTCCAATGTCACACTCTTGAAATTGTCTAAGACAAGAGGGTTAAACTGGGAAAGGACAAAGACCCACCAGCCCCAACATCCAGCCTAGAAGATTAATGTAACTCCTAGTAGGATGGGACATGGATAAAGGTTACCTGAGCATACGATGCCTGCATCTTCTCCATGATTACAGTTGTGGACTCCCCAAGGCCTTGCCGCACACTCAGAGAGAGCTGCTTCTCGTCCAGAGCATTTCACATCGTCCAACCAGATACGGCCAAAACCTTGCCCAAAATACGCTGAACCAGGGGCAGATAGGGCCGTCCCACAGCCCAGCTGCTGGCACACGACTGCAGCCTCACTCAAGTCCCAGCTGTCGTCGCAGATTGTCCCCCACTGCTGGCTATGAAACACCTCAACTCTTCCAGCACAACGAGTGGGGCCATTCACCAGCCGGAGCAGAGGCACTTCTGGAGTACCTGCACAGAAAGCAATCAAAAAGGACAAATGAACACAAATACACTGCACCTGAACCCTGCTGGCACATTGTAGGGGATAAGTGCCAACCAGGCTGTCCCATGGATGAAGAACAGATGGCTAAAGAGGACATTTTGGGTGTCCATTCAGGGTTGCTCCAAAGACTGCGTCGCTCTGCGCTGCCTGCAGACTGGCAGAAACACCCCAGTAAGGACTGGGAGTGATACTTCAGGCTCCCAGCCACTAAGGCATGCTAAGGTATGTTTCAAATGGTTTGTTTGAATCGCTGCTGATTCCGGTGACATGGGACCCTGCGCCTGCTCTGTATAAATAGCAGTCTGCTGGACTGAGCTCTGAAACAAAAATCTAATGTTGTCTACAGACAAAACCTGTACAAAGGGAGCAATTCAAGAGCCTCCAATTAGGTGTCGTTTCCCATCTGAGATGTGATGGGACATCCTTGCCATCCTCCAGCTGTCATGTCAGAAGGGTGTGGGTCTCATAGCTCCAGGTCATATCAGCCAGTCCCACATAGGTGTCCGCATACTGTCAGGTGTCTTATATAGCATTAGGTACGTCCAGGGACATACCCATCACTCCTATCTCCAGGAACATGACACATGCTCAAATAAACTGGGTCACACATGTGAACTTCGTAATATGAACAGACCGGACAATGCCCATATTCCTGAAACTTTCTTTTGGCGTTACACATTTTACCGCAGTTATTGCAATATTCACCATATGTGTTCTGGATAATTTGCTAGGAGAAAGCAGATTATGGTAATTTATATTAATAGACTTCCTTGACAACTCTCATGGGTGGTAAAGCCAGTTTAACTGGACGATAAATGGTCATGAATGCATCATCCAACACTTTCCTGCACTGGACCAGTGTGCCAAATAAAATTAGTCAAAAGGAAAGGTTAAAATCAGGTTTTTAACAAAGGGTCTGTCATATCCGTAGCTGAGAACCTAGCACTGGGTGACAGCATTTCAACCAGCTCAGCTGCAGGCATGTAGTTTGCTACGTTTCAGTGGTGCCTGGAGACAGGACAAGAGGTAATGGGCACAGACTTGACCATAGGAAGTTCCACCTGAACATGAGAAGGAATTTCTTTACTTTGAGGGTGGCAGAGCACTGGAACAGGCTGCCCGGAGAGGTGGTGGAGTCTCCAACTCTGGAGACATTCAAAACCCACCTGGATGCGTTCCTGTGCCACCTGCTCTAGGTGACCCTGCTGTGGCAGGGGGATTGGACTAGATGATCTCCAGAGGTCCCTTCCAACCCTATGATTCTATGATTCTATGATTCTATGATGGCAGGGGAGATGACTCCTCCTAAAAGAGCATTGAATTCTCCTGAAGTTTCCCAAAGCTCTTCATGGAAGGAAGGAGGGACTCCAGGAAAGCTCTGCCAGCTTCTCACTCTGACATCCCAGAAATGTAGAAAAGAATGCCTACAGGTTGAGAAAACAAGATGCCTGATTTTAAAGAAAATATTGAGATTGTTTAGGATTGCCCTGGAAGACTATTAGACTAGGTTTTTTTGAGCCTGGATAGAGCTCTGCTGATCTGACCTCATAGCTGACCTCACGTTGATCAGGTGACTGGTGCCTGCGGTCCCTTCAACCTGAAATAGCCTACAAGCCTCCCAATTGCTCTTAACAAAGCAAGAGATTTCTTCAGGACCACAGATTGCAAGAGACACTGGAGAGAAAACTGAAAGAGCACGTAGATACAAGTGCTGTAGACACATTCAGTGGTTTCAGGTTTCTAAAATTATCTATGAATCCTGAAATGGGATATTTTATTGCTTCTCATCATAGAGTGAAATGGACTTCTCAATGAGCCAGAGACGAAGGCTTGCTGACAACACTGCTTAGGTTTACGTGTGATCTTCATGTATAAGCGTAGTCTCGGAGGTGACTGTCTGTATGACACCACAAGCCCATACCTCAGCAGGAATGGGATATTTCTGGGACCTGTCCAGCCCTGGAAAAGCCTTGGAGCCCTCAGGAGCTGAAACATGGAATACAAACCTTGATACAGCCTGGGGCTTGCTGATGATAACTCCATGATTCTGGATCAGCTTCCAGTGGTGACTGCTGACTGTGGCCAGGGCCATAAGCATTGCATAAATGTCGTGATTTGGGCCAGACGGCCCACTGAGATGAATGAAAGATTACACAAGAATGGGTTTATGATTAACAGCACACACCAGGAGCAACATGAGCTCAGAGAAGACTTTCCACTGAGGGTGAAAATCTTTCCTCCATGTTTACCTTCCCAATGACATTGAGACTGAGACACAGAGAGATGTTACCTGAGCACACCACACCAGCATCTTCTCCATGTTTGCAGTTATGGGACCCCCAAGACTGGGCCCTACACTCAGAGAGGGCAGCTTCGTTCCCTGAGCAATCCACATCGTCCAGCCAGATGGGGTCAGGCCCTTGCCCAAAATGAGCTGAACCAGGGGCTGACAGCACTGCTCCGCAGCCCAGCTGCCTGCACACAACACTGGCGTCGTTTTTATCCCAGCCATCGTCACACACGGTTCCCCACTGCTGGTCATGAAACACCTCGACTCTCCCAGCACAATGATTTGGACCGTTCACGAGACGGACAGGAGCAGGTTCCACAACACCTGGACCAAAACACAATTGCAAAGTGTTCGAGGAGCTTTGCATAGCTCTGAGAGGGCAAAAACCCCTCCTCATGGGGTCTTCTTCCAAAAAAATTTGTAGACATGGATGTTGATCACCGGAGCATGTAAGGTTTGCTACCTAGATGATACAATCATCAGCAGATTATTACTGGAAAGAGCTTCAAGGAGCTGAACTCTTGGCTCAGGGCCCTAAGGGAAGCTGCAGATGTGGACAGAAAATGGGAGTTCTGTGTAGCCAGGTCAAGAAGGGCCAGGGCAGCCTGTCTCCCTTGTTTTTCCTCCCCAAATCACCTTCCCAGGAATATTCCCCAGCCATTGTGGCACAGATCTCTGTCACAGCTGTACCATTCTGATTCTAGAGTGCCCTTTACCTCATTACTCAACAAAACCCTCCTGCACACCACCCACTGATGACACCCCACAGCAGCTGGGCCTGCCTTCTCCTTGCTTGGCCCATACTGCAGATGGGATTTTAACTACCTAAATGCACCTGCCCATTTTGTGAGCCAATTTCTTCTTGGTTTCCAGCTGCTGCTCTGGAGGAGCACTGGATTCTCTCATATTAAGCACAGGGTCTTGTAACCCTTAAGAAATCTAAAATAGCACTGGATTCACTCCTTCTGTATCTCATCTAAAAGCAACATCGTGGTAAAATGTGTCCCCCAGGGCCACAGACAACTCTTCCTGAAACGTAGCCCCCATTGCACCCCAGATTATATGGCATAGTGGTACCTGAGCACTCCACACCAGCGTCCTCTCCGTGGTTACAGTTGTGGTCTCCCCAGGGTCTGGCCCGGCAATCAGAGAGGGCAGTTTCAGTCCCTGCACAGTTCACATCATCCAGCCAAATTTGCCCAGTTCCTTGTCCAAACCGAGCAGAGCCGGGGGCTGAGACTGCTGTCCCACAGCCCAGCTGCCTGCACACCACTTGAGCGTCTGTTAAATCCCAGCTGTCGTCACAGACAGTTCCCCACTTCTGGCCATGAAACACCTCGACTCTCCCAGAGCAGAAATTCGAACCGTTCACTAGTCGGATCGGGGATGGTTCTGGAACACCTGAACGAAAAAAGTAAGACCAAGGAAGTTTTATTCTGGCAAAAAGGTTGCTGCTAGTCACGTCAGCAAACGCAGTGTGTACCCATTGGTTTAGCATGACCTACAGGAAGAAGCAACACGGAGACAGAAAGTTCAACATGGTTGTTTTCCCTCCTCTTGCCCCCAAAGTCAAGGAAAAGTGCTGTCCAAAACCGAAGACCTCTTTCCTCCCTGTCTTTGTCTGGAAAGATACCTGTGCCCAGACAGCAAGTGCAAGTAACTTTACTGACCAAGAGAAAGGACTTTAGCAAGAAGGGCGTCTTAGCCTTTAGCAAGCAAGGCTTCTTGCTTTAGCAAGAAAGCAGAACCATGAGAAAACTGGGATATGATTCATCTCGGCTAGTCTCAGAGCCCTTAAGCATAAACATAAGGATAAACATAAAGGGGCTAATGGGATGAGCATTGGTACCTGGTGCCATCCAAGATGCCCAGGGAATCCCAGACAACCCAACGGAGTTAGACTTGACGCAGGACTCAAAGGAGATTGGTGCCCTTCTGGATCTGCAATTCGAGTCTGGGCAGGATATAGTGGGACATCTCAGATGACACTAGACGCCTATGTTTAGGCAGCTGAACCTCACTTTTACTACTCTGCTGTGGACCCTCGGTACCCTTTATAGTCAATGGAAGGAAATGAGCACTGCTGGGTTGCAGCTTCTTTTATCTGCTTTGGGCATCTACATCAGGATCGGCCAAATACTGCCATTGACTGCACTGACTCAGTCCTCACTGGCTGCAAAGGGGCAGCAGGGTGTTTAATCCGGAGACAGGTGTCTGTGTTTAGTCAATGAATCCACTGGATGTTTTCAAGATGTGGGCAAGTAATCAGAGGAAATCAGCTTCTCTCCTGCAAGGGCAAGGCAAAACTTCACCGCTTCTGGGAGGTAAAATGATCATATAGAGGATGAAGAAGAATGAATCAAGCAACAAGTCTTCCCAAAGGGATTTTAGGGATATAAAGGATTGAGAGTGACACTCTACTGTGTCAGGCTGTTCTGAGAAAGACATGGACATGTATAAATTGGAGTGATGACTGCAAGTTATGCAAACCAAGCCTCCAGAGCTACTCAGCACTGGCAAAGCCTCAGCTGGCATAACCGACTAAAAGAAACATGCCCAACAGTTAAGGAGAAAACAGAGAATGACAGGAATGAAAAGAAGCTTTAAAATGTGTCTCAAGAGGGAAATGGGACGAGGCTGAGGTAATGGAAAAGGGATGTAACAGTCTTAATAAAAGGTAGATGCAAAAAATAAATGGTAGTAGTGTGCACTGCAAAGTAAATGCTGGGAAATGATAGTGAGCTCAGGGTTTCCCTCTAGTGGCAACAAAGTGCAGTGCTGCAACACTTTGAGAAAATTTGTCTCGGCTGGGGGGGTTTCAGAGAAGACACTGGAAAAACATTGGTGAAAAAAGGTCTCATAAGGTGATTCTAGCAAATGAAGGAGGAAGAGAGGTAGATTAAGTGGGGTTCTGTAAGATTTTTTCATATTCTTGTCTGGAAGTGGAAAGAGAAAGAAAGATGGGCTGTGTATCTTGATTTTTTCAAGTGTGATAAATTCATTGGGATTGTCATTGGCAGCAAAGAGTCCAAGTGACTCTATACCCTCTGTAACAGGGAGAATCACACCAGTCCCGCAATGCTACTGGGTTTACTGGTAACTTACATGGGAAAGAGTCCCAAATTTAAATTCTCTGCAGAGTCAGCAGCAGGCTGGAGTGCAGCACCACTTCATGCGTCATGATTAGCTTTTGAACAGGAAGGAGAGGGGAACACAGATGATTTACCCACATCCCTGCTTGAAGCACTTTCTCTGGACAGTGCTGTGGTTTTAGCATCATAAGACGGGGAAAGGGTACCCCACAGCATTTCAAACATCCCTCCACATGCCCCAAAAGTTGAGCATCTGGTGAAACACATGAGACTTACCCAAGCACACAACACCAGCATCTTCTCTATGGTTACAGTTATGGACTCCCCATAGAGTGGTTTCACATTTGGAGAGGGCAGTTTCAGTCCCTGTGCAGTTCACATCATCCAACCAAATAGGGCCAGATCCTTCTCCGAAAGAAGCAGAGACTGGAGTGGCTAGTGCTCTCCCACAGCCCAGCTGTTGGCAAACAACTTCAGCATCACTTATATCCCAGCTGTCATCACATACCGTTCCCCACTCCTGGCCATAAAAAACTTCCACCCTCCCACTGCAACGATTTGGTCCATTCATTAATCGCAGCGGAGCTATTCTTAGTGTATCTGAAGAAAAAAAACAAGGGCAGGGATATACGTTAAGTTGCCATTTGTGTGATTAAAAGTAAGATAAAATGTATTTGAGCCTACTGACATCCAGGATGTATTTATTGAGTTGCATAACGTTGGGATATCTTCCCAAGTGTCTTATTCTGAGATAAGTGGACAACAGACAGCGTAATTTGTTCTGCAAAATACGTTAGAAATCCAAGCTAACGATAGCACACAGCTTCTGGTTACAGAAACAGCTACACACACCCCAAAGAAAAGTGAGAAATTTTTAACAGGTCTCCACCATGAAAGGGAGCTCGCAATCTGGATTCAGGACACTTCAAGACAGATCCTACTGCTGAGGTGGTGCATGAATACCCCTCTTGGAAATAGAAAACCTTCCCCGTCATACAGATGAACACAGAGAGATGTTACCTGAGCACACCACACCAGCATCTTCTCCATGTTTGCAGTTATGGGACCCCCAAGACTGGGCCCTACACTCAGAGAGGGCAGCTTCGTTCCCTGAGCAATCCACATCGTCCAGCCAGATGGGGTCAGGCCCTTGCCCAAAATGAGCTGAACCAGGGGCTGACAGCACTGCTCCGCAGCCCAGCTGCCTGCACACAACACTGGCGTCGTTTTTATCCCAGCCATCGTCACACACGGTTCCCCACTGCTGGTCATGAAACACCTCGACTCTCCCAGCACAATGATTTGGACCGTTCACAAGCCGGACAGGAGCAGGTTCCACAACACCTGGACCAAAACACAATTGCAAAGTGTTCGAGGAGCTTTGCATACCTCAGAGCTCTCTGGAGAGGGCAAAACTCCCTTCTTGCAGGGGTCTGGAACTGAACAGGGCTTGGATCCATGATGTGTAAAGTGGCACTAGATGCCTATGGCCTCACAGCTTGCTCCCGCGTCCTTGGCTGGAGCTTTTGCAATAAATCAGTCACCTGCAGGGTGATCACAGATGACAGATGAGCACCCAGGTTACTTCCCTAACAGTAGAGCACTGAAATGGGGAGGAGGAAATAGTGCATTTGATAGTGATGAGTCCCCACTCAGGAGCCTCTACAAGTGTGTCCATCAGGACTGGCCAACAAAGTTGCTGGCACCCTCGTCCACAGGAGAGGTCCAGGGACGCTGGCACCCTTCCTACAAATACAGGCTGTCCCTAGTACCCCACATTTCATGACATGCAGTAGTGGTACCTGAGCACTCCACACCAGCGTCCTCTCCGTGGTTACAGTTGTGGTCTCCCCAGGGTCTGGCCCGGCAATCAGAGAGGGCAGTTTCAGTCCCTGCACAGTTCACATCATCCAGCCAAATTTGCCCAGTTCCTTGTCCAAACCGAGCAGAGCCGGGGGCTGAGACTGCTGTCCCACAGCCCAGCTGCCTGCACACCACTTGAGCGTCTGTTAAATCCCAGCTGTCGTCACAGACAGTTCCCCACTTCTGGCTGTGAAACACCTCGACTCTCCCAGAGCAGAAATTCGAACCGTTCACCAGCCGGACTGGAAGCAGCTCAGCAAATCCTGTTTTGAGAAATAATGAAGACCTCCATTTCTGTTGTATTTTGGTCTGTGTTAACAGGGTAGAGCACTGTGCTGCTCACTCCTGGATTGCATCAGTCTGGCATGACTTTGCTCCTTTTTTCCTATCAGCTCAGCAGACCCTTGCAGTAGTTTCAGTTTCTTAGAGCAGTGGTCTCCAGCTGACTTCTCTTGTTGACTAGTCCATACTAAAATCAGCCAGCTCTGAACCTTTATCTCATCAGATGACGACAGCTACGCCCGCAGCCTCTTATTGTGGTGGAGCAGACTAGGGGGAGTAGCACTGCACTGGCCAGCTGAGCTGGGAAGCGACAGGGACCTGTGGACTAACACTGGCCCACTGCTACTATCTGGTGTTGAAGTTTTCTAGCTCTGGTGTTGGTGAACATCAGGTATCTGGTTCTGGGGACTGTGAGACAGGCCAGACAAATCTCACTGGAGCCGCCTATTTCCTTCACAGATGTGAAGTCAACCCACTTTTGAAGCATTCTGTCTCACTTTCTTTGGAAGACCTGGATGTCCTTCAGGATCTGCCTGAAAGGGTCACCCATAAACAGCTTTCCCCATGACATGCCATGAGTGATGGGTACCTGTACAAACCACGCCAGCGTCTTCTCCGTGCCCACAATTATGGCTTCCCCAAGGAGTTGCTCTGCATTGGGAGAGACCAGCTTCTTTCCCTGTGCAGCTGACATCATCAAGCCAAATGGGGTCAGATCCTTGCCCAAAGTAAGCCCCATGAGGAGCCAACAAGGCCTTCCCACAGCCCAGCTGCCTGCACACCACTTCCGCCTCGAGCAAATCCCAGTTGTCATCACACACAGTTCCCCAGCGCTGTCCATAAAACACTTCGACTCTGCCAGAGCAGTGGGTCGATCCATCCACTAATCGAAGTGGGGCAGGTTCTGCAAAGCCTACAGAGGAAAAAAAAAAAAAAGAAAAAGAAAAAGAAAAAGAAAAAGAAAAAGAAAAAGAAAAAGAAAAAGAAAAAGAAAAAGAAAAAGAAAAAGAAAAAGAAAAAGAAAAAGAAAAAGAAAAAGAAAAAGAAAAAGAAAAAGAAAAAGAAAAAGAAAAAGAAAAAGAAAAAGAAAAAGAAAAAGAAAAAGAAAAAGAAAGAAAAAAAAAACAAACCCAAGAAAGTATCTGGCGCAGGGTCTGGTGTATCTGTCCTCCACCTGCCAATGAACTTAGCATCTCTTACAGTTTTGCATGGGAAAACATTGTGTAAAGAGGCAACACAAGCACCTCTTCCACCATCACATCATGAGCTGCTCAGCAATGGATTTTACAAACTTAAATATATTTGGCATGGTGGAGGACAAGCCCCAGTCTTGTCTGAATATGGATTTCTAGTGCTTTTAAGGTGCTCTAGCCTCTGTCTGTCATTCCATGGGGTTTCAGGTCTGCTGTGTGTCTTGCTGCCAGGCCTTTATAGATGTCGCAGGTCCCTTAACACACACTAGAAGGTGCTAGATACCTAGAGGTGCCAGAATCACTCTCATGCTCTTTATCTCTATGCGCCTCTCAGCCTCATGTCAATGATGTTTTTACTGACAAGTCAATGACCAAAATGTGGACTTCTCAATATATTAAGACCCTACAAACTTTGCAAAACTCTGGTTACAAAGGAAAGGAACTAATTGGCACCTTGTTACAGGAAAGGCAAGCAGAAACCAGCTCTTCTCCTTCCAGTGTTGTCTAAACAATCAATATATTCATAATAACTAGCACACCAGCAAATGCCTAATGGTGATCCAGCTGTGGCATAAGATGACTCTTGCTTGACCAGACAGCTGGTGAACTGGGAAGGTGTTTCTGGGAATCATGAAGGGAGACTTGGAGGTTTAGCCTTGGACTACAGTTACATGGGAGGACCTGATACTAATACACGGGGAAGGATGATGCAGGGGATGGGAAGAACCTCGCTCAATGCAAGAGGTTTTGGGGAGCTTCATAAGGAACTGTGTCTACCGGCATGAGGATGAGGTGTTGGGGCTGCCAAAGCCACTGCTCTCTGCAGTGAGAGAGGATGCTCTACCAAGGCATCCACTAGACATGTGCATGGGGAGCCTTACAAACAATTCCTGCAGCACCACTGTCTTTTACCAGTGGCTTATGTGGTGGTGGATTTTAATGTAGGAGAAGAGGCAAGACAACTCTAGGGCTAAACAGTATGAATCACTTTTTTATCTTACAGTTCTCTTGGATGTCGGGGTTAGTGCTGCTCTAAAGGGAACAGGGCCTCCTACAGCACCTCCAGCATCTCCCCACACCCCACAAAAACCCACTTGTGTCATGCAGAGTGGGATTTACCTGAGCACACAACACCAGCATCTTCTCCATGCGCACAGTTATGGCTTCCCCAAGGTTTTGCACTGCATTCAGAAAGGGCAGCTTCAGTTCCTTTGCAGGCCACATCATCGAGCCAAATGGGGTCAGGCCCTCGCCCAAAGTAAGCTGAGGAAGGAGCAGACAAAGCGGTCCCGCAGCCCAGCTGCCGGCATACAACTTCAGCATCAGTTATATCCCAGTTGTCATCACAGACGGTTCCCCATTGCTGGCCATAAAACACCTCCACTCTCCCAGCACAGCGACTTGAACCATTCACTAATTGCAGCTTAATTGGTTTTTTAATTTCTGCATTAAAAAAAAAAATAAAAAAAAGCAACAACAAAAACAGGATCAGGGATTGCACATGGAAAGATTGCCTAGAGTTCAAAGGCAAGGAAATTTCTCTGCCAGTCTGTCAGGACTTGACAAGGTGAAGGCTGATGAGGACCAAGTTCTGTATCTTCCTCTGTGGTTTCAGAGCTCAGAATTAGAAAGATCAATAGCATAGATTGGGAATCGCATATGAAACAGCACTGTGCAATTCCCGCTGTGACGTTACTCCATGGGTGGGGACTCACTACAGATCAAGACACCCACATGTCTTATGGACCTGTTGGTGGCTTCATGTGAGATGGATGTTGAAATTCTAGTTAGTCAATGACATCTGTGGAGCTGCTCAGCTGGCCATATGTTGGCATTGGATTCAATTGCCCAAACAAGCATTCAGCAGTGCTGAGTGGAGCAGCGTTTGGGAAATACTGACCTGAGAGAGGCCAATGGGCAGCCTGACAACCTCCCAATCCCCTTTCCATCTCCTGGGGTCCATGGCTCATTTGATCAAGCTTTACTCCCCAGTTAACCATGATGTAGAGGGGTAGGATACACGTTCAGGCCTTCCCCACCCTGTTCCTGGAGCTCAGCATTCATTAGCATCATGCTGTGACATTCGAGTTAGGTGTGGCTCCCACACAAGTGACCCACAGTCCCGGTCTGGAGAATAAACCCATCCTCGAGGAGAGAGTATTGTCACAAAATACAAATGGAAAGAAGCCACTTAAATGCTGAACTTCCCTGGCATATTTCAGCTGTGAAATATGTGCACAGAAAGCATGTGTCTCCAGGTGGGGATCCTTCACTCTCCTTGCCCAGTAACTTCATGGTGGTGGTGTAAGAGGCAAGAATAGTGTGGAACAGGGGAAAAAACCCCTATGATCTTGGTTCTGCCCCACTAACAAAGCTAGCAGAAACACCACCATCACCCCTCCACACACACTGTTTAACTGGTAGAACTGAGATGGGTAACCTTGTCCTTGGCATAGAATCATAAAATTGTCTAGGTTGGAAGGGACCTTTAAGATCATCGAGTCCAAACATCAACTGACAAAACCATCACTAAACCATGTCCCTCAGTATCACATCTACCCTTTTTTTATATACCTCCAGGGATGGTGACTCCACCAGTTCCCTGAGTAGCCCGTTCCAATATTTGATAACCCTTTTGGTGTAGAAATTTTTCATAATATCCATCCTAAATCTCCCCTGGTGCAACCTGAGGCCATTTCCTCTTGTTCTATCCCTTGTTACTTGGGAGAAGAGACCGAACCCAGTGCCTGAAGCAGTCAACCCCATCCTGAGCCCTAAGGGTAGCACTGAGGGAGAAATAAAATTTTGCAAACAGGCTTAAAAACCTCCCTCTACACAGCACAGCCTCCTGGGATCACATGGGGAGCAGTGTAAACGTGAGTTACCTGAGCACACAACACCTGCATCCTCTCCATGATTGCAGTTATGTTCTCCCCAGGGTCTGGTCCTGCAGGCAGAAAGGTCAGCTTCTGTACCGGTGCAGTTCATGTCATCCAGCCAGATACGACCAGTTCCTTCACCAAAGTGAGCCGAGCCAGGGGCTGACAGTGCTTTCCCGCAGTCCAACTGCCTGCATACGACCATGGCATCGGACAGATCCCAGTTATCATCACACACGGTTCCCCACTCCTGTTTCCAAAGCACCTCAAGCCGCCCCGCGCAGTGGCTTGGGCCACTCACAAGTCTGATGGGAGCCGAGTTGGCAACACCTGAATCCCAAAACAAGCCAAGGTGAAAAATGGGCATGAGACAGGTTTCGACTGAGAGTGGAGAATGTAACATCCTTTTCCTGCAGGAATTGCATTTTGATCTGACTGGGGAAGGATTGATGGAATGCTCACCAGTTTTTTTCCAGCAGGAACATTATAAGAAAAGGTTGCTGGCTAATTAGTGGTGTAAATTTCTTGCCCAGATAGTGTTAGGACCTCTAACACATCTCTGTATCTCTATAAGCAGCTGCAAGATCTTAGTCATCTGACAATGGGATTCCTACTAATATGTCCCTCCCAGACACACATCAGACATTTAAAACCTTGGATGAGAACCAATCATTTCCAGCCATGGAACAATCCCAGGCACACTCTGACATGGTGTGTGACAGCTCTGCACCACAGAAACCCTAGACTGTACCCTGTACACAGTCAGGAAGATGAAAAGAAAACCTCAGATTACGGTCCGTAGGAAGACGGAGGTCCCAGAGTAAGTGCCTCTGTACAACCTGAGCTGCTGCCGCACTATGTGTCTCAAATCATCCCTCCCCACCTTCATTGTGCAGCTCCCTGCTCCATACACAAGACTGTGAATGTTCCTCCTGAGGTCTGCCACTCTCCTTGTGTTGTGCAAGTTGTAGAAGAGAGCTTTCAGGTCACTTCTCTCAGTAAAAACTAGGATATCCACATCCTTGGCCACAACATTTGTCAGAACTTTGCTATCCAGGGCTTGCTCACTTGATGCCATGTGGAGCATGGTTTGTTCACCTAAACAAAAGTTTCGAGTGCCATTTATAGACCTTCACCCTCCAGAGCAGTAGTTGGAGTCCAGGACTGAGAAACTAAGGCAAATCAAATGGCTATTGGCGCCTACACTAAGGCAACTGCCTAGAGTCCATAGGGTAGGATTCACCTCCCAGCTGCTGACAGTTGCAGTGTTGTCCGTGCTAAACAACTGGACTCCCACATCATGCAGAAAAGACGGTGTTTCCAGTCAACATCCATCCATAAGGGAGGAAGACCTGAAGTAGAGAAGGGCCTCTTTCTCTTTATGGGTGTAAGGAAAATCTAGGCTACTGGAAGAAGATGCCAAAGACCCATCCTTATTCAGAAAGGCCCTGTCAGGTGCTTAAACTGTGTCTACATCTTTCGTCCTGAGTGCTGCTCCCCACGGCCCTTTTACACTTATATCAGAGGCTCTAGAGCAAGGGTTGCCACCTAAGGCTTGCCAGGTCCACTCTTCTACGCTGTTGGAAAGCACGGATATTTTTCTAACAAACTTTAAATTCCCAGATCATCCCCCTTGATCATTTGCAGGTCTGTCACAGCCTTTACTTCATCTTAGCCCCTAAAACATCCTCATCTTGTACCGGGTTCTGTTAAAAAACAACGTCACTGTCTTGGGATAATCCTTATCCAATTCTTTTACTACTTTTTGGTTTAAATTATTGGATTATGCTGATTTGCAGGATATAAATGCAGCTGTATTAAGCACTGACTCTGACAGGGAGGCAATGGAGGTCAGCTATGCTTATTCACTCTTAGGTCCTGGTTCCCACACAGACTGAGATTCTAGGGTGGGGGAAAATAATGGACTACGTTCTGGATTACACAGATCAGTCAAAGGAAGCTCTATCTTCATGCTTGCATTTGTTTTGTTCCCAGGGTTTGTCTCTGTATGTTTGCACAGTTAATGCCTCTAAATCTCTAGGTGACCTTCAGAAGACAAATTATCATCTCTACTACTGTCTTCTCTTGTCTCAGAAATGTTAAATCCTTTTCCAGTGCCAGGAGTTAAACCCCAGGCTTCCTGGATCTTCAGTCTTTTATTCCAGCCACGAAACCCGTTTCCTCGCCAAGGCTGGGGATACAAGAGGGTTCAATCCACCATGAGTCCCATTATCAGGCTGTATCTAGAAACCCATTCTCCAGGAGTAAAGGAGAAAACTTACCCCAAAGACATGCTAAGAGGAAGAGCACGGTTTCCATTCTGATTCCAGTGAAGGCAGCCAGGGTCCCACTATGGCCATCCCTGGATGGGAGATTTCCTGGCGGTCCCATGGTAGCAGCTGAGACTTTATACAATCCAGCTCCTGAAGGTCTGGTTGGCAGGGTAGAGCAGGAAGATCGTCCTTGTAGGAGAGATAAAGAGTTAATGACTGCCTGGGGAGGCAGGAGAGAAGACAGTAAGGACCAAGAAAGGAGGTAGATGACAAATATTCCTTACCCTGACTCCTCCCTTTAATTGACCTCTCCCCCTTCAGCCTCCAGTGCTGGCCCCCTCCCTCCTGTTCCTTGCATATCCCTACGCTACTTCCCTCTTCCCATGCTCTTCTGTTCATTAATAATATATCAAGGGAAAATAATCCCTGCTAGAAAGCACTGTTATTGTTTTATCAAAAGCAAACTGTTTCCGGCACTTCTAAAACCGCGGTTCTCCTGGCAGGACTAGCTCGTGAACAGGCAGTGCTCTAGGAAGACCTCTTGGAAAAGGTAGGAATGGTCTCTGTGTCTGCTTGTTCCTCTGACTCTTAAATGCTGCCTAGGAACAGGGATTGTATGGAAAACAAGAAAACACTTTTTTTTTTTTACTGTGAGAATGATCAGACACCAAAGCAAGCTGCCCACAGAGGTTGTAGGGTCTCCATCCTTGGAGATATCCAAAACCTGACTTGATATTGTCCTTGGCAACCTGTTCCAGATGACCCTGCTTGAGCAGGGGGCTGGACTAGATGAGGAAGAAGAGGTTCCTTCCCACCTCAGTGACTCTGTGGATTAAATCCCGCCTGAACTGAACTGGGGGACAGAGAAACACGGCCTTCATTGAGTGGTGGTGGGGAAGGGTCTCTTAGGAACTGGCTGGGGCCACATTCATGAAGTCACTGTAAACCTCTTGCAATAATGAGAACTTCAGGATCAAAGAGCTCAATGCGAGACATTGTCCGAGGACAGCAATGCAGCGTGTGCAAGTAAGAGGTTGAAGTATGGAGCAGAAGGCAAACAAGGCCTCTGGAGAGATAAGTCTGCTTAACATCAGCTTGGATAAATAACACTGGTGAACCTACATTCCTGGTATTTAATACTGGTGATTAAAATATTGTTTGTTTTCAGAAAAACTTTAAGTTAGCCTGCAGTTTGTTTATTTTCAGGACTAAGTCTTCCCTTAGAGAAGTGTTTTTCACTGGTGAATTCCTGAAAAGCAGACTTTCTGAGACCTGCTGGGTCAAACTCACAGTCTCCAGTTCAGATTCAGCCTGATGAAGATGCTTTCAATGCCATGGACCAGTTTTTTTGTGGACAGAAATCATGGATGAATTATTGGACATCTGTGATAGTATGATTGGCCTTGACTGCAGAAGATATCCAACATGGACATTTGGAAGCATGAGGAACAATATAAGGTGCAGGACTCACCTGATTGCCTTGTTACCTGTCTTGCCCCTGTCAAGAAGCTTTATTAGTATGTCATCTTTACTGCTGACCTTCAAGTGTTCCTAAGCTGCTATTTCATCATCCTTTGCTTTCCCTTCTTCAGAAGAAACAAAACCAGCTCTCTTGACTTCTCCTTATTGATCATATGTTCTAAGTCCCTGGCCATTTTGGTATCTCTTACCTTTGAGCCAAACCATGGTACAGACCAAGACTGAATGCAGAAACTCTTTGGATGACAGCAGATATTCGGGTGGTTCAATTTATTTGATCTCTCCTATTTTTTTCTCCTCTCTGCATTATGGGGATATGGAAGACTACTAGATGGAAGAGGAAGCACATTTTGAGTCATATTTGCACAGAAAAAGTGTCAAGAAGTGGACCTTACTGAATCAAATGCCATGAAGAAAATTGAACAGATGAGCTGGCCAACTGGGAAGAAAGGCTTGGAACAGAGCAGCCTGCAAGAGGCACAGAGGCCATAAGCCAAGAGGAGCGATTCCATGAGATATCAGAGCAACAATGGACAAACCTTACCTTCTGTGGATAAAATATAAGCAACACCCTCTGTATCTGTGAAAGGAGCCACTGAGTCCTCTGTGCCCAGATCTTTGCCAGAAGTGTAAATTAGCCTCCCTGCTATGCCTTAGTATTTCACATTTTCAATCAGGATATGTCTTTCTCAAGTAGCCATTGTTCCTTCAGCTTGCGTTCTGACCCTGCTATTTACTATTTGCTTCAGCTTCAATTGGGTTTGTAGTTCCTTGTTTACCCTTCAATCCAATTCCTACTGACCTTGAATATAACCCTATATATCTTCTTTGTCCCCACTTACTGGAAACAATACGTCTTTGGCTGAGTAGTGTAGCAGCTCTGCATTCCTCTGTTCCTACCTCTCCCTCTGCTTTTGAAAGCATCCTGACTTGGCTTATTACCCCTCCCTGTATTTGGAGGAGGGGAGTCTGCTGCATTGCTCCTTTCTAAAGTCTTCTTAAGAGCACGTAACATAATTTGTTCAGGCAAAGCTGTGCTGCAGCATTGACGTAAATCTGTCACATGAACAGGATGGGAAGGAAAGCCAAATTGTACTAGATGTAGGATGAGCCACATGTGGCTTGAATGGAAGTGCTTGAATAGGGCACACAGACATTTTGAGCACAGCACATGAGTGAAGGTATTTGACTATAGTATATAAGACCAGAGATGTTTTCTAAAGGAAGAAAAGACAGGAGCTGAGGACAAACCAATGACCTCACCCACAGGGAACAGTCCCATAGCACCAGAAGAGCAGAGCAGGATAATGATAGAAGTGGGACCTATCAACAGTAGACCCACCAATCACCAGGTGAAGACAAGGTAAGGAGCCAGGACCAAGGCAGACCCAGGAAAACCAAGCAAAAACTCAGCAACAGGGCTGGGAACAGTCACACGCACATCAGAGCTCAAGTAAGGACTGAATTCCAACCATGGGCTACAATGGAGTCCCTGGACAGAGAGTGTGGGTGTAGGTGTAGGCTCCAGGTTCAGGGCAATTAAGGCCTACTAATGCATTGAGCATCCTGACAATAAAAGAGGGGAAAAAATTCGTCCTGATTTTGGTGGTTTTACCTTGCAGTTTTATATCTCTCTCTTTACACGTTAGCTCATCCCTGCAAGGAGCTGCTTCCCTGCAGGTTCTGTGGAGGCTCAGGGGTACACAAACCACAGAGACATCACACAGCTGAGCAGGGATACGATGCTGCAATCATGGGTGAGCCATACCTCGTGGCAGCTTCTCTATCCGGAAAATGCATTTAGATACCTTGTACGCTCAGCAGAGGTCATCAAGCACTCCTAGGAGGCAGCTGCAGCCAGGTGTCACACTCCGACACATGTACTGGAGATGTCTAAGGGAGAAGATGCCCCAGGCCTGGCTGAGAAGGTGGATATCCTGAAGGGAAGACAATGCAATGCTAGGAGAATTGCTACGAACCCTCCACCGCACCGCAAAATCCTCGACCCCCTCTTTTCAGTTGCATTAGCTATCTGGGCAAGGTTGGCCCACAGGACCATTGCTCAGCACCATCTCTAGAAACAGAGGTGGGTGCAAACGAGCTCAGCTGAACACACAAAAAATAGGTTTTACCACTGAAGGCACACATCTTGATGATGCAAGGAATGTCTTTCGTCCCGGGGAGTGTGCGTTGGACAGACAAGAGTTTGTGCAGCTCTGAGTTACTCCGCTCTTTAGAGCCAGGGACTACTTGTAACCCCTCCTTTGTCTTCCCCATGCCGAGGAAGAGTGTGAAGATAGCCTCTGGAGATGAGAGACAAGGAGAGAACATCCCTGGCAGAAAAGGAGGGTAGGAGTGGGTGACAAGGCGCAGGGAAGGTGAGTGAAGGTAGGGGTAGCAGCTCTTCTTTGCAACAGCTGGTCCGGCAAATGAAGAAAAAGAGGCTTGAATAAAAACACATCTCAGGCTACCGAGGACCATGGCTTTCTCAAAGACATGCATCAGTCCAAGCTTAAGTTCTTCCTTATAGCTAGTCTGAACCTACCCTCTTTCAGTTTAAAACCAGAACCCCTTGTCCTGTCACAACAGGCCCTACTAAAAAGTTTGTCCCCATCTTTCTTATAAGCCCCCTTTAGGTACTGGAAGGCCACAAGAAGGTCTCCCAGGAGCCTTCTCTTCTCCAGGCTGAACAACCCCAGCTCTTGCAGCCTGTCTTCACAGAAGAGAATATAGACGAGCTCCCCATATTATCCCAAATGCAGCAGTCTGGCAAGATCCCAAGCATTGACCAACAGCTTTGGGCAAGGGCAGAACTGCTGACACCAGGACAAGCATTACAGTTATTGCCCAGCTAATTCATTTTTCCATCTGCCTTTTTTTTTTTAAGCTACTTTTAAGGTTTATGGGTAGAGATGCCTAATTTGTATAACCCTTCTCTCTCTAAGTTCCAGCTGCATTCGAAAAACATATCACCTTGTCAGCCTGAAGTGCCTATTCATGTACCAGGGACGGGGTGCTGAGCAACCTGATCTAGTTGAAGGTAGACCTCCCTGCTCATTGCAGGGCAGGTTGGACTAGATGACCTTTAAAGGTCCCTTCCAACCCAAAGCATTCTATGATTTGATGAATCTACACAGCAGAGAAACAGGGGCAAGGAACCCCACCTGTGTGCTGCTGTCTGTGCTCGTGAGGGCTGGGATTCAGTTCCCAAATTAGACACTTCTCAAAGCGTCTAGGTGTTGGTGCCACGGTGGGGCAGCATCCAGCTGTCCACCTATGGCTGTCTAGTGACATCTGAGGGGATCTGAGTGTCCACACTCAGTTGTCAGCTACCGATCAGATGACACTGATTGCATTTCAGTCCCTCACAATGTCCTATTTGCTTTGTGCTGCAGGCTGTAGAAGAAGCAATAGTGGAAGAGAGGAACCACTGGCAAAGAGATGCCAAGCCAAAAGCAAAGAGAAAAAAAATCCCACCAAACTTACCCCAGAGACATGCCAGGAGAACAAGCCTCATGTTGGTAGCAAAGATACCGTGCACTTTTAGTCTCCGCGGGAGAGCAGAGCAAGGAGGAGGCAGGACATGCACCCAAGGGACTGGCTATTTGAGATGTCCTCCTTGTTGTGGCTCCTCCCCTTCACCCCAAAAACCTCTTTCTGTGCCCCATGGCAGGTGCTCAGCAAGTACGAAAAGCCAAGCCTCTGCCAGGAAGCGGCCCTTGTGCCATGAGCATCACGTAAGCCATGGGATTGTGAAACTGGGCTGTTTCGGGAAGCTGTTAAGCAAACAAGTCCTCTCTGGACAGCTGTTTCTGGACTATCAGTGACATCGGTGGTGGAAGACAGGGTTTTGCAAGTTGTCTTGCAGGACTCGCTTCAGAAACATGGCATCAGTGCTCAGGTTTATCTGGGAAAATGGGTAGGATCCGATGACACTGACGCAGCAGGAGAGGATTTAAGAAACCTTTTCCCACTGCTGAAAACAGCATCTTCCAAAAGTGGAAGTTTCTTCCCGTTTTTCTCCTGAGTTTGTCCCAAGAGATGGGAAGGCTTTGCAAATTTTGTTGGTTTGTGTGTGTGTTCACAACCCAGTTAACTTTTTGGTTGGTGTGAGACCTCCTCCCAGTCTTGACAAAGCCAGATGTGAAAGTGGCAGGATACTCTGTCCCTGGATGGGACAGACAGGCTCCAAGGTCCCCTGTGAGGCTGAATCACCCAGACAGTCGCACAGCTGAGCAGGGATATGATGCTGCAATCATGGTTGGGCTCTACCTCGTGGCAGCTTCTCTATGCGGAAAATGCATTTAGATACCTTGTATGCTCAGCAGAGGTCATCAAGCACTCCTAGGAGGCAGCTGCAGCCAGGTGTCACACTCAGACACACGTACTGGAGATGTCTAAGGGGGAAGATGCCCCAGGCCTGGCTGAGAAGGTGGATATCCTGAAGGGAAGGTGATATGTTGCTGGGAGAATTGCTATGCAACCTCCACTGCACCACAAAATCCTCGACCCCCTCTTTTCAGTTGCATTAGCTATCTGGGCAAGGTTGGCCCACAGGACCATTGCTCAGCACCATCTCTAGAAACAGAGGTGGGTGCAAACGAGCTCAGCTGAACACACAAAAAATAGGTTTTACCACTGAAGGCACACATCTTGATGATGCAAGGAATGTCTTTCGTCCCGGGGAGTGTGCGTTGGACAGACAAGAGTTTGTGCAGCTCTGAGTTACTCCGCTCTTTAGAGCCAGGGACTACTTGTAACCCCTCCTTTGTCTTCCCCATGCCGAGGAAGAGTGTGAAGATAGCCTCTGGAGATGAGAGACAAGGAGAGAACATCCCTGGCAGAAAAGGAGGGTAGGAGTGGGTGACAAGGCGCAGGGAAGGTGAGTGAGGGTACGGGTAGCAGCTCTTCTTTGCAACAGCTGATCCAGCAGATGAAGAAAAAGAGGCTTGAATAAAAACACATCTCAGGCTACAGAGGACCATGGCTTTCTCAAAGACATGCATCAGTCCAAGCTTAAGTCAGGCCCGTATTAAATTCAGTATCAAAGCTTTGTGTGGTGGAGGAGAGCATTGCATCCAACCGAGAGCAGATGAATCATAGAATCATAGAATACTTGGGGTTGGAAGGGACCGTTAAAGGTTATCTAGTCCAACCCCTCCTGCAATGAGCAGGGACATCTTCAACTAGATCAGGTTGCTCAGAGTCCCGCCCAACCTCATCTTGAAGGTTTCCAGGGATGGGACGTCGATCACATTGCTGTTCCAGTGTTTCACCACCCACATTCTAAAAAAGTTCTTCCTTATAGCTAGTCTGAACCTACCCTCTTTCAGTTTAAAACCAGAACCCCTTGTCCTGTCACAACAGGCCCTACTAAAAAGTTTGTCCCCATCTTTCTTATAAGCCCCCTTTAGGTACTGGAAGGCCACAAGAAGGTCTCCCAGGAGCCTTCTCTTCTCCAGGCTGAACAACCCCAGCTCCTGCAGCCTGTCTTCACAGAAGAGAATACAGACGAGCTCCCCAGATTAGCATTTGAAGACCATTCTCATCTGGTTGCTTAGTTTTCAGTTTTGCTCACCGAGGACATTTTCAATCTCTCCATCTCTGTCCTGTTTTCTCTGCTTAGATAGCTGTTAGCGCCTCCCTTCTGGCCAGTCTCCAGCAGGCCAACAGCTGGCCAATGCCCTTCTTGAAAGGTGATGCACACACTCAGCCACTGCTGTGCAGCAGAGACCTCAGCACTCCTGGGAAAAGAAGACGGGGATGGGGGCATCTTTTATGCAGGGGGACCCCCTGTTCCAGAAGTCTCAGGTGAGGGTTGCTTTTTTCGCAATACCAGTAGGTTGTTGAGCCACAGCCTGTTGTACTTTGATGCTGATCCTCAGGTTCTTCCTGCTTGTGGGGAGTCTGGCCAGTAACCCCTGGTTTGTATTTGTACAGTCAATTATTCACTTGATAGTTAATCCCAACAAACCTGTGGTCATTGACAACACTTGGCATGTTATCTTCTAGGTGGCTACAAATAGAAGTATTGACTTTGTGCTCAATGTTTTTCCAGGAACTGAATTTAGACTGAATCTTCTAAAATTCACTGGAGTCCTTTCCTTGCCCCCTCCCTCATTCTCTCTTCATTCCTCTCTTCCTTCCACTTTTCCTCCCTTCCTTCCTTCCTTCCTTGCTTCCTTGCTTGCTTGCTTCCTTCCCTCCTTTATTCTTTTCTTCCTCTCTTTCTTTCTCTCTCCCTCTGTCATTCAGTTATTCATTCATTCATTAAGATCCAAGTGGATCAGGGTGCAATTTTGACCACATAAGGAGGCTTGGAGCAACGGACTGTGCACGAAGGCTCTTGCATGGAATGCTATCCCTTGTACTATATGACACTCCTTGACATCCACTGTGGCATATTAGACAAATGCGCCCTTTCCTGTGTGTCTGCAGTGTGCCTACATCTGATTAGCAGACATTCCTTTTATAATTACTGATGATTTAATTGATACACGTAATCAATTACAGTCAGGTCATTTTCTGGCTGAAGATGATCCCTTGCTCAATCCCTTGGTGTCTCTGGCAGCCTCTATCAGGAAGTGAAGCTGTCGTTAATTACAAGCAGTACTTTGGCAGCTGAAGGAGCTGGGCTTCCCCGCGAGCTCTGTTGAACACAAACCACAGAGCCATCTCTTGGCCAAGGTCCACAAAGGTCCTTCCCCTTCTTTGATTCTTCGAAGCCACTTTGTGGGCATAATAATCTAAATCTCGCAAAAATCTGATTACCTGTAATGCTTTTGGCTGCGGTCCCCAGGGAGATGCCATCCTGCACTACACCTCCCTCCACACTAGGCCAACACTGTGCTTCTAAATCCCACTGCGTCTTGCACAACTGGCTCTGCTTCTCTCAAACCCACCACCTGGTTTAGACTCTATGAGGCTGGATCAAGAGAGGTGCAATGGGACGCTGTTTTGTCTGCACACCCTTTCCTAAACTCTTGTACAGCACCCCTGGCCCTGGAGCTGGCCGTGCATGTCACTCTTGGACAGGTCCTGTGCAATTGAAGAGTTCCCGTTCTTGGCTTGGAAAGTGGAGGGGATATTCTAGTGGCATTAGTAGCCATACCAGTGGGTATTTGTGTTTTGCAGGGTGGAGTCGGGTTTTATTTTTGTAGCATTGTGATTAGAGGAAACTTTGCTCATCGTCTACCTTTTTTTTAAAAAGTATTCATCATGAAAGGAGAGAACACTTCTTTCTTATTTTTATAAAAAATAAAGACCCCCAGGCACTTGACCATAGGGGGATTTTGCACCATTCGTTTTTATTGTCCAGGCTACCCTATCTGCTATTTTTTTCTTTCATTGAATCTGTAAGGAGCTGCTCTGACAAATGCTCTTCCTACAGATCCATGATCTCTTCTGCTTGTTCTGGTGGTCTGGGCTCCCTTGCCCCCACCTGGGAGTGCTGTCAAGGCTGCCCGAGATCTCTTCTGCCTCTGCTCTAAACCCCTCCAGCTAGACAAGATCCCAGCGTGTCCCTCCATGCACAGCTACTTGTGGCGCAGCTCAGGGTGACTGAAACATTCAGAAACTTCACCCCTTCCCACTTTAGCCACCCCTCCTGGCTCCTTGGGAATCCCAAACTTTCAGGGCAGGTGTTGCTTTTCCTCAACTCTTCTGTCTTGGATTGCCGCTTGTCCTTTTGCTTCTCAGCTTTTCAGCCCAACTTGTGGTGGCTGCTCAGCCTTGGCTTAGCCTGCTTTTCTCTTGCTGAGGTCACCCTGACCTTTCACCAAAATACTTTATTGTTTGTATACATTCAGCGTCTTTGTGGCTTTTGCTGATTTAATGAATGGCCTTATGGTCACAGGCCGACAGGGATGTTTGTCAGTGGCAGCCAGGCTCAGCCTGCCTGCTCTCACGGGCTCACCCAAGTGCGAGGGCTCTGTAAGAAGCTCAGCATCTGCAGAATGGAGGTTGAAAACATATCTTTATAATAATATTTATGAATAGAATTAATAATGTCTTTTTAATGTCTTTATTAACGACCTGGACGAGGAGATCAAGTGCACCCTCAGCAAGTTTGCAGATGACATCAAGGTGGGTGGGAGCATTGACCTGCTTGAGGGTAGGAAGGGACTACAGAGGGATCTGGACAGGCTGGATTGATGGGCGGAGGCCAATGGTCTGAGGTTCAACAAGGCCAAGTGCCAGGTCCTGCACTTGGGTCACAACAACCCCATGCAGCGCTACAGGCTTGGGGGAGAGTGGCTGGAGAGCTGCCTGGCAGAAAAGGACCTGGGGGTGTTGGTCGACAGCCAGCTGAACAGGAGCCAGCAGTTGCCCAGGCCTGGCCTGTATCAAGAATACTGTGGCCAGCAGGACTAGGGAAGTGATCGTCCTCCTGTACTCCGCACTGGTGAAGCCGCACCTTGAGTACCATGTCCAGTTTTGGGCACTGCACTGCAACAAAGACATTGAGATTCTGGGGCACGTCCAGAGAAGGCCAACGAAGCTGGTGAGAGGTCTGGAGAACAAGTAGAAGGGTCTGGAGAACATCTGAGGAGTACTGGGGGAAGTGGGGTTGTTTAGCCTGGAGAGAAGGAGGCTGAGGGGAGACCTTCTCGCTCTCTACAACTCCCTGAAAGGAGGGTGTAGCCAGGTGGGAGTCGGTCTCTTCTCCCAAGCAACAGGAGATAGGACAAGAGGAAACGGCCTCAAGTGGTGCCATAGGATGGATATTAGGAAAAACTTCTGCACCAAAAGGGTTATCAAACATTGGAACAGGCTGCCCAGGGAAGTGGTGGAGTCACCATCCCTGGAGGTGTTTAAAAGACATGTAGATGTGGTGCTGAGGGGCACGGTTTAGTGGTAACATGGCAGTACTGGGTTAATGATTTGACTGGATGATCTTAAGGGTCTCTTCCAACCAAAACGATTCTATGATCTGCCATGTCTATTTATTTCACCCAGCTGTGATAGTTGCACACTCCAGCCTTGTAGATCAAGTAGATAAGGGTCTTTCATTTGGTAGTAAAAGGTTATCGGCTTTGTGTTAATACACCCATGTAGGGCACAGGATTTGCCTTGATACGAACAGATTTTAGCTTTGTTTAGCTGTGACAGTGATTGGCTAATGCTCACTTAACTTTTCTCTAGTGGTATTCATGCAACTAAGCTATATACAAATAGGAAAGGCATTTAAAAACAACAAACAAACAAACAAACCAACAAAAAACCCCAACCAGACACTAAATTAAGAAATATTAGCACTGTATGTTCATTGGGGCTGAGGGGCTGCTGTGCAATTTATTGGTGCTGAACATGTACGTGTGTTGTGAACCTCGCTGTCGTTTCTGAGGAAGACTGAAGGTGAAGAGACAGTGAGAAATTCCCGTTCTTGGGAATTCCCATTCCTGGCTTGGAAAGTGGAGGGGATATTTTGCCATTCTGCTGTTCAACCCATCCCATGCAAGGGACGGAGCGGACTTCCACGTTTCCGGGGTCTGGTAGCCAGCCAGCCCTGCTTTTGCTCACACTTTTTATTGTTACTACTAATATTATTATTATTATCTCATCATTTGTGTTAACACTGGCAGCACACCTGCCTTCTAGTGGTCCTCCCCATTTTCCCTGCTGCTCTCCTGCTTGATGAGCAGCCCCAGGAGAACATTTTGGCTAATTTCAGCTCCCAAACAAGGTGCCACAGCCAGTGGATGTGACAGGCAGTACATGTTTCAGCTGTGTGCTCTCAGGCGTATGCTACTCCCCTTTGCCTGAAGAAGAGGGATGTGTTGGCGCACAGGGAGGTGAGTCCTATGATGGGAGACCCTAGAGACTGCCTCAGAGGAAAAAGGGTTGAGGGATGGGACAGAGAGGAGAGGCACAACCCAGGAGAAAAAGATCTCCCAAGGAAAAAGAGTGTAAAAGGGCAGCATAAAATGCTGGAGCGTGTCCAGAAAAGGGGAACAAAGTTGGTGAAGGGTCTAGAGCACAAGTCTAGAGCAGCTGAGGGAGACGGGGGTGTTCAGCCTGGAGAAAAGGAGGCTGAGGGGAGACCTCATCACTCTCTACAGCTCCCTGAAAGGAGGGTGTAGCGAGGGGAGATCCGTCTCTTCTCCCAAGGAACAAGCGATAGCACAAGAGGAAATGGCCTCAAGTTGCACCAGGGGAGGTTTAGGATGGATAGTAGGAAAAATTTGTTCACCGAAAAGGTTATCAAGCATTGGAACAGGCTGCCCAGGGAAGTGGTGGAGTCACCATCCCTGGAGGTGTTTAAAAGACAGGTAGATGTAGCGCTGAGGGACATGGTTTAGTGGTGGACTTGGCAGTGTTGGGTTAACAGTTGGACTTGATAATCTGAAAGGTCTTTTCCAACCTAAATGATTCTCTGATACTATGATTCCATGAAATTAATTGCTTGCATGCTGAGGTTCAGTACCATCTGCAGCCCCGGGCACAGCCCCCTCTGTTGAACAGCAGCCAGTTACCCCAGTTGTCGGTGGCTGGTTTATACCCAGTGCTCAGTTGGCTTCAGAGGGACGAATTCTAATGCCTGTCCCAAGGAAAAGTCATGTTCAGCCCCTGCATCCTGTCCTGGTAGATCCTGTCGAAGGTCTCACTCTGCGCCACTGTGAAGTGGTTCTCCCAGTCCCCACAGATGCCTGAGGAAGAAACGTTTCAGGCTCAGAGCCCTACCCACCACGTAGCTCACTCTCTGCTCTGTAGGCACAAGGGGAGAGGCTCAGCTCCTGGGTCCAGCTACCACCCCAAGGAGGTTGTCCGCAATGAGAGGCCATGCCCATCCCAGGAAACATTCAAGGTCAGGTTGGATGGGGCCCTGAGCAACCTGATCCAGTTAAGGATGTTCCTGCTTATTGCAGAGGGGTTGGACTAGATGACCTTTATGGTCCCTTCCAACCCAAGTCATTCTATGTTTCTATCCTACGATTCTACGGACCCCATTCTTCAGACTCAAGTGCACCGTGATGCAGCTCGCCAAGACACCCTTGCTTTGGCTGTCCTCACTGGGGAAGACACCTGACGAGAGGTCTCCCTGAGGTGTTGTGATGGGATCCCTCTTGCTCACCCTTCCTCAGGAACTGGCCCTTCGTCTGGTCCATGATGTCTGCTGGGAGCAGGATGGAGCTGCACATTGGGTTCTCCCGCATAGCCGTGAAAGACGCATTTTGCACCACTGAGGAGATGGCTTCATCATCCAAATCCTGACCCAGGAACCGGCAGAGACGTCTCACGCTGCCACACAGGTCCTGGAGGGACAGACAGAGCCTGTTACCACCAAGCGGCTTGTGACACACCAGCACGTTTGGAGTTGTGGGGTCTGCCTAGGTGTCTACCTGCTTCAGCTCTTCATAGGTGATGAAGAAGAAATTCTCCATGTCCTTCATCTCCATCCAGCCTCGGACATGTTCAAACCAGGAGCCATGAGGCACTGATGGGAGGCAAAAGGCAGTTAGGTCAGGACAGGGCAGGGGATGTGCAAAGCTGAGGAGGGTTCACACAAGCTTGGGGGGAGGGCAGCCACGATGCAGGTCAGAGCAACGGTGTCCAGGGAGCAGGTGGGACTGGGAGGTTCAACTGCAATTGCAGCTGAGTAATGGGTTCTTCTCCAGCCATCTCTATGGTGGGAAGAGGTTGAGGACAGAGGCGTGCAAGGCTCATGGCAGGGCTTTATAGGGTTTCTTGGACAAGACTTCCTGAACACATCTGAACTCTGCAGGAGAAGGCAGGGAAATCCACTTTCCATCTCCTTCAAAGCACAACAGGGCTTTGTGGACCTGTCTATCCAGAAGTTTGCTTTCCTCCTGAGGCATTCACCCCCGTCCTGTGGGAAGCTTGCCTTCACAGCCATCACCAGTGGACACTAGCAAAAGACCCTTGAGCCAGAGGCAATGGAAAACACCACCCACCCCTGTGCCCTGAATAAGCCCCAAACCACACTCACGATCTCCATTCAGAAAGTCCCTCAAGAACTGCTCGAAGGATGTAGGATCCTCATAGCTGTTGCACATCTTGGAGAAGTAGTAGTAGGAGACGACAACATCTCAAGGATCCCGTAGGGTGTAAATAACCTGGGGTAGTGCCAACAGGAGTGATAAGCTCCCGGTAGTGGAAGAGGAGTTGCAGGCCCTAGCACTAGGGTAGATCTGAAGATGGAGAGGTCTGCCACACAAGGATAAATTGTGCTAGTCATGCAGACCTTGGGAAGGGATCTCCATGAACACACAAGTCCCCTAGAGCCATCTCAAAAATATCCAAGAGGAGCAGGATGTGAGTCATTTCTGAATATTTCCATCTTGAGGGCATGGACGACACTCACTACTCTCCTCGGCCAACACCAAGGTTCTCACCCAACACCCCTCTCTCCAAGGTTCCCCAGATCCTGGGCAATAGTCTTCCCAGGTGTTCCCCCTGAAGCTCTGCATGGATGCCCATCCCACCTTGGCACTGGAAAGGGAGAAGGACTTGGGGAAGATGTGCCTGGGGAGATGGCAGGTCAGCAGGCGAGGTGAGGGGTAGCTGAGAGCTGACTCCAGACCCAGACGGGTTGAGAACCAGGGCATGCGGTCAGAATTGAGGACGGCTCGGTTCCAGCTGGGGCAGCCGTGGCTGCGAATGAGGCTCAAGATCTCGGTCATCCACACAGTGCCTGCCAGGGAAAGCAGAGATGCAGGGCAGGGGACCTTGTCTGGGGGATCAGGATGGGAGGACCTCACTGTGCCATGGGTCCATGGTCAGCAGCACCCTCAGCGCTGAGTCTGTGCCCCCGCCAAGTGATGGTACTGCCCTGCCCATGCACAACCACTGCAGCAAACATCACCCCAAACATTCCTGCTCCCCACCACAAGAGAAGATTAATCTTCTGAATAACATCTGGAGATGTTTCCAAAGTCCTCGTCCTTCTCCTGCCCCTCTCCACCCTTGGCCAGCCCTGCTGTCACCCGTCATACCAGACTTGGGGTAGGTGACGTTGAAGATGTCATCGTCCCGCACCAGGAATTCATTGTGGGCAAAACTCAAGCTGTGCTCGGAGTTGTAGGCAGGTGGGAACTTAATGCCTTCATATGTCACGTAGTGGACCGGCATTGCGCCTGGGTGGGGATGGGGACAGGGTATTGCAGCCCTGCACCACTGCGATGCGGAAGCAGAGAGACAGGATCAGGGTGCTGACTCCAAGCCAAGAAACTTTTTCCCCCCCATAGCAGCTCCCAGAGAGGAGCCCAGCCATCCCATATCCCCAGCATCAGGAGGTGTTGGGGATATGAGATGTGCATTATGGGATAGCCCAGCTGGGCACTCTGCAGTCCTTCCTCATGGAGACCCCACCTCAACAGCGGGTTGTACGGATGGGGGACTCCTGGCTCATAGGGCCTTTAAGGAGCTTTAGGGCTAAGTTTACATTTACAAGGACATGTAGTGGTAGGACGAGGGTTAATGGTTTCAAACTGAAAGAGGGAAGATCTAGATTAGATCTCAGGAAGAAATTTTTCACTATGAGGGTGGTGAGCCCCAGGCCCAGGTTGCCCAGAGAAGCTGTGGCTGCCCCATGGCTGGAGGTGTTCAACACCAGGCTGGATGGGGCTTGGAGCAACCTGGTTTGGTGGGAGGTGTCTCTGCCCAGGGCAGGGGGGTTGGAACTGAATGATCTTTAAGGTCCCTTCCAACCTAAACCAGTCTATGATTCTAAGTTCTTCCTGATGGACCAACCTCCCATCTTTACCTGACGTGTTTACCTGCCCTCACAGCTTGGAGGTGTGTCAAGCAGTCATCGTTGCAGAATCTCTGGCCAGACAGGGGGAGAGGAGGTAGAACTTCCCCGTCTGGTACCCAAAATCCAGCTTTGCTCTGCTCCAGGAGCTACAGGTCCTCAGAGGCACCAGGAACTGGAGGGAGAATAAAAAGGGGAGGGAAAAGTTTTCTGCCCTTGTTGCCACCATTCTGGAGCAATGATTAACAAGATCCAAAGTCCAGAGGATCCAGAGGACATCCCTCTCCCGGGAATGGGGTGGGTGGGCTGGGGTGTGGGTAGCGCACCACCGCAGGTCCTTTTGGGAGTGGGGTGGGAAGCTGGTGTCCCGTGTCCTCTGCCCTGAACCCCAAGAACCCCACTTTTCTCCCATGTCCCTTTGAATTCCCACCCAACCCTCTCCCTTTTCCTCCAAACACACAAACGATTTCCCCAAGCCGAAGATCATTTCCCAGTAAATTTCCCAGTAAATCCCAGTAAATTTCACAAATCCATTAAAAATGGATTATTAAAATGGCTGATTAAAAAAAAAAAAAAAAAAACAAAAAACAAACAACAAAACCAACACAAGAGTCCCTGCAGGAAAGGCAGAAACGCTGCTACAGCTATAAGGGATGGGGCAGATCTTTTTCATTCAAAACCTTCACGATCGTGCTACAGGGAGAGGAAGAGGAGAAGTTCTTCCTCCACTGCGGCACTAGGCGGCCTGCTGCAGATCCAAGGAAAGGGACCTTTAGTGCCATAAATTAGAAACAACCAATGCTTCCTGTAAATAAGGGCAGCCATGCAGTCGTCTGCAAAATTCCAAGTATTTTCCACGTGTTCCCCTAGGAACGCAGCAATTATTACACTTTCTCACCAAAGGACTGCTGTGTTGGAAATTTTATGTAATATGCCAATAAAAAGACGGACAAACGACCGCATGGGGTGTGCACAGAGTGTTTGGGACAGTAATCATTGGCATTGAGTGCGTAGGACAGTTGTTTTTTCTTAAAACAACCAATTAAAGCAACAATTTCGCTTTCGGTTCTGCTTTGTTTTCCAAGCAAACAGGAGAGAAAATGGGATTAAGAAATGTTTAAACACTTCAAAGAGGAATGTTAACCCACCCTCAGAGAGCAGGTCAACAGTGGAAGTGGGAAATTAAATTTACCCATCACCTTCCCTGCCTCCAGTTAAGAAATAAGTTAAGCAAAACTAAAAACTACAGGGAAAACTGGAAATTATTACCAAATTATTTTTTTTTCTTTGCAATCCGAGTGGGTATCTTTTGCAGAACAGGCCTAAAAGAAATCCACCTGGTGTTTTATAATCAACACTCAATAGATCCTGTAGGCTTGCCGACCTCCAAAAAGTAAGTATACTAGCCTAAATAATTATTAAATATTAGATAACAAATACATTTGTAAACACCTTGGCAGAGATGAATTGTTAGTTAAAGAATGGCATCATCTCTATTTTAGAAATACAGATTTCATCATATTAAAAGGCATTAAAACATTTAAAGCAGTGTTTGGTTAGTTAAGATATAAAGAAGCCCAGAAATTAATATATTAAGTTTTAGATTTTTTAAGTTTTCTTATTAAAAAAAAAATATCCATGCTACTGGGGAAAAAATAAAAAAAAAAGGAAGAAAAAAAAGGATTTTAAACTGCAGCCAGTGCATTCAAGTTAAACTTTAAGGAAAAGCCTGTAATTATAAAGATTGTCAAGTATTAAAAATATTAACATGCAACAATTCCGAATCAAACTTGTCATGTCAGAATTCACAGAATCATAGAGTGGTTTGGGTCGGAAGGGACCTTAAAGCCCAGCCAGTGGCACCCCCTGCCCTGGGCAGGGACACCTCCCACCAGCCCAGGGTGCTCCAAGCCCCGTCCAACCTGGCCTTGAACCCCTCCAGGGATGGGGCAGCCACAGCTTCTCTGGGCAACCTGGGCCAGGGGCTCACCGCCCTCACAGCAAACAATTTCTTCACAAGATCTCACCTAAATCTCCCTTCTTTCAGTTTGAAACCGTTACCCCATGCCCTATCATTACACTCCCTGATCAGAGTCCCTCCCCACCTCTCCCGTAGCCCCCTTTGGGTACTGGAAGGGGCTCTAAGGTCTCCCCAGAGCCTTCTCTTCTCCAGGCTGAAAAGCTCCAACTCTCTCAGCCTGTCCTCACAGCAGAGGGGCTCCAGCCCTCTGATCATCTTCATGGGCTCCACTGGACCCGCTCCAACAGGTCCATGTCCTTCTTGTGCTGAGGGCTCCAGAGCTGGACGAAGTACTCCAGGTGGGGTCTCACAGAGCGGAGCAGAAGGACAGAATCCTCCGTCTCGCCCTGCTGCCCACGCCGCTGGGAGTGCAGCCCAGGCTGCGGGGGGTTTCTGGGCTGCCAGCGCACGTTGCTGGCTCATGTTGAGCTTCTCGTCCACCAGCACCCCCAAGTCCTTCTCCTCAGGGCCACTCTCCATCCATTCTCCACCCAACCTGGATTTGTGCCTGGGATTGCCATGACCCAGGTGCAGGACCTTGCACTTGGCCTGGTTGAACTTCATGAGGTTGGCACGGCCCCACCTCTCCTGCTTCTCCAGGTCCCTCTGGGTGGCATCCCATCTCTCCAGCGTGTCGACCGCACCACACAGCTTGGTGTCGTCAGCAACCAAGGGTGCACTCGATCCCAACATCCATGTCACCAACAAAGATGTTGAACAGCACGGGTCCCAGTAACAACCCTTGAGGAAGGCGACTGGTCAAGAAGACCCAGAGCTTGATCGATCCTCAAACAAACCACCTTTTGCCATCTCTATCTTCAATTAACCATTCTGTTCCTGCCCGAAATGTCTAAACAGCGTGTTTCCATCCAGTCAAGGTCTGAAAAAACACCATTGCAAAACTGATATTTATATTTTTGCTGCTTTATTTATTTATTTTGACTTTTCCACCCAAGCAGGGACAATGTCCCATTGGAGCTGCAGCAGCAGGGGAACTGCCCAGGCTCCTGGAAAGCCTGAGGTTTTCCATTTCTGCTCCACTTCAGCACAAATGGGTTGTCTTTAATTAGAATTCACTCCTTGATTACTGCTTTAATTAAAGTGATAGCTTTAATTAATTAACTAATTTTAATTAATTCTAAATTGCCGCGGATTCCGGCTTGGGTAAGTTTGGGATTTCTTTTTAAAACCTTAGTGCTGAAGAAATTAATTTATTCTATTCCTACTTCATCACTGTGTTTTAAAAGGCTAGCATGCATTTGTTCATTCTTAGCTTTTAAATGTTGAGTAATTGCTATTAATCTCACCTCTGCGCCTGGCAAGATCATGGAGCTGATCCTCCTGGAATCTCTGCTAAGGCACATGGAAAACAAGGAGGTGACTGGTGACAGCCAACATGGCTTCACCAAAGGCAAATTGCGCCTGAGAAATTTGGTGGCCTTCTATGGTGTTGCCACAGCCTTGGTAGATAAGGGGAGAGCAACCGACGTCATCTACCTGGACTTATGTAAAGTGTTCGACACTGTCGCGCATGACATCCTGGTCTCTAAACTGGAAAAGCATGAATTTGATGGATGGACCACTCGGAGGATAAGGAACTGGCTAGATGGCCGCACTCAAAGGGCTGCGGTCAACAGCTCAATGTCCACATGGAAACCAGTGATGAGTGGTGTTCCTCAGGGGTCAGTCCTGGGACTGGTGCTGTTTAACATCTTTGTAGATGACGTGAACAGTGGGATTGAGTGCACCCTCAGCAAGTTTGCTGACAACACCAAGCTGTGTGGCGCGGTCGACAGGCCATCCAGAGGGACCTGGAGAGGTTGGAGAGGTGGGACTGTGCCAACCTCATGAAGTTCAACCAGGCCAAGTGGAAGGTCCTGCACCGGGTCATGGCAATCCCAGGCACAAATCCAGGCTGGGTGGAGAATGGATGGAGAGCAGCCCTGGACTTGGGGGTGCTGGTGGACGAGAAGCTCAACATGAGCCAGCAACGTGCGCTGGCAGCCCAGAAACCCCCCACAGCCTGGGCTGCACTCCCAGCGGCGTGGGCAGCAGGGCGAGGGGGGGATTCTGCCCCTCTGCTCCGCTCGGGAAAGACCCCCCTGCAACGCTGCCTCCAGCTCTGGGGCACCAACAGCAGAAGGACACGGAGCTGTTGGAGCGGGGCCGGAGAAGGCCCCGGAGATGCTGGGAGGGCTGGAGCCCCTCTGCTGTGGGGACAGGCTGAGAGAGCTGGGGGGGTTCAGCCTGGAGAAGAGAAGGCTCCGCGGAGACCTTCCAGCCCCTTCCAGTCCCTCAAGGGGCTCCAGGAAAGCTGGGGAGGGACTCTGGAGCAGGGAGGGGAGCCATGGGATGAGGGGGAAGGGTTTTACACTGAAAGAGGGGGGATTTAGGTGAGATCTTGTGAAGAAATTGTTTGCTGTGAGGGTGGGGAGCCCCTGGCCCAGGTTGCCCAGAGAAGCTGTGGCTGCCCCATCCCTGGAGGGGTTCAAGGCCAGGTTGGATGGGGCTTGGAGCAACCTGGTCTGGTGGGAGGTGTCCCTGCCCAGGGCAGGGGGTGGCACTGGATGGTCCTTAAGGTCCATTCTAACCTAAACCATTCCATGATTATATTGTCTGTGTTACTGGTTTATCTGGCATTCTCTCACGTTGTCACTTCGGGAGGTGGAGGCAGGGTTGGGCAGTAGGAACATCTCAAGAGCTTCCCCATGGTGGACCCCAACCAGTTTGGTTGGCAGGGTGGTGGCCCAACAACAGGAACCCTTGGGGCCCGGGGCTGGATGAGCGGGGCCATGTACCTCCTGAGGGTGGTGAGACACGGGCCCAGGCTGCCCAGCGAGGTGGGACATGCCCCAGCCTGGGAACATTCCTGCAGTGGCCCTGCGTTGCACACAGGTGTCCCCACATGCACACGTGTGTCCTCACACCCACCTGTGCTCCAGGCATGTCTCTGCATTGCACACACGTGTTCCCACATGCACACGCTTGTTCCCACATGCACACACGTGCTCCAGGCATGTCCCTCCATCGCACACGCATGCCCCCCCGACACGTGTTCCCATGCCTACTCACATGCTCCAGGTACATCTCTGCATTGCACATGCGTGTCCCTACATGCACACGCATAACCCCATGCGGACACATATGGCCCAGGCATGTCCCTGCATTGCACACACATGTCCCCATATGCACATGTGTGTCCCCACACATACAGGTGTCCCCATAAATGGTCCAGGCATGTTCCTGCATTGCATACGTGTCCCCCCACACACACACATGCGTGTCCCGACACCCCCACACACGCTCCAGGCACATCCCTGCATTGCACATGTGTGTCCCCGTACGTACATACGCATCCCCACACGCACACACATGCTCCAGGCACATCTCTGCATTGCACACGTGTCCCCACACCTGTACTGCAGGCACGTCCCTGCCATGCACACACATATCCCATCCTCCAGGTACCTCCTTGCATTGCACATGCGTGTCCCCACACCCACACGTGTGTCCCTATGCCCACACAGGTGCTCCTGGCACATCCCTGCACTGGACTTGTGTCCCCACATCCACATGTGTGTCCCCACACCCACCCACGCATGTATTCCAGGCACGTCCCTGCATCACACACATGTGTCCCTACACGCACACGTGTGTCCCCATGCCCATACACATGCTTCTGGTGTGTCCCCACATCCACATGCGTGTCCCTGCACCCAGACATATACTCCAGGCATGTCCCCGCATTGCATGTGCGTGTCTACACGTGCACACACCTGTCCCCATGCCCACACATGTGCTGCAAGAGTGTCTCTGTCATGCACACGTGTGTCCTCATGCCCACCCATGTGCTCCAGGCACGCCCCTGCATTGCATACACGTGTTCCCACATGCAGACGCATGTCCCCATGCCCACCCATGTGCTCCAGGCACGCCCCTGCCACACATACATGTGTCCCCCTCACGCACACATGTCCCAACTCCCAAAGACATGCTCCAGGCATGTCTCTGCCATGCACACCTGTGTCCCCACGCGCACACAATGTCCCCACATGCACACACATGCGTCAGCCACATCCCCGCTGTACGCACACGTGTCCCCCTGCCCCTACATGTGCTCGAGCCACATCCCTGCATTGGACGTGTGCCCCCACATGCACACACACGCTCCAGGCATGTCCGTGCACTTCCCACGTGTGTCCCCACACACCCACACACGTGCTCCAGGTGGATCCCCGCACTGCACACGCGCGTTCCCACATGCACAGGCACGTTCCCATGCGCACACAGGTGCTCCAGGCACCTCCCTGCCTTGCACACGCGTGTCGCCACATGCACACGCGTGTCGCCATGCCCAC
This sequence comes from Chroicocephalus ridibundus, assembly GCF_963924245.1. NCBI lineage: Eukaryota > Metazoa > Chordata > Aves > Charadriiformes > Laridae > Chroicocephalus > Chroicocephalus ridibundus. Next base: position 607,359 of record NC_086310.1, on the reverse strand, counting down.
ACACGTGCTTCTGGTGTGTCCCCACATGCCCACACGTGCTCCACGCACGCCCACGCACCGCACGCACGTGTCCCCACGCCCACGCACGTGCTCCAGGCACGTCCCCGTGCCGTGCGCACACGTGTCCCCCCCACGCGCACACGCGTGCTCCCACGCCCAAGCCCGACCCCATTCACACCGCCGGCTCCCCCCGCGCATGCGCACGTCCCCCCCCCCGCGGCCCTCCCCGCGCATGCCCCGCCCGCCGCCCCTCGTCCCCGCGCCCCGCGCATGCGCGCTCCTCCACCTCATCCCCCCTCCCTCCCCGCCCCCGGAAGTGGCGTCCCGGCGCAGCGCGCGAGCGCGGCCGGAAGCGGCGCCGGGGGAGGTGCTGGGCCGGGGCACCGGCCGGGCCGAGCGGCGGCGGGGCCCGACCCCACCGGGCCCGGTGAGCCCGGGGGGGGCTGGGCTGGCGGCGGCACCACCGGGGGAAGCGGGGAACCGGCCGTGGCATTCACCGCGGGGAGCGGGCGGGCTGGGAGGATCCACCGCCATACTGGGCCGGGGTCTGGCGGGGCTTGAGGAGCGGGGTTGTGGTACCGAGGCGGGGGGGGGTTAGCGAGGAGGGTCTGGTTGATACTGGGGGGGACTGGGGTGTGGTGAGAGGGGGCTGGTTGTAATGGCAGGGGGGAGAGGATGAGACGGGAGGGTCCGTGTTCATACTGGGAGGGGACTGGGACGTCCTGGGGGCGTCTGGGTGTAATGGTGGGGGGGAGGGCAGTGAGATGAGAGGGTCTGGTTGATGCTAGGGGGGCCTGGGGCATATTGGGAATTTGTGGTTGTAGTGGACGTGGTGGAGCACGGAGAGATGAGGGGGTCTGGTGGATACTGGAAAGACTGGGAGGTGCTGGGAGGGGCCTGGTTTTAATGTGGTGGGGGAGAGGATGAGATGGGAGGGCCCGTGTTGATACTTGGAGGGGGTTGGCGCATGCTGAGGGCGTCTGGTTGTACTGGTAGGGGATGGGCAGTGAGATAAGAGCCTCTGGTTTATACTGGGGGGCACGGGTTTGCTGGGAGGATGTGGTTTTAATGGGAGGAGGGAGGGCAGTGCGATGAGGGTCTGGTTGAGACTGGGGTGTCTGATTGGAATGGGGGAAGGGGATGAGATGAAGCGTTCTGGTTGGTACTGGGAAGACTGGGAGCTGCTGGAGGGTGTGCCTGTAATGGGGATGGGGGAGAATGGCGAGATGAGAGGGTCTGTGTGATACTGGGGGGACTGGGACGTGATGCGAGGGTGTGCTTGTATTGGTGGTGATGGAGCACAGAGATGAGGGGATCTGGTCGATACTGGGATTGGGGAATACTGGGGGGTCTGGTTGCAATGGCAGTGAGGGATGAGATGGGAGAGTCAGGCTGATACTGGGAAGACTGGGACATGCTGGCAGGGGGCTGTTTGTAATGGAGTGGGGGAGAGGATGAGATGGGAGGGCCCGTGTTGATACTGGGAGGGGACTGGGGCACACTGGGAGGTTGCGGTTGTGGTGGAGGTGCTGAAACACAGAGATGAGAGAGTCTGGTTGATAGTGAGAGGGACTGGGGTGTGCTGGGGGGAGGCTGGTTGTACCGGGAGCGGGGGATGAGATGAGAGGGTCTGGTTGATACAGGGAAGACTGGGACACGCTGGGAGCAGACTGGTTGTAATGGTAGTGTTGTCCCAAAGCGGGGTCGTTTACCCGGTGTGCAGACGCCAATATACGCACAGAGAAGAGGTATTCATTTATTGAATTTCTGCAGAGACGGGCGCTAGGCGGGAATCCGCACAGCTGGCATGCCGGCCTGCAAACTCTTAGGAATATTTACATGGTTCAAAACGCAGAAATACACAGCCTTAATTATAATTATTGGTTAGTACCTTATCTTAAGAAATTCTGTTGGCTAGTACAGTCTCTCGCTTTCATTTAAAGTTACAAGGTCCTTTAATTGATGTGTTCATGCTTCAGCACGGGGGAGGCGGGGCAGGAGCCCAGTCTCCAGTTGAGTTGGTGGTCGCGATCTCCCAGTTATTGCAAATTTTTGTTGACTTTATGCCTTATCCAGCAGCTGGCTGGTTTTCAGCCAGTTTTGGTGCCTCCTGTGGTGGGATGTTCCTTATTATCAGCCTTCTGTTCTTCTTCAAGGATATACTCATTAGCAAGGCATTTATTGTTTATACCAAGTGTCTGCTTTCACAGGGCCTTGTGACCTTTTTACAGCTCTTTATTCTTACTTAATGAGAGATTCTACCTTCTAAAATATATTTTACCTTTTTAAAAGTACATTCTGCCTTCTTGAAGTACATCAGTAATGGGGAGAGGATGAGATGTGAGGGCCCATGTTGATACTGGGAAGTGATTGGGGCACACTGGGGGCATCTGGTGGGAGGGCAGTGAGATGAGAGGGTCTGGTTGATACTGGGGGGGATGGCGATATGCTGGGGTGATCTGGTTGTCATCGCAGGGGGGAGGGCAGTGAGATGAGAGGGTCTGGTTGATACTGGGGGGACTGGGGCATACTGGGGAGTTGTGGTTGTAATGGAGATGTTGGAGCGCAGAAAGATGAGGAGGTCTGGTTGATACGGGGAGGGACTGGCGTGTGCTGGGGGCTCTGGTTGTAGTGGGAGTGGGGATGAGATGAGAGAGTCTGGTTGATACTGGGAGGAACTTGTGTCCAGTTCTGGGCACCTCAATATGAGAGAGATCTCGAGGTGCTGGAGCGAGCACAGAGGAGGGCAACGAAGCTGGTGAAGGGCCTGGAGAATAAATCTTATGAGGAGCGATGGAAGGAGCTGGGACTGTTTAGTTTGAGGAAGAGGAGGCTGAGGGGAGACCTCATCACTCCCTACAGCTACTTGAAAGGACGTTGTAGAGAGGTTGGTGCTGGTCTCTTCTCACAGGTAATTAGCGATAGACCAAGAGGGAATGGCTTCAAGCTGCAGCAGGGGAGGTTTAGGCTGGACATTAGGAAAAAATTCTTCCCAGAAAGAGTGGTCAGACACTGGAATAAGCTGCTCAGGGAGGTGGTGGAGTCACCATCCCTGAATGTGTTTAAGACTCATTTAGATGTGGTGTTAGGGGATATGGTGTAGGGGAGAACTTTGTAGAGTGGTGGTTGGACTCGATGATCCCAAGGGTCTTTTCCAACCTAAATGATTCTATGATTCTCTGACCAGGGTGTGCTGGGAGAGTCTGGTTGTAACAGCAAGAGTGGTGGACTGTGAGATGAGAGAGTCTAGTTATACTGGTGAGGATTGGGACATACTGGGTCGGATCTGGTTGTAATGGGGATTGGGAATGAGATGAGAGAGTCTGGTTTCTGCTGGGGCATACCGGGAGGTTCAGGTTGTAATGCATTTTGGGAGGGGGTAGATGGATGGATGGATGGATGGAAGTGTCTGGGTGATACCAGAGGAGACTGGGACGTGCTGGGAGGGCTTGTGGTGTTCTTAGGGGGATGATATTGGGATATGCAGGGAGGATCTTTGTTGATTCTGGGGGAAAACTGGGCCATGCTGGGAGTAACTGGGGTGTTCTGGGGTGTGGAAAAGGCGTGAAGGATCAGACTGGGGGGCCATCCTGGTCATCCCACAGGTACTGGGGATGTTGGGGGTATCACTGACGCTGCTGGGGGTGACAAAAATCATGTATTTTTGGCCCAGAAGCTGCAGTTGGAGCCTTTGCTGCTGCTGTCAATTCCTCCATCGCTGCCTCTTTGCTCCCACCCCAGCCCCATCCCTTCACTGAAATTAGTCTTTTTCCTTTCCCAACATATTTTCTCAATTTTATTTAGAGCCTGCGGGCAGCAATTCCGTGGCAGCTATGCTCGATACCCCCAGCTCTTGCTCCGCAGGTAGGACTGGGCACCCCATGACTCTCTCCGAAATGGCAACTCGCCGTCGCCCCATCTTCACCAAAGCCCTTTTCAGCAGGGTTTGGCTCTGCTGCGGCGCTGCCCGCCTGGGGGATACCTCTCCTGCTGCGTTTTAGGAGCACGTAAGCTTTCTTGGGACACTCCTAGTCACCTGTCTCGGGCTGAACCCCCCAAATCTTCTCTGCTTTGGCACATAGAAGCTCTAATCTGGCAGATGCTTGCTGCTTTTTTCCCCCAGATATGTCGCCTTGCCACCCTTGTGCTTTTCTTGCTTCATCCCTTTCTGTTCCTCTGGCTCACGAGGTCTGTGGGCACTGCCTGTACACTTGGACCCCTTCCCCAACAGCAGAGCCCTCCAAAACCCCGTGGTTTCAATGAAACAGGCTCCATCCTGGCCCTCAGTAAGTCCGGTGCCTGGCTCCACTTCTCTCATGTTTAACATCGCCCTGCCCTTGAGGGACTTCCACGTAGCCGTGCCCAGTGCTGTGGCAGGTAGGGAGACCCTGAAACCCCCTGGTGACTTCACTGTGGCCATCACACAGCACCAGAAAACACCGAATTTATCATCCTGCGCAATTTCACTGTGCTGAGTCAGCCAGGATGTGCTGGATGTCCAGTTGGCAGCAAAGGCAGCCCTAATAACTGGCTTTTTCCGAGTCAGGGAAGCATGTTTCCAATGAAAGGCCCGGCACGGGGTTCTTCACCTGTGTGAGTCTCCTCCTTTGTGTGCCCCATGAGCTATGCCCCGCTGTGTGCATGTCCTGCTCCGAGCCCAGTCTGTGCCATCCCTTTCCACTCATGCTGGCAATTCCCTCTTTTAAAGCCAGGATTTGAGAGCAGGGGGACCCGAGATGGCAGCTTCATTCTCCCCTCCGCTTTGGGAGGCTTTCTGATCCCCCCACCCAGTGTCAGCCTGATGTCTCAACCCAAAGGGAAGGGCTCTGCAGTCTCCGGGTGAGAGTCCTGGCCAAGAAATGGTCCAAATCCATCCCAGAAAGGTTGGCGTGCCCTGGAGAGTGTAGTGCTGAGCCGTCTTCTCTGGGTCCAGTGCTACTTGTGCAGTAAAGACTCAGGGCCGAGCGTCTTGTGAGTGCCCACCTCAGCAGGTGGCAAAAATGTTCATCTCAGTTTGGCTAAGTAATGAGTTCTGCTGGTTTGGGGTTTTTTAATTGGTTTTCCTTACTTCTAACCCTCTTTTATTTCACTTGCTGTCCCCTTCACCCATTTCTGTTCATAATATATTTGACCGTCACCTTCATCTGCCTTTTCAACGTGGGATTCCTCGGTGTTGCTTTTTCAACGCGTCCCATCCCGGTGCTCCTGCAACCCTTTGGGTTGACGGTACTCACTCTGTGCCAGCGAGACAAAATCACACCTGGAAACCCTCTTGCTTTGGCTGTGAATTTCCTTCTCTCCACCTTGAGACCTGTCTGGGAGTGGGAGATGTGGGCAAGGAGCCGCATTTCTTGGAGCACCTTTTACTTGTTAAGCTTTAATGGGATCGAAGTGGTGATTAACAACATTATGCTCATTCACTTGTCGCTCACCCCCTTGCCTTCCCTTGCAGTTGCCTGGTTGAAGCTCCATCCCCAGCGGGCTCCCACATCCCCAGTGGGCTCCCCCTGGTATCAGGGTGCTGGAAGCGTTCGGAAAATCCCTCGGAAAGACCACATCATGTCATTGTCTGTCTGTAATCCCACAAACTCCTGTCTGTTCGTTCATAGCAGCCATCGAGCTATACCAAATTACAGCCCCCATTGCAGATGTCAGTGTGGGCCAGTGGCCTTGGGCAGAGGCGGTGATATCTTTGTGCCCAGAGTTTATCGGTTCTTGCGGAACCAACTACTGGTCTCCAGCACTTATCAGTCGTTGGGAGGCTTTGGCATGCTGCCTTCCCAACCCATATCATTATTCTCTTCTGCTTTTTGTTCTCTGGCAGCTGTTTCCTTGCTCACACCCCTGGGAGTCTCTTCTCAGGCACCTTTAGGGCAGTTTTTCATATGGCTTTGTGGCAGCTCCCTCACCGTGTCGGGTCGGTGGTCGTGTTCTCTGTGCAACATGGTGCTTGGAGGCTCTTAAAGCATCTGCTGCGCCTGATGGCCCCTCCACCCCACTGCCTCTCACCAGGATGGCTCTAGACATGTGAGGCTAGACTGAACCACCTGAATTTAGCTGTTTGCGATGAAGAGCTCCTTGTTATACCTGGTTGCTCTTGGCTGTGCACCAGGCCCTTGTGGGGTCTGATTTCATGTGGGGTTTCGGGAGACGAATCGTGCTTTAACCCTCTTTCCCTCCCTTGGCTAAACTGATCTGTGCGTGATATCCCGAATGGGAACAGCAAATCCAGCTCAGGGGATCTCCCAGGTGGATACCAGAGCCTGACATCTCTTGTCGAGCTGCGCCAGCACTGAACAGGCTCCGGAGGTATCAGTGGGCTTGGATGGAGCCTGGAAAAACACCGGCCCACAAGAGGAGCATTTGTTAAAAAGGTGATCTGAAAAACCGCCCTGATACGTTCTGGAGCTGAGTTGTGCTGTTGAATCCCCAGGAGCTGGGGGCTGAATCCCTTTGCGCGTCCACAGCCTGGACCCAAAGCAGGGCTGGCACCTCCTTGTTGCAGATGAGGGGTCACGTAGGTCACTGTGGAGACTGAGCACCCTCCAAGGAGCTTTTCAAAGCCCTGCCTGGAAGCTGCTGGCCAGCCGGTATGGCCCTTGACAGTGGGGACACGGTTGAGGCTGGTTCTTCAGCTGTTGCTACAACCAGTTAACCATGAGCAGGTCCTGCAAGGAAGTGAGTCGCTCTCTGCTATGAGTAGCTGCTGCTTTTGGGTGCTAGTAACAGGCTCATGGGTAAAAAGGCTTTTAAGTGCCAATCTGGGATGTTTCTCTGGCACCAGGTCTGCCTGTCACCTCAGTCCCCCAAAGGGGAAAGGGGTTGGTGACACCAGGTTTTACAAACTCTATGTAGTGCCTGTTTCTCTGCCTTCTCCCACTGCCTCCTTCACCATCCCTCCCTCTCTATGTATCTCTGTTTTTCTGACCTCCCTCTGCTGCCGCCACCCACCTCTTCATCTTCACGCGCCTTCCCTCCTGGTCCTGCCCCTGGCCCGTCATCACTCTCATGCTCTCTCCTTTCTCATTTTTGCAGGGGCTGCCATGGAAGGGCATCCAGGTCCTCCAGCCTGCGAGCCCCCGTTTTCACAGAGGCTCTCCCCGCTTTCTGAAGGAGATGGGCCTGAAGGTGAAGAAGAGCAGGAGGAGGACACAGCTGGGGTGAAACCAAGAGAAGAGCTGGGGGAAAGCTCCCCGGAGCGGCTGGGGCAAGCTTCTCCACGCCGCTTGGGACAGTACTGCCACGGGCAGGGCTCTCTCACTCTCCGGGGTGCAGGCAGGCTGTGCCAGAAGACTGGTGAGGATGAGGGGGCTTCCCCATGCCACCAGGCACCAGAGGAGCTGTGGCCATGCCGGCGGAAGCACCGTCTGTGCCTGAAGCCTGAGACAAGCCGTGTCCCTGCATCCCTGGGACAGCGGGAGAGCGCTGAAGAGCCGGGACCCTCCCGGGGGAAGAGGCTGCGGTTGATCTGGGGCCGGACAGGTGAATTCAGACAGAGGAAGATGGAGAATGGGCTGGAGGAGGTGCCACGGAGCAGTGAGGAAGAGGAGGAGGAGAGACGGTCTCGGTCCTGCTCCCCTGAGTTGCCTCTTTCCGACGATGCCCACCCCAAGCCGGACTTCGTACAGCTGATTGATGAGCGTGGCATCTACTCCACCGCCAAGCTGGTGCTGGGGAGCGCAGTGGGCGAGCTGGAGGAGGCGGCAGTGGGGCTGCCTGCCCACCCGAAGCGGGGAGCAAGCGGCGTCGGTGAGCTGGAGATCCGCGAGGTGATCGTGGACGAGAAGCCCTTCCAGTGCGGCGTCTGTGAGAAGGCCTTCAAGCGGGCCTGGGAGCTCTTCAGCCATGAGGTGGTGCACAACGAGGAGCGTCCCTTCCGCTGTGACCTCTGCCAGGCCTCCTTCAAGCGCCACTCGGACTTCAAAAGTCACCGGCTGGTCCACACGGAGGAACGACCCTTCCGCTGTGAGCTCTGCGGCAAGCGCTTCAAGCGCTCCTCCAACCTCCAAGAGCACCGGCGCATCCACAGTGGCGAGCGTCCCTTCCGCTGCCCCCGCTGTGCCAAGAGCTTCAAGACCCCCTACGAGCTCCAGCGCCACGCGCTTACCCACTGCGCCGAGAAGCCCTTCAAGTGCGCTGACTGCGGGAAGGACTTCCCCACCTCCAACGCCCTCCTCCTCCACCAGCGCCAGCACTGCGACGACAAACCCCACGTCTGCGGGGTCTGCGGGAAGAAGTTCACCTACGGGCACAGCCTCAAGGTGCACGAGCGGGTGCACACGGGTGACCGCCCCTTCATCTGCCCGCTCTGCGGCAAGGGCTTCAAGCAGTCCAACGCCCTCTCCTCGCACGAGCGGGTGCACACCGGCGAGCGCCCCTTCGTCTGCAAAACCTGCGGCAAGGCCTTCAAGCAGTCGTCCTACCTGGTGATCCACGAGCGGGCGCACACGGGGGAACGCCCTTACAAGTGCGAGGTGTGCGGGAAGGCCTTCGCCCGGCCATCCTTGCTCCTCCAGCACCACCGCGTGCACAGCCAGGAGCGGCCCTACAAGTGCAGCTTCTGCCACAAGTTCTTCAAGGACCTGGCCTACCTGGCCGTGCACGAGAAGGTGCACACGGGGGAGACCCCCTACAAGTGCAGTGTCTGTGACAAGGGCTTTGCTCACCCCTCCAACCTGCTGCAACACCAGCGCGTGCACCGCGACGGCTGAGCCCCGGCGTGGTCGGCGCAGCTCCAGTGTTGCCATGCCGCAGTGGCCATCAGCGCACTGCTGACAGGCAGCAGACGAGCCCCAGCCTGGGGGACCCCATATGTGCGCCCGAGGACCGGCGCAGACCCCCGCAGGATCAGCAGGACCCTCCCTGAGCCCATGGGGCTCCTGGCAGGCATGCCATGGCTCGTGGCACACTGCTGGTGGGCAGGCAGGAGCCCTCTTCTTTGTCCTCGTGCGGAGAGGAGGCCTGAGACCCCCTAAGTCATCCCGAGACCCCCTCCCCAGTCATCCCAGTGAGCGTGGCTCAGCCTGGGCTGGAGGCTCCCAGGGACTCGGGGTGCGCAGTTTCCCGCAGGAGGGGACAGACCTGCCTGGGTTTTGGGAGAGGGGTGTGGCAACGGTACAGGCAGTGGAAAGGATCACGGGGAAGAGTGAGCACCTCCCTTTACCCCTGAAGACTTTTGGAGTCCAAATATCCCGTCCATATCTCATGCTGCTGCTAATGACCTGGTTAATTGCCCCCTTTTTTTCTGCCCCAGGGCGCTAGCGGGACTGGTAGGGAGCAGAAGAAAGGGGGGGACACACTGTTGCCGTCCACTTTGGGAGCCTCAGCAAGTGACGCCCAGCGCCGTAAGTCCTCCAACCGCTCCTGGGACTTTCCAGGCAGGAACCTGGATGGGGTATGGGAAGCAAGACACAACCAGTTCTCTGCATCCTCCTCCTCCTCCTCCACTCTTGCTTCCCAGAGCTACCCTGGTGCTGCCACTGGAGCCTGGATTTGTCCCCCCTTGCCTGATGGCTGCTGGGCGGAGGGTGGCACATGGACCTTTGCTCGCAAGGGTGAGACAGGAGCCTTGTCCTTGCCCGCGCCAGTGCCCTTGTGCCATCCCTCAGACTCCTGGAGAGGTCTCACCTCATCCCCACTTTTCGTATGGTCCCTGTAGCACTGGGAACGGGGCGGAGGGTGGGAGGTGTGTGCTCCTCAGCGCTCTGCGCACTAATTACAGGATGGTTATTTAACGATGACTCTGTCTCATTGCCTCCTCCAGCCCGTGACCATGTCTGGCTGGGTCTTGACATGGGCTTTTGCCCCTTGGTGGTCTCTCCTCCTTCCCACCCAGTACCTTCTCCCAGAGTCCTTCAGACGTGCGTGGGAGGTCACCTGGTGCATGTTGCTGGCAGATTTGGTAAGGAGAGACCCACCAAATCCTGGGTGTGAGGTGATCTCACGTGGCACCACTGAGCCTGTACCCAGCAGAGGTTGGTTGCAAGATGGGCCAGTGAGATGGATTTGGGCTGGTGGATCCCCCTGCAAAGATGGTTGTGGGCTTCCTGGTTGTGATGGTCTCCCCTGTCCCACAGCTTCCTCCTGTTTCAGCCCTTGAGACACCACAGGGGAAGCTCTGGCCTCTTCCAAATGCTGTTCCTGGCTGCAGATCATGAGGTTGTGATTTGATTTCAAGGTTGAGCTTGTTCTGAATATCCTCTGTAGCCCAGCCGGTGGTGGATGCATCTCAATAGGTTCCCATCCTGGGATCTGTGGTGTCCATGTGTCTCCAGAGAATGGGGTTTGCGCCTGCAGCCCTGGGAACAGGCTGCCTGGGCTGGTGGTGGTGCTTCACCCTTTAAGGCTTGATGAGACTCCCAAGATGTCGTATTGGCCGTGAAGCACCTACGTGGTGTGTGTTGTAGCGGTGGGGGCCCCTTCACCCCAACCCCAGAGCAGAGGCAGCTCCCCTTAGGCCATATCCCACCCAAACTCACCCTCTCCTTTCACTCATGGTCCTGAGAAGAGGGGAAGATTCTCATAAAAAAGGAAAAAACTTGAGGATGGGATTTGGAGGACACCTGATGGTGCTGGTGGCAGGAGGTGGCTGCTTACGTAGGGTCATTTAGGTCACTCCAGGTCTCTTCCACATCACATTTTTGCCTCTGTGGGTGTCTCACCCATCCGAAGGCACCTCCAGAGGTGTATTTTGCCTTTGTAGGAGCAGCCCAATCAAGCACTGCAAATGATTGATGGAGATCTGGGGTTGCATTCAACTGCTGAGGCCTTCAGCTCCTCTTCCAGGAGAGCTTGCATCTCTCACAGTCCCTATGTCCTATGTGCCAGCTTCCCTGTGAGCGCCTGGGTGATTGAGGGCATCTCAGGTGGCACTAGGTGGGTGGTAGCTAGACTCTCTGGGCTCTCATGGTTGGACAAGCCCCAGCCTTTGATCGTCATCATGCCCTGTGGGATCTCTTGGAGGGAGATTGGCCAAAGGGAGGTTTACCTTCATGATCCCCATTTCACCCTCTCTGCTGGAGGAAGTTATTTCAGGTTTCGCACTGCTTGGATGTCCTGTGGCCCCCCTGCCCCCTCTCAGCCCTGGCCAGGGGACTGATCTCATGCTGGCACTGCCCAGCTTTTCCAGTCTGTGTTCAGATGTTTGCTCCAGCACCTGGTGAACTCCTGGGGTTTCTCTGGCAGGATCTAGGGGACAGCTTCACCTGGGGTGAGGAGCGTGGAGGACTTTCAGTTTATTTCCACATGTGGTGGACCCCAAGCTGCCCTGGCTCTGATTTTGCTCCTAATTTGGGGACAGTACTCTCCAGACCCTCTGAAGCATCACAGGAAAAAGGAGAAATGTGGGGAAACCTCTGGTTCTGTGCCTTTCCCAGTTTTGGGATGTCTTTCATCCCTGGGGAAGCTGGAGAGAGGACTGGACACAATGTTTACTTGAATCTCTGGCAAGGGAGGCATTGACTGCCTTGGCAAAGGCCATCTCCTGCTGCTGGGACCTCTGCTTTTTGGGTGTCCTGGCCCCCCCTCCCATCATCCCTGGTGCTTTGGGGGCACAGCCCTCAGTTGGCGAGTCTGATGGGACCCTGAGGCGAGGCTGAGAGTGGGGTCCCTTTGCACTGGGGTGCTTTTAGGCATGGGGTGCCAGCAGAGAACTACAAGTACCAGGCAAGAGCACGTCTTGTACCCCATGAACCTCATCAGGGGCATTCCCTTGGGTGCCCAAGGGATTGTCGCAGGTTGGGGGCAGGGGGCAAGGGAAATGGGTCTGTGTGGCCACCCCAAAATGCATCCAGGGAGGACGGCTGAGTATTTGCGGTTGTGGGGTAACACGCTTTGCAGCTCTGGCACCTGGGATGGTCAAGAACTGGGGGTCTTGATTCCATCCAAGGTCTGGGGGAAGCTGTAGCAGAAAAGCACAAAAGCAGCTCCTGTCGTGTCCCCCCACAGCGCTCACACCCGTCATGCCAGGAGGGTTGGGGGTCCCCTTTTAATTCGTTTGCACCCCTCCTTCTGCTTCTCTGCTCCTTTAGCTCAGCCTTGCACCACCTGCCAGGTCCATCGGGCTCCTCCTGAGCTGTGGGGGCTGCCCGGAGGCTGCCAAGGCCAGGTAAATAAACGTCACCAGGCTGGGAGACCCCTCTGCACCGGCTATTTCGAGTCTTCTCATATAAGTCATTGGTACCACCTGTTTTTGAAATGTTCTGCCCATCAGCTGCTGCTTTGGAGTCTTCAGGAGAGCGGATTAGGGAAAAGGTGGGGGGCAGCAGGAGCCTGGTGCGACCCCTGGGACATGAGCTTGCGGGGGCTGGCATCATGGGGCAGCGTCTTCCTTCATGAGCTGCATCGTCTCGGTGTTGGCGTCCTCGGGGGCATCTGCCTTGGTGGGGACATAGATGGCCCCCATGGGCTGGAAGGACGTCGCTGAAGGCCTCTGGGGGTGCCGACGGGCTGTGAGGTGGAGGGGACACTGGGCTGTCACCAGGCTGTGGCAGCCCCTGAGCTGATCCCCGTCTCTGCATCCACCTGGGTTTCGGGGTGGCCAGAGCGGGGACTGTAAGTTGAGGGGGGACACACAGAAGGATGGGACTGTCACCTCCAGCATGGGCTGCTGCCATGCACCTCCTCTGCAGGTTGAGCCACAGCAGGACCCCGCTCAGCAGCATCACCAGGACCAGCAGCGCGATCAGTCCCGAGCAGGAGGGCGGAGCACCTGGAGTTATGGGGAGAGCGGACTCAGGATCCCATTTCCAGCCAAGACCAGTAACAGCGTGCAGGAAAACCTAAAATCTAACACAGCCGGACCACCCCACAGCAGCTCAGCTGGTGGCGGAGATGGGCTTTCCTTAATTAGGCTTCACGGTAAGACCCATTTCCCTGGGTGGACAATGCGGGGGGGGGGCGGGGCAGAGCGACCTTCCACGTTCCTGCTGCTCTTACAGCCCCCATCAGCTCTCTGTTGTGTTGTCCCACTTTGGATTTGGGGTGCTACACCTCAGACAAGCCTATTTCTGACCCTCCCCGCACTCCCTGTCCTTCAAAATTGTCTCAGGTCTACCACAACCTATCTGAGAAACAAGGGCTGGTCCTGGAGGGAGCCCAGAGGGTTTGAGCTGGGGGATAAGGAAATTTGGGCTCCAAGAAGAAGAAATGGAAGGGATGAGTGTGTTTCGAGTGGTGAAGGCATCTCTGATGCTCCCGAGGGTGATGGAAACCGAGGTGCATCCCCCAGGAAAAGCCCTCAAGAGCTGCCTGGGGTGAACATGTGCCACCTTTCCCCTTTCTTCTCACCTTGGGACCTTTTCCCCCTACCCGGCACGGACACCGCGGAGGATCCCAATGCTCACCCTTTGGCTTTGTGCACACCACACCGGCTGCTGAGCCCTGCCTGCACGGCCCCAGTCCTGTCCCTTTCTGCTGGCACTCCAGGAGCAGCGACTCGCTCCCCCGGCAGCTCAGCCCCTCCAGCAAGGCAAGGCCATCCCACCGCCTGAACTGGGCTCCGATGGGCACCGACTGGGCTGGCCCGCAGCCCAGTTGCCTGCAGACCACCCCGGCTTCCAGCAAGCTCCAGCCAGTGCTGCACACCCCGTGCCAGGTAGCGTTGTAGAGCACCTCCACCCGCCCCGCGCAGGGACCGGGGCCGTCCTGCACCCGCACCTGCAAGGGGTTTGTGCCTGCAAGAGGGAGCAGAGAGGGTGAGATGTCCCCTAAGACCCAGCAGGTAGATGGAGAGGGCCATGCATGCCATTTGCCACCTGTACCTGCTGCAAAATTCACACACCCCCCTGCTCCCTTGCAAGGTCATTCATAGAATGGTTTGGGTTGGAAGGGACCTTAAAAGATCATGCAGTTCCAACCCCCCTGCCATGGGCAGGGACACCTCCCACTAGCCCAGGTTGCTCAAAGCCCCGTCCAGCCTGGCCTTGAAACCAGTGATTCCCATCACTGATGTCCCACCAGTGCTGCCAGCCTCCCAGTCCTGCATAAAAGGCTTTTTTGGGGCATCTGAGCATTCTCCCTGTGGACCACCTGAGCACACGACTCCTGTGTCTTCCTCGTGGTTGCAGTTATGGACTCCCCAGCTGCTAAGGCTGCACTGGGTGAAGGTGGTCTCCAGGCCGGTGCACTCTGCATCATCCAGCCAGATGGGTTCCAACCCTTGCCCGAAGTGAGCTTGGCCCGGGGCCGCCACAGCTGTCCCGCAGCCCAGCTGCCGACAGACCACCTTGGCGTCGTTCAAATCCCAGCTGTCGTCGCAGATGGTCCCCCACCGCCCTTGGTGAAGCACCTCCACTCTCCCAGCACAGCGGTTCGGGCCATCAGCCAGGCGGACCTGTACCTCCTCTGTGATGTTGGCATCTGTCAGGAGAAAACCAGTTAGGAAAGGAGAACAGGACACCCACAACCTCATGACAAAAAAATCCCCAAACCAGAAGCCAGAGTGCAAATACAGAGTCATTCTGGTCCCCCCCCTCCCCCTGGCAAGGGATGCAACCCTCCAACCCTTCCAGAAGGAGCATGGCTGTACGGATGGACTTCAGTTGCACCTTCATACGCTAAAATCGTGGTGTCTCCTCCACGCAAGTGTGTGGACCAGGCAATGGAGACCAGGCTGGGGGTTTTGGGTCAGTTGGTTCCCCTCGAGACAGGGCTTGGCTCGCTTAGTGCCACCGGGAGGTGGGGTGTGATGGTTTCGATAAGATAATGGTTGTGAAGGGGGTGGGAACCTGTTGCTGGGTTGGGGACAAGCCTGGCCAAGAGACTATGACCCTTTGCCAGCCCCCTTCCCCAAAAATCACACCTTTCCACAGCTAATATCACCCTGGAGGCAGACAGATAGGCCCTCCTGTGCCCATCCCCAATGCTCTGTGTCACAGGATGAGATGTACCTGAACACACCACGCCAGCATCTTCTCCGTGGTTGCAGTTACTCTCTCCCCAGGGACGAGCTCGGCACTGGGCGAGGTTGTCCTCGGTCCCGACACAGACCACATCATCCAGCCAGATGCGTCCTATCCCCTGCCCAAAGCGAGCCCGGCCAGGGGCTACCGTGGCCCTGCCACAGCCCAGCTGCCTGCACACCACCATCGCCTCTCTGAGGTCCCAGCCGTCGTCACAGACTGTCCCCCACTGCCCATCATGGAGCACCTCCACCCTCCCAGCGCAGCGGTTCAGGCCTTCCACCAGGCGGATCTCTGCCCGGGCCAGGTCTGCGGGCAGAGAAGCAGGTGACGTAGGGTTGAGGATAAGAGGATTGCGTGTCCAGCAGGGCTTTCTGGTGGCGGCAGCTGGGGTGCAGACCTAGGGCAGATGCCCAGCCGTGGTGGGACGGGAGGACAGATCCCGGCCTGAGCCCTGCCTGCGGAGACATGCGGGCAGGCATGGCCCTTGGGGCTTCATAAGCACCACCAGGCGTCTACGTTTGGCCTCCAGAATCGGTCCCTGATGGGGAAGGGGAGAAATAAATCCCCTTTCTCGGAGTCTCACTGAGACCCAGCAGAGTCTCGGTGCAGCCCACATCACAAACCAGGCGTCAATGTCCTTTTTGCCCCCTTCCCTGCTTAGCTGCACAAAGGGCAGTTGGGCTGGGGCAGCTACTAGGATGTGGGGATGGGAAACAAATGCCATCTGCCAAGGGGACGAGCCCCCATGCTCTGCAAATCTCCTTTCTGCACCCAACGCTCCTGAGGTCAGCTTGGAGAGGAAAAAGCTTGTGAGGAAAAAGGAGGAAAGAGCTCCAAGCTATACTTTTAGGACCCTGCAGGAATGAGCATCACCTGAACAGACCACGCCAGCATCCTCTTCATGGCTGCAGCCGTTGATTCCCCAGGGCCTGGTCTTACACTCCTCAAGGGCCTTCTCCCCACCAGTGCAGGCGACCCTGTCCAGCCAGATGGGATCCAGTCCCCTGCCGAAGGAAGCCCCTGCTGGGGCCGCGACGGCCTCGCCGCAGCCCAGCTGCCGGCACACCACCACTGCGTCCACCAGGTCCCAGCCGTCATCGCAGACCGTCCCCCACATGTGGTTGTGGAGCACCTCCACCCTCCCGGCGCAGCGATGCGGGCCATCCACGAGCCGGACAGTGGATGAGTTGGTTTCACCGGTGTCTGGAAGCACCGCAGAAACGTCGTGATGGGGGCACACACCAGTGCCAGTGGCAATGCCCAGAACTGGGGCGAAAGGACCCCCCACCCCAGGAAGGGCTTGACCATCCCACTGCAGCGTCACCTTGAAGGTAGCAGGATGGATCCCACACTGGGCCCCCCTGGACACCCCATGTTGCAGGAGTGGGATGTACCTGAGCACACGACGCTGGCGTCTTCTCTATGGTTGCAGTTACTCTGTCCCCAGGGATGAGCTCGGCACTGGGTGAGGGCATCCTCGTTACCGGCACAGCCCACATCATCCAGCCAGATGCGCCCTGTCCCCTGCCCGAAGAGAGCCCGACCAGAGGCTGCCGTGGCCCTGCCGCAGCCCAGCTGCCTGCACACCACCGCTGCGTCATTCAGGTCCCAGCCATCGTCGCAGACTGTCCCCCACTGCCCATCGTGGAGCACCTCCACCCTCCCGGCACAGCGGTGTGGCCCATTCACCAGCCGCAGGTTCGCTGAGCTGGAGTTGCTCCCTTCTGTGCAGAGGGAAATAGGTGAGTGTGCGGTTGCTGGGAACCTCCACATTCCTGGACCACCTCCTGCCTGCATCCGTGGACCACCCCCGCTTGCAGCATCCCATGTGCCTACAGGGAGGGGCAGGGCAGGGACAGCATTGACCTTTAAAGAGCATCTAGTTCAATTCCGCTTCCATGGGCAGGGACATCTTCAACTAGACCGGGTTGCTCAAAGCCCCATCCAACCTGACCTTGAACGCCTCCAGGGATGGGGCAGCCACAGCTTCTCTGGGCAACCTGGGCCAGTGTCTCACCACCCTCAGAGTAAAGAATTTCTTCTTTATGTCCAATCTAAATTTGCACTCTTTCAGTTTAAAACCCTGCCCCTTGTCCTGTCACTACAGGCCTTGGTAAAAAGTCTGTCCCCACCATTCTTATAAGCCCCCTTTACATAATGAAAGGCTGCTATAAGGTCTTCCCAGAGCCTTCTTTTCTCCAGGCTGAACAACCCCAACTCTCTCAGCCTGTCTTCATAGCAGAGGTGCTCCAGCCCTCTGACGATTTTCATGACCCTCTTCTGGACCTGCTCCAACAGGTCCATGTCTTTCTTGCTGGACGCAGTACTCCAGGTGGGGTCTCCCCAGAGCAGAGCAGAGGGGCAGAATCCCCTCCCTCGCTCTGCTGACCGTGTGGGTTTTGGTGCAGCGCAGGATGCGGTTGGCTTTCTGGGCTGTGAGCACACAATGCAGGCTCTTGTCCAGCTTTTCCTGCACCAGTACCTCCAAGTCCTTCTCCTCAAGGCTGCTCTGAATCCCTCCATCCCCCAGTCTGTATTGATAGTGGGGATTGCCTTAACCCAGGTGCAGGACCTTGCTCTTGGCCTTGAGGTGAAGGTCCAGGAGATACGCATGGGTGAGATGGCAAGAAGCCCCTACGCCAGCCTTGTACACAGTATCTCCTCCAAAGGAGGCCACCTGCCTGCCCCTTGGTACCAGCAGGAGCTCTGCCTCTGTCCACCCTCATCCCGGATCTCACCTGCATGCACCACGCCGGCATCCTCCCCATGGTGGCAGTTGTGGATGCCCCACGTCTTGGCTTGGCACTCAAAGAAATCGGTTTCCTCCCCTGTACAGCTCATATCATCCAGCCAGATGGGGCTGGCTCCCCACCCAAACTGAGCCAAGCCGGGGGCCGAGAGGGCCACTCCACAGCCCAGCTGCCAGCAGACCACCGCTGCATCCTTAGGGTCCCACCCGTCATCACAGATTGTCCCCCACTCATTGTTATAAAACACCTCGACTCTGCCGGCGCACTCGCTCAAACCACCCACCAGGCGAAGCCTGTGGCTGCTGGCAATCCCCGAGCCTGAAAAATACCCAAGAATGGGCATTATTAGGGAAACGCGTGTGCATCTTAACACCTGCTGGATTGGAGAAGACAGGACATCCCTGTGGCCATTCTGGATGGTGTTGCTTGTGTGTCCCTTGCCCTTTAGCAGGGACTTCCAGCAAAGTGAGCACAGGGGTTTCTGCAGTGTGGAAGGAGACGCAGAAGGTCCCTTCTACCAGCTGCACCCTGAGGGTGGTTGCACCCTGGTTCAGAGGTTGGGACAGGAGGAAGCACACGTCTCCACCTGAGGGACACCGTGCTGGGGAAGAAGGGATCACAAGGATCCTTCACAGTTTTCCCCCGTACTTTCCTTCCCCCTTCTTTGGAAGCTGCATCACCAAGGTTCACCCGGCACTAACACACTTCTTGCCCTAGAGGAAATGGCAAAGGATCTTTATCTGGTTGTCCCTGTCCTGACTGCTTCTGACTGCCACACTGACCTGTCCATGGAGGTTGACCTTCTAAGGCCAAGGCTAGACCGGCAGCAGCCAGCTCAAATGTGGTGTACCACACGAGAGCAGCTGGTTCCAGTGCATCATTCTGTATTTATCTGTGCACCCTGACATTTCCCAGTGCCAGCAGCGCAAGGTGCTCTGCCTGCTCTCAGTCACATCTGCTGCCACTTGAGCAGCACCCATGCACCCTCCAGCCACCGCTCCCCAAGGGTGCAGGTGCTTCACCTCATGAAAACATCTTGGACACCTCCAATAGTACCAGCCACTGAGGCATGTCTTAAGCCATGCTGCTTTTTTTCCCGGGTTATCATGTTTTTCCTTGTCTCTGAACACTGTATTTCAATGCAGTTTCTACCAACCTGGGCAATTTGTTGGTCAGCTTGTTTCCAAACTGTTCCCAGCCTGCAGAAGGCGGGGCTTGGTCCATCTTACAGAGAAAACAAGTGGTAAGGGTTACCTGAGCACACAACGCTGGCGTCTTCCATGTGATTACATGCATGGTGTCCCCAAGGCTTGACTGGGCATTCAGCAAGGGTGGCTTCTGTCCCGAGGCAACCCACCCCATCTAGCCAGATGGGACCAGATCCTTGCCCAAAACCGGATGAACCTGGGGCTGACACGGCCGTCCCACAGCCCAGCTGCCGGCACACTACAGCTGCATCCTTCAGGTCCCAGCCGTTGTCACAGATGGTCCCCCACTGCTGGTTGTGGAAGACCTCCACCCTCCCAGCACAGCGGTGCGGGCTGTTCACCAACCGCAAGGCTTCTGAGCTCCCTAGGTTCAAGTCTAAAAACAGAATAGGAGGACAATAAATCATGGCCAGAAATGCCTGCCTGTCCAGTGGCTGGCAACGTGGTGGACCTCCCCTTGTAAAGGGTCTTGCAAGGTGTCCACCAGCATGGAGCACTTCTGCTATTGCTGCATCCTGGGTGTGCACACATGAACACTTTCGGGGACAAGCCTGGTAGGACCATGCCCAGGAGACTGTGAACCTGGCCAAGTTACCAAGGGGCTCCCATGATGTGAGCATCCTCACGGGAACAACCAGGCAAGGAGGCACCAAGTGCACCTGAGCTTGGTGAAGAGAAGGGACTCCTGGAGGACTAGTGGCTGTGTGGTAGAATGGGTTAAAAAAACCACAGGGGCAGCTGCAACCCTGGTGTGCCAGGGCTCTTTGTGTGTGATGGAAAGCCTATATCTTGCAGGCTTGGGATTTGTGGGAATCCCAGGTTTGGGATTTCCAAGCACTTTGCCTCAGGGAAGCCAGAGACTGGTAGACCTTGAAATGGAAAACACCTTGTGCTCCCTGGTGGGACCTCAGGAACAAGGGGTGGTTGAGCCAGGACAAGGAGGAGCTGGATGGGCAAATTTGATCAGACTGCACGGCCTCCCCCAAGGGAGGACTGATCCCTGACTCACCGCCACTGACCTGCGGCTGCAGAGCATGAGACACCTGCGTGCCCCTTCGACTTGCAGCTTTTGGTGCCCCAGAACTTGACCTTGCATTCGAAGAGGGCCCCCTCTGTCCCGGTGCACTCCACAGCATCCACCCAGATCAGGCCATCTCCTGTCCCAAACTGGGTAGACCCTGTGGCCGAGTGCGCCGCTCCACAGCCCAGCTGCCGACACACCACGTGGGCTTCAGCCAGGTCCCAGCCATCGGTGCAGATGCCTCCCCAGCGCTGATCATGAAACACTTCAACTCTCCCAGAGCACGAGTCTGAGCCGTTGACCAAGCGGAGGCTTCCAAGGTCGGCAATGCCCGATTCTACAACACCAGAGAGCGTACACACATTACGGAGATACCTTCTGCACTGGGAAACCTCCAGCTGCCACCAATGGGTTCACACCAGAGGCTGAGCAGCCTTGGGAGTTCAAGGATGCTCTTGCAATGACAGAGATGACCTTTGAGGTGTGATGTGAACTGGCCCAAGTGGTGCCCAAGTCTTGATTAGCGTGGGCTTGACCAGAATATAGTCAATGGACCTTATATAGTTTGCCTTCCTAAACAGACACATAGGGCAGGGTCTAGTTGCCAAGATGTAGGCATCCTTGTGCCGTTTGGGACTCCTGGGATACCTCACCCGCCCTCCAGCTGCTGCTTCTGAAGGGCACAGGTTTTCTTGCAGGATCTCTTAGCCCAACTAGGGTGAGATGCTACCTTCCCGTGCTGGGGTGACTGAATTCAATGCTGGCTGTCTTGGTCAGTGACAAACGGATATTAAGCAAAGTCCGCCCTGATATCAAGCAAACCAGTGGCCCCAGCTTTTTAACAGCCACTAAAATGGGTTGTGGGGTTCCTCTGGCAGAAAGTCAGAGTTGGAGAGGAGATAGAGGGATGGGAGATGGGCTCTCGTGGGCTCACGCAGCTCTGAGCGTCACAGGGTACTTCTACCATGGATCAACAAAGTCCTCCCTGACTGTAATGGGCAAAGAACCATTCATACTGTAGTCTGCCCCACTGTGAAGAAGTAGGTGGCCATGTTGTAATTTGCTTGATGGGAATGGTTTCTCTGGCCCGTGCTAACTGCCAGGATTTGTGATAAATAACATCAGTCAAAAGCTGGAGACCGTATTTTTAGTGATAGTAGTGCAAATGGGCAAGGTGTTTGTTTTTCTGAGACTTTAATGTCTGTATACAGGTGGTGCCCTCTTCCACCAGGATGGACCACTGATTTCAAAGCAAAGGGTCTCCAGGCTGGCTGAAAACTGTTCCGTCATTGCAAGTCCTTGCACCCACAGGGGAAAGCAGAGTCAAACCCCAGCACAAGAGGACTGTGGGAAGGTTTGCCGTGGTGTTCCCGGTGCCAGGATGGGTGGTGGTTACCTGAGCACACCACGCCGGCATCTTCTCCGTGCTCACATCCATGGACGCCCCAGGTGTTGGCTCTGCATTCGGAGAGGGCAGCCTCTGTCCCCGTGCAGTGCACATTGTCCAGCCAGATGGGTCCCTGTCCCTCCCCAAAGTAAGCCCGCCGTGGAGCCGATATCACCACCCCACAGTCCAGTTGCTGGCACACCACTTTGGCATCCATGAAGTCCCAGCTGTCATCACACACTGTCCCCCATCTCCCACTGTGAAACACCTCAACCCTCCCGGCGCAGGGACCTGGGCCATCCACCAGC
The DNA here is from genome assembly GCF_963924245.1 of Chroicocephalus ridibundus. Lineage (NCBI taxonomy): Eukaryota > Metazoa > Chordata > Aves > Charadriiformes > Laridae > Chroicocephalus > Chroicocephalus ridibundus. Next base: position 585,782 of record NC_086310.1, on the reverse strand, counting down.
CGGACCGGGGCAAAGCTGGAAACAGCCGAGCCTGCAAACAGGCAGGGAGATGCTCAGATCATCCAGCGCCTTTGTGGTTAGAGGAAAGACCCTGCATTTCTGCACATAGCCGATGCTGCATGGTCACGTCACCTCTGAACCCACAGCATCTCATGCCCTCCCGTGGAGACACTTCTCAAAGGGCTTGGGAGTACTTGACCCAGCAGCAAGTGGGGTGAAGCTAGCACCTTGCTCCCAACTGGGATGGGGGGGATATTACTGGTGCATCCTGACCCACTGCTGGGGCTGGAGTAAAACGCACCTGAGCACACCACGCTGGCATGCTTTCCATGGCTGCAGCTGCTCTCTCCCCACGGGCTCGCCTGGCATTTTGTAAGGGTTGACTCTGTCCCCTGGCAGTTCACGTTGTCCAGCCAGACGCGCAGGGGTCCGGTGCCGAAGTCCACCTCCTCCAGTGCTGGCAACACCGTCCCACAGCCCAGCTGCTGGCACACGACCTCAGCATCCTTCTTATCCCAGCCACGGTCACAGACGACTCCCCACTCCTCCTGGTGAAGCACCTCGACTCTGCCAGCGCAGCGGTGTGAGCCATTTGCCAGACGGAGATGAGCTGGTTCGGGGATGATTGAGTCTGCAAACATCCGAGAGATTCATTAATGCCTTCAAATGGTGGCCAGTTTCCCTCCATGCTTATGATATTGCAGTTAAGCTCCTGGCCCGTCTTCAAGCTGTCAAAAAGCAGAGAAGGGGAGAACAGGAGGGGTCCCCACCACCACCCGAATCTTCCACCCAGGAGTACCCTGCACCAGAGCATCTCCCTGCAGAGGGTGGTCCACACTGGTCCTGCATCCTTATGGACCCCAGGACGCACTGGGGGACCCACTCCCTGCAAGAATTCCTTGCCATGCGGGTTGCTTTGACAAGCTTCCCTGCAATGAGTTGGTCCTGTTGTTAGAGCTGGAAGGTACTGGGAGGGGTGGGAAATAGGGATCATTGCAGGAATGCCTCCAGCCACCCCAAATAAACACCTTGGTATGGGAAAAGTAGCCCCCTGATGGGACCATCAGGTGTAGGGAGGGTCCAGAAAAACCCCACTGGCTGCTGATGCTGACCCCCAGTCTCAGCTAGGGGTGCAGACCTGCCATCATGACATAAACCCCCCTCCCACCGCCTTGTGTGGAGCGATGCTGAAGGAACAATGGTCAAACCTGAGCAAACCACGCCAGCGTCTTCCCCATGGTAGCAATTATTGATGCCCCATGGCCGGCCCCGGCAGGAGGACAGTGTGCTCTCCATCCCCGTGCAGTTCGTCTCATCCATCCAGATGATGCCGACCCCACGCCCGAACTGACCCCCGCCGGGGGCTGACAGTGCTCGCCCACAGTCCAGCTGCCGGCAGACGACCTCGGCATCCAGCAGGTCCCAGTTGTCATCGCACACGGTCCCCCACTGCTTGCTATGGAAGACCTCGACCCTGCCAGCACAGCGGCTGCCATAGTTCACCAGACGGACCTGGTCACCCTCTGAGTTACCTAAAAAAAGGAAATATGGGCAAGGGACAGCATGCTGCGACCCTTGGGTAAGGAAAACTGTCCTGGCACCTTCTCAGGTCGCTGAGTGTTGCACCAAGTGCTGCAGGCTCATCTAATCACCTCAAAAAGAGTTGGCTGATCCTCAGTGCCTGCTGGCTAAGGGGCGAGAGGCTGCAAGCTGCACCACAGCAGCATCCCATCCACTGGCATCAGCACCAACTCCTCCAGGAGGATGCCCAAAATTGCCCCCCAGACAACCCATGATGGAAATGCTCATAAAGAAGGCACGTTGCCTGGGGCTGCTTGCAGAGGTGAAAAATCAAGTTGATGGACCAAGACCCACCACTTCTCATGCCGTGTCGCTCCTGAGGGGGTTACCTGCACACACCACGCCGGCTTCTCTCCCACGGTGACAAGTGCCGTGTCCCCGGGGCTTTGCCTTGCACGCAGAGAAGGCAGTCTCCGTGCCCACGCAGCTCACGCTGTCAGGCCACATTTGCCCAGGTCCTTGCCCAAAATGCGACCCACCGGGTGCTGACAGAGCTCTCCCGCAGCCCAGCTGCCTGCACACCACTCGAGCCTCGGCCAGACCCCAGCCCTCGTCACACAGGGCTGCCCAGGTGCCGTTGTGCGTGACCTCCACCCTGCCTTCACAGCGTGTCGAACCATTGGCCAGGCGGAGCTCAGCAGCCACAGACATCCCTGAAGCTGCCAACGACATGCAAGGGTAAGTGCACTGGGAGAGCCATGGCTGCTTCTGCTCCAGCCTGAGCATCCTCCGTGCATGCTTAGCACCCAAACTGGAGACTGAGTGCCTGCAACACTCAGCATCCTCTTAAAAGTGAATTTTGAAGGGTGGCTTTGCAAAGAGGCTTTATTGCAAAGCCCAAATAAAAGACCTGAGCTACATGTGCACCAAAAACTTCATCAAAAGCCGTAAAGCACAGATGATGGGCAAGACAAACCTGGCCTGGTTGGCCTGGTTGGATGGGCAGAAACTGGGGAGGGCGAGTTATACCTGCAGAAAGCTTTTCATGGTAAAGCCTAGTTGCCCCCAAGGTAAACCAGGCTTTGAGTCAGGTTTGCTGTAATTCATACACGTGACTGCAAATAAATGGCCCTTTGCTGTTCCTGCAGCTTAGAATCACAGAATCACAGAATAGTCAGGGCTGAACCAACCCCTCTGCCAAAGCAGGGTCACCTAGAGCAGTTTGGACAGGAACGCACCCAGGTGGGTTTTGAATATCTCCAGAGAAGGAGACTCCACACCCTCTCTGGGCAGCCTGTGGATCCATCACTGGATCCACAGCAGCAGCAGGAGGGTGAAGGCTTTGCAGGGTGACTTGCCCACCTGTGTGCTGCAGGTGCTCCCCAGAGCTGCAAAGGGGATGCCACGGGTGAGCACCCCTGGGAAAGTAGGAGCCATCCCATGATCCCTTAGGAAACCCTGAGAGTCTGAAGTTAATCCCTCTTGCGCCTTGAGGTGAGTTACCTGAACATATCACTCCAGCATCCTCCCCGTGGAAGCAGTTGTTGTCCCCCCACTTGCTGGCCCGGCAGTTGAAGAGGGTGTCCTCAGTGCCAGTGCAGTCCACCTCGTCCAACCAGATGGGATCGTGGCCCCTCCCAAAGCGAGCGCCGCTGGTGGCCGACAGCGCTGTGCCACAGCCCAGCTGCCGGCACACCACTGCTGCATCCATCAGGTCCCAGCCGTCATCGCAGACTGTCCCCCACATGTGGTTGTGGAGCACCTCCACCCTCCCGGCGCAGCGGTTGGGGCCGTTGAACAACTGGAGGGTGCCCAGGGCAGTGATGCTGGAGTCTGTGGGTGCCCCAAGGGGAATAGTCGGAGAACGGTTGTGCATCACCGCCAGTACAGCAGGAAGGGATGCAGGGGTGGAGGTGGTGCACAGCCAGATGGCTGCTGTCCTGGGCTACCTGAGCACTCAACGCTGGCGTCCTCCACGTGGTGACAGTTGTGTTCCCCCCATGGCCTAGCTCGGCATTCAGAGAGGTCCTTTTCCTCCCCAGTGCAGTTGACCTCATCTAACCATATCTGTCCAGTTCCTTCTCCGTACCGAACTCCTGGTGCCACCGACAGCACTGTCCCACAGCCCAGCTGCCGGCACACGACCTGGCCCTCAGGGGAACCCCAGCCGTCATCGCACACTGTCCCCCACGTCCCGTTGTGGAGCACCTCCACCCGCCCAGCGCAGCGGTCAGGGCCACCCACCAGGCGAAGAAGCTCCCCTGGTCTCTCAGCGGCTGTGCCTGCAAAGCCGAGAGGGGAAAGAGGAGAGGTGAAACCCTGGGGGTGGATGGGGCTTGGCTGCTCACACATTGAGATGGCTCTTGCCCCAAAAAAGGATTTCAGAGGTGCTGTTGACAATTCCACACCTGCCCTGGACATCTCAGATGGCCCTGGGCATCTGTTTGTAGGCAACTGAGCCCCATGTCTGCATCTAAATCCCTGAATTAACCTCAGTGTGGATCCCACACCCCAGGAGCCCTTTTCTTGCTCATGTAATAGGCAGAAAAACAAGGGTATTTGAGCTTATGTATGTTTTTCTACAAGCGGACAGTGGCAAAGATGTAACTCAAGAGTGAGTAATGCCTTGGGGTCCATCTGCATGGCAAGCTTGCAAGGATGAGTAGAAAAGTGCTTGAACTAAGGCAGTATGAAGACCCACGGCATGAGATTGCTGCGGGTCCCATAGACACACTTTTGTGCAAGAGCATTAACCAAAGGAAGACTGTGCAGAAAGAAGCAGTAACTGGACGTTAGTCACATGGAGAGCTCAACTGGGCAAGCAGCAAAAAGAAAAAAAAAGTTCAAGAGGGATATGATTGCATTGTGTAAATAAGCTTTTTGACCATGGATAATGATTTCCAAAGTGCTCAGGCACTGATCTGTGCATAGGTCCAACTATCAGCAAGCAGGGGACCAGACGTAGCACTTGGGAAGTCACAGGGAGGCGAAAGAGTACAAAACAGGTTAAAAATCAAATCCCTGAGTCATTCACATATGAACAGCATCTGGGCAGCTGCAGCACGCTGGGCGCAGGAGTGTGTAGCTCGGCTCTTTCATTCAGGCTGTACAGCGGGGAGCAGGAAAGCGTCTTTGCAATAAAACAACATCTTTGCAAAACCACCCCTGAAAATTCCCTTCTACGAGGAGGCTGAACCAGATGCCTTGCTGGCACTGGGTCTCCAGTTTGCAAGCTCTCCTGTCCCCAAGGTAAGAGCACAGTCCTGACAATGGCTGTCTCTTCTGTTTCATCCTTTGCCCGCTTTCCCCATGCACTTTTTGCTCTGTTTCCTTATTTTTACCAGAAGTGATGAGGCTACTCTGTATTAGCAATAAATCAGCCCTGCAGCTGAGACTTAGAAGAGCTGATATACTTCTTGGCACGTTTCTGGCAAGCACTGCCCGCTTGCTTGTGCATTGACTGTGCACTGACACCGGCCCAGGTGTCTCCAGCCAGCCAGGAGATACTGACTGTCGCAGAGGAAAAGACTGTACTGAAATTGCAGGAGCAGGATTTCCCAAAGAATTGGGAAGATTGTACTGTTTGTGAATAGAACACTAAAGAAAGAGAAAACCCAAGCAAGTAGAAGCAAAATTTTAGTTCCAAGAGGTACAAACTGTCCTTAGCAACTAATCAGCCTGGAAATTAAAACAAAATCCCTACCAGTAGGGAAAGGATGTTCCTAATTTTGCTCCTTCCAAACCTGATCAGAAGAGTCTTTCTGCTCATGCCTTTTGTAAATGTGAAACAGCTCTAAGAAGGTCACCCAGCTCAAACGACCAGCTTATGCTCTGAGCTAGGGCAGCTTGGACAAAGCGTTAAGCCCTTTCTTAACCATTCCCAAAGCAAAGCTGCCATTAACCATCCGCATGATGTTGCTCCCCCACCTTGCGCCAATGTCTGACAGCACACCATGGCTGTGAATAAGGGACCTGTAGGGTCTGCAGCTTCCATACAGCTCTGCCTGAGCACAAGGGTCATGTCTCTTGCCAGCATCTTGCCTGTCTGCCCCATTAGCCCAACAAATATTTGGTTCCTTGTGTGCACAGCCATGAGCCACCCAGCCTTGTCCTGGCTCTGTGGGTCTCTACTTGCTCCATCGTACAGGGAGCCTCCCCTCTTAATGCAGAGTGCTGTTGGGTTTGACCAAACCCCTCTGTGCTGCAATACCGTGAGTTTGCCATGTACGGTCCAGGATAACCCAAGATTAAAGCAGGGCAGGAGGCCATGGCAAGCTGTGAGACAGTTTCAGGATCGGGCATGCTTTCCTCCACTCTCGTAATGCTCACAAGCCATTAATTATGGAGCACAAGCCTTTGATTATGGGACAAAACCATGTGTGCAGAAGTAGACCTGCAATGCATGGCTCTTGGAGGGCAGCGCAGAGAGATGAGGTCCCGACTTTGTGTAAAAAATCATTTCACCTGCCTCCAAGGCCATGACAAGCCATTCCCCACTGCCCAAGACCCCCAAGTGAAACCCAGGACCCCCAACAAGCCTCTACCCCAAGAAGTGCTAGCTGAACAGTCTGGAGGAACCGACGTGGCTGGTGGGCTCCCTGCAGTCATCAGTGAAGGCGAACGCCACTCACCCCAAAGGCAGGCCATCAGCAGGAGGGTCCCCGCACTCTTAGCCCCTCCACAGGTGGGTTTTCTGCCCTCAGGGCGGCTGGAAGAGGGATGGAGACCACTCGGCATCCCCATGTTTGCAGCCTGGCCACAGGCTGGAGGCTGGAGTGGATTGTCCTTGTGAGAGAGGCCAGCTGAGCCCAGTGTCCCACTGGCAAACTGGGAGGGCAAAATGGGATTTCTGCAAAGATCTCTCCTCTTCCTCTGCCCTGCTCCCCGCTGGGTGCTTCACCTCCTGTGAAGCTCTGCCAGCAGGTGACCCACTGCCCCATGCAGCGGCCAGTCTTGTCATTGGCTTGCGAAACAGCAACCTGTTCCAGGAAAACGTGGAGCAAACAAAACCTGCTCGACACTCAGGTCCCGCCTCATACGTGCCAGCCCCTGCAGGCATCTCGACTGCCCTGGTACAAGATATTTACTTTTGACAGGCTAAATCAAGCCTTTGTGCATGGAACTGGGGAAATATAGCTACATTATCTGCATTAGAAAGTGTTTGGTTGGGTTTTAGGAGGTGAGGGACCACCCACTGCAGAAAATAGGTTACTAAAGGCTGGAAATGGCTTTACTGTGGAGGCTGGAGCCAGCACCTGTGCTGTAGCCATTTGCCATCAGGTGAGCCTGGACACCATCAGCGATGAGAAAGGGTCTCGCACCCACCTTGCGATGATTTGGACGACACAGTTGGCTTCGGAAAACAAGGGCAACTGCTGTTGTCTTGTCCTACCGTGGCTGCACCTGCAAGACCCCAAGGGTCCCTTTTGGATTAGCAGTTTGCTTCCTGATTGCTGTTATGCAGCTGATGCTCCAGGCATGTCCCTTGCAAACCACTGCCCCAAGCACGTCCCGAGAAGCTGAGAGGATGGAAGAGTTTGCTGTCCTCCCATCCCTCCATGGTGGCATGTGAAGTTGTGCAAGGAAAGGGCCTGAAGACAGAGCAGTGTGCTGCTGGAAAGAATGAGTCATCAAATTAACATCACTCGTTCCTCCGAACGGGAGGGTTCAGACGGAGGTGGGTGCTGTGCTGGTGGTGCATTGGGCAAGGATGTGACCCCTGGCAGAAACAGGGAGGATGGTTCTGCCCATGTCTGTGCAAAAATAAGAAGCAAAACTGGAGCATGTGCTGGGAAGAGGACAGCATGGCCAGGAAGGTCTCAGGCTGAGTTTAACTTGTTCAGCCTGGCAAAACCTGAGAGGGGTAGTAGAATGGAGAGTAGATTGCTGCCTGCAGGAAGACCAAATAGGAGAAATCCAAATCCCAGAGGCATGCAGAGCTAGGGCTGAAGACCAAAAGGAAAAAAGATTTGTACTAAACAAAGGTACAAGAATGAGCAAATGAAAATTAGTCTGGAAACTAGTCAAAACTCGTCTCATAAAAAGTCGAGCAGTCGGGAAAGGTCACTGTATTCATTTGTACTGAGGCTCAGTGAGCCCAAGGACTTTGTTCCCCTTTGCAAACAAACAGGCCAGCAGCGAAGAGATTCCTGACACTGAACGGCACGGAAGTGCTCTGAACTGTCGTAGCCTGACGCACCTGACGCAGCTCTGGGCCAGGGAGTTTCTGCTGGGGCTGTTTTCACAGTTTGGACAAACAGCCACTCTGGGAGTGAGTCACGTCCTATGTCCTACGTCCCTTCTTCTCCTTTTAAATTTGTGTGTTGTGTTGTGTCCCCTCGGGAAGTTTGAAACCCCTTCTTGAGATACTGCGGTCTCTGCAGAACAACTCTGTAGAGTAACCCAGGGCCCGAGCTGGGATATGGCGGGTGCTGATCCTGCATGTTGGAGCCCTGAAGAGCATCAACTCATTCCAGCTTTATTACAAAGACCTTCTCCCAACAGTGCACATATTTTATTGCACAAAACTGGGTCCAAAGTCCTGTGTTCTCCTATTCTGAGGACACTTTGTGCAGAGCTAGGAGAAACCCTGGGCTTTTGATGTAAGCTTTTGGACAGGCAAGGCTGGAGGACCAAGCCTGCTGGGGCAGCCAGCAGGAAGATGAGAAGGCTCAAGTACCAGCAGGAGGATGAGAAACCTTGAAGTCCCAGGAGTGATGGATGTCCATGGAGGAGCAGAAGATGACCTTGTGGTTACATATGGACAGGAGACACATGGCCAGGGGGGCTGTATGGCTGGGGCTTAGGACAAGTAGCAAGATGCGAACAGGCCAGCTGCAAGCCGCGGGCTGGGAGGGAAGGAGAAGTGGGAGCTGGACCTGTATTTCAATGTATTTCTATGCATTGAAATACATAGAATCATGGAATGGTTTAAGTTGGAAGGGACCTTTAACACCATCTCGTTCCAACCCCACTGCCCTGGGCAGGGACACGTCCCACTAGAGCAGGTTGCACAAAGCCCCATCCAACCTGGCCTCAAACACCTCCAGGGATGGGGCATCTTCCCTTGGGCAACCTGGGCCACCACCCTCATAATGAAAAATTTCTTCCTGATATCTAATCTAAATCTCCCTTCTTCCAGTTTGTAGCCATTACCCCTCATCCTACATGTCATTATAAAAAGTGATACCCTATATCACTACATGTCCTTGTAAAAAGTCCCTCTCCAGCCTTCTTGTAGGCCCCCTTTAGGTACTGGAAGGGGCTCTAAGGTCTCCCCAGAGCCTTCTCTTCTCCAGGCTGAACACCACCAACTCTATCAACCTGTCCTCATAGCAGAGGTGCTCCAGCCCTCTGATCATCTTTGTGGCCCTCCTCTGGCCCCACTCCAACAGGCCCCACTCCTTGTGCTGAGGGCTCCAGAGATGGATGCAGTACTCCAGGTGGGGTCTCACCAGAGCGGAGTACAGGAGGATAATCCCCTCGCTCGACCAGCTGGACACTCTTCTTCTGATGCAGCCCAGGATGTGGTTGGCTTTCTGGGCATCCAGCACGCATTGCCGGCTCATGTCGAGCTTCTCATCAACCAACACCCCCAAGTCCTTCTTGTGGCTGTTCTCAGCACTCAGGGCTGTGACTCTTTCATTACATGTATCTTTTCCCTTCCATGCCCTTAAGTGGGGATCAGCTCGGCTTGCAAGGCACACCTTCATCACAACCTGGTCAAGTTTGTGGTCCTTTCATTCCCTCCCAAGGCATTGGGACATTCCTCTGACCATGGCCCTTCCTGGCTTCAACAAAGTGGTGGACAGTGTGGGGCTCAGACCTGACTCCATGCGTTGCTCCATCAGGAACCTTAGTGACCCTTCCTTGTTGGTGGCCAGGACAATATCTCACCCAATTTTAGCAATCTTGAATGTCCTGTATCTGACCCGATCATCTACAAACCCTCTACAACCAAGGGGCCTCTTCTTACACCACTTCCACCTCACCAAGTCATTCCATAGCCCTGAGTAATCTGTATAAAGTTGCACTCTCGATCTTTCAGGTTTCAGGGTTTTTACTGGTATTCAAAAGTGGATTGAATAAATACAATGGGTGAGGGACTTTTCACTCCATTCTGGATGGGCGTTTAAGCGCACTCGTCATTTTGCAAAGGCGGCTGCGTACAGTGCAGGAGAGCACCCTGATCACTTGCTCCTGGATCAGGCAATAATCCTCACTTCCATAGGAGATTAGAGGAAAAGGTATGATCCCGTTGGGAATGTGGTGAGGGTGACGGCACTGGGTGCCACTGCAGGGGATTATAGGGGGCTATAGGGCTGGGAATAGGGATTATAGTGGTTATAGGGCTGGGAATAAGAGGAGTCTGGAGTTAGAATGCCGGAACCTATCCGGAGGATCAGATGGGGGTTATTCTGAGAAGACCTTGCTTGGAGACTGAGGGATTTTGCAGTGCTGCATTTAGGAACTGGGACCCACAGATGCTCAGCATGGTGAGCTGGGGGCTATGGGGCACACAGGGCAGAGGTCTCCACTCTGCCAGAGGGGGTCCTCTCTGCTGACCATCGCAGCAACTGCTCTGCTCTTCTGGCTCTACAGAACGGGGTCTTCCGGGGTCCTGAGGGACCCTTGCCTTGGACACTGGGAGTGTGGCTGCCTAAGCCTCGGATGATGTCCCGGTGTCCTCTGCCTTCATTAAAAGTGGCTTGTCTGCAAAATGAAAGACCAGGGTGATGCATGGAGGGTGCAATCCCCAGACCCAGGCTGGTGTGCATCCATGCCAGGTAGGAGTGCAGCCAGGTCCTGGCCACAAGCAGGCCAGGTGCACCATGTGCTGTGGTCCTGCTCTTACCTGAGGAGCATCCAGCCCTTCTTCCACACCTTGTCCACAGGTACAGGACCAACAGGGTCCCGCAGAGCGTTGCCCCCACGCCGAGCAGGCCTGCCAGCACTGAGCAGGACTGTATAAGGTCTGCGGGAAGAGTGAAGCTCAGAGGGGGTTGCTTGGATGGGTTGACCCTCTCTGCCCCTCTCACCCTTCCCTTCTGCTGCATGTTTTGGGAGACTTTCAACACCCCCTCTCACTGCCCCTCCTGGGTGCTGGGCAGCAGCAGCAGTGACACCTCACCCTCTTCTTCGGGAGGGTGGACTCATGGACACTGCCCCCATTGGGCTAATGCAAACAGAGAGTGTCCGCTGGGGATGCTTGGATCTCCATGCCCACTGAGACACCTTCACCCAGTTGGTCCCACTCTGCTGCCTTCAGGTGCCTCTACCCAGCCCACCTAAAGTCTCCTGCAAAAACGTTTATGGCAACACTTCTTCCTGCCTGGGAGGAAGCCAAGAGTGGGATGGCCTGGGAGCGCCATGCATCTGCACTGGGTTGGCCCCGATGCAGACAGAGCGGATGACGGGGGACCCTGGCACTCACCTCTCTGCTCTGTGCACACCACACCGGCTGCCAAGCCCTGCCTGCACGGCCCCGGACCCATCTCTCTCTGCTGGCACTCCAGGAGCAGCGACTCGCTCCCCCGGCAGCTCAGCCCCTCCAGCAAGGCATGGCTGTCCCCCAGCCTGAACTGGGCTCCGATGGGCGCCGACTGGGCTGGCCCGCAGCCCAGTTGCCTGCAGACCACCCCGGCTTCCAGCAAGCTCCAGCCAGTGCTGCACACCCCGTGCCAGGTAGCGTTGTAGAGCACCTCCACCCGCCCCGCGCAGGGACCGGGGCCGTCCTGCACCCGCACCTGCAAGGGGTTTGTGCCTGCGAGGAAGAGCACAAGGGGGTAAGGTGGTGCTTCCGACCCCACACAGCAATGAGAGCTTCTGACTTGCTCCTGGGCATTTTTTTCTGGTGCCCTGCTGAAGGCAAGCCACGAGGATCTGCGACGAGTTACGAGGCATGGATTGCCTTACTCCATCCCCTTGTACAATATTCCTTAATAAGCAACGTCACCGCAGGGCTGGTATCTGTGAGATGGGGCTCGTGGGAGACCCACACCCGCCTCCCCAGTGGCATTGGACTCCTGTGTCTAGGAAAGGAGCACCTGGATTATTTTTTTAAGCAAGGCTTTGCCCATACCAGGATGTTGTCATTGACGAGGCTGAGGGACATAGTCTAGATTAAATCAATATGAGCTAGGTGCACAACTCCTTTCTAAGGCAGCGTGGCATTTTTGCTCAACTTCAAGCCAAGTGGCTGGGTGAAAGCTGACTTCTGCTCTGGAGCTGGGGATGGGGAAGAGTGAGCAGGGAGAAGAGACCCTGGCACAGAACAGTTGTTCCAGCACCCCTCAAGCCCTCCCTTGGATGGACACCAACCATCCTGCCTCGCCCACCCCGCTCCCTGAAGCCTGGTGTTACCTGAGCACACCACGCCAGCATCCTCGCTGTGGCCACAGTTGTGCTCTCCCCAGCTGTTCAGCTCACACTCGGTGAAAGTGGACTCGGTCCCCCTGCAGCGAACGTCATCCAGCCAGATGGGATCTGACCCTTGTCCAAAATGAGCCGAGCCCGGTGCTGACAGCACTGTCCCACAGCCCAGCTGCCTGCACACGACAGCAGCGTCCTGGAGGTCCCAGCTGTCGTCGCACACGGTCCCCCACTTCTGGTCGTGAAAGACCTCAACCCTCCCCAGGCAGCTGTTCGAGCCGTTCACCAGCCGCAGCAGGCGCTGCCCGGAAGTGTCCGCATCTGTGAAGGGAGAAAGGGGCATGTTCATGCCTCACCATCAGCCACTGCTCCAGTTGGGCTTTGCAACGTGCTAAGCCACAGGAAAGTTAGAGCATCCTTCTGAGCAAGCAGCCTCTGGCTGCCTGGGAAAGGTGCTACACCGACAGGGCTGGCTTGGGATCTGCTTCTCATTGGCATGGATAAAGAGGAGTTGCAGTTCCAGAGCTTGGGGTTTGGAGCCTAAGAAAGGGTCCTGGGGTCAACAGCAAATATGGGAGGAACCTGGGGTCTGTAGTGACTATGGGAGGGGCCTGGGGTCAATAGCAACTATAGGAGAGTCCTGGGGTAAGTAGCGATGATGGGAGGATCCAGGTGCCAACAGTGACTACAGGAGGATCCTGGGATCATTAGTGACTATGGGAGGATCTTGGGGTCAACACAGACTATGGGAAGGTCCTGGGGTCACTAGTGACTACAGAGTCCCTGGCTACCTGTGGCATGATTGAGCTGATCCTGCACCCCAACCCACATTGTACTTATCCCAACTAACGTGGATCTCCTGAGCACACCACGCCAGCATCTTCCCGGTGGTCACAGCTGTTGGATCCCCATGGCCTGGCCTGGCATTCAGAGAGGGTGACTTCTGTTCCCGTGCAGTTCACGCTATCCAGCCAGATGCGACCGGAACCTTGCCCAAAGTGAGCCGAGCTGGGGGCTGAGACAGCCGTCCCGCAGCCCAGCTGCCGGCAGACCACCGCTGCATTGGCCATGCTCCAGCCGTTGTCACACACCGTCCCCCACTGATAGTTGTAGAGAACTTCCACGCGCCCCGCGCAGCGGCCAGGGCCATTCTCCAGGCGCAGACGACCTGGTGTGTTGGTGTCTGTGCCTGCTCATGACACGAGACACAAAGGGAGCATCAGACCAGGTCTCCCCCAAGGTGCCTCTTCTTGCCACCATGGTGAGACCTGTGCTGGAGGATGGTCCTCTGTGTTTTGCACAGGGAGGTTCCCATGCCCACAGAGAGCCATTGAGGAATATCTAATGTTTGGGGCCAAATAGCTCAGGTATGGGCAAAAGCAGTCATGTAACCTCAGAGCCTGCGCATGTTCAACATGAGTGCAAGCATATCATAAATGGCTGCAATTCTTTTTTTTTCAGTTGTCCCAGGTGGCCAACCATGAACTCTTCACGTGGCCGCAGCAGCTCCCAAAGGCAGAAACTTTCTGCAGATCCCCCTGGCCAGTGCCCCTTCTTCAAAAAGATTTTGAGGCCCCTGCGCCCCACCTTTGTACAGCCTGTGGGCTACTGGTGCCCGAAGTGTGGTGGGTTGGGACCTTGCCTGGAGCATCTAGCATCCAATCCAGTGCTTCCCCTCTCTCCTTGGTGCCCACGCAAGCGCAATTTTTGCGTGCTGCCCTTCCTGTTATCCCTGTTGCTCCTTATTGTGTGCTAAAAAGTGCCGGCATGGCACGTTGTAGGAGATGGGACAAGGCGTGTGCTGCCCAGCCCTTGGCCACAGCTGTGAAACCAGTACAAATCCCCGGAGCAGAGCATCCTCTGCTAAACTTCTCCTGGTCTGCAAGCATGATGTTACCTGTGCACACGACGCTGGCGTCTTCCCCGTGGTCGCAGTTGCTGACACCCCAAGGTCTGGCCTGGCATTCGGACAGGGTAGCTTCAGTCCCACTGCACTGAACGTTGTCCAGCCAAATGGGGCCTGATCCCCGGCCAAAATGAGCTCCGCTGTAGGCTGAGACTGCCGTCCCGCAGCCCAGCTGCCGGCATACCACACTGGCATCGGGGAAGCTCCAGTCATCATCACACACAGTTCCCCACTGGTGGTCGTACATCACCTCTACTCTTCCAGAGCAGCGGTTCAGGCCGTTCACCAGGCGGACCTCTGCAGGACCAGCTGGGGTGTCCATAGCAGGGCTGGATGAGTCTACGGAGGGAACAAGAGGTGGACCATGAAAACGCCCTTGCCCTTCATTTCTGCAGGAACGTTCTGCAATCCACTATGGTTGTTGGCTGTCCCCAGTTGCTATCAGCGTGTAGCCACTGTGGGACCTGGACAGGGGTGATGCTGTGTCACAGCAACTCACGCTCTTTCAAGCTGTGGCTGGAGATCCTGAGAATGCTGGGAGAGGAGAAGGAGGAAAGCTTTTTTTTGTGGTGTTTTTGGGGCACTACATCCTCTTTGCAGGTGGAGGTGACAACTGAGGGGGCTCAGCACACCTGTGTGCCGAGGTATGTTGGGACAGTTCTGGCAGAGGTGGGTCCGGCATCTACCAATTGCCATGAGCATCTGCACCTCAATCAACCACCAAAGCTCCAAGCTCTGAGATCCAAGCTTTTACAGCCCCACAGTTTGTGGCCATAAAATAGTGTTCTCTAGCCCAACGTGAGGAAAAACTTCTTTACTTTGATGGTGACAGAGCACTGGCACAGGCTTCCCAGAGAGGTTGTTGAGTGTCCGTCTCTGGAGATATTCAAAATCTGCCTGGATGTGTTCCTGTCCAGCCTGCTCTAGGTGAACCTGCTTTGGCAGGGGTTGGACTGTGTGATCTCTGAAGGTCCCTTCCAACCTCTACCATTCTGTGATTCTGTGAATCTGGATGTCTCTTCCTGGCTGTTCTCTCCCCTGTCTAAGGCCGTGTCTCACAGTGCCTGCCTGGAAAACACAACGGATCTCTAGCCCTGCCCATGGCCCTAAAATTTGCAGCCAAATCAAGGCACAAAGGGTCCTGCTCACCATGAAGGCGTGTGATGCACAAGGGGTCCCCAGAAGTGGTTCAGCATCTCAGGAAGGTGGAGTTAGCACCGATAATGTTTCCAACCCTGCTTCCCAAACTGTTCCTGAGCCTGCAGTCCCTCGTACGGGACAAACCAAAAAAACACCCCTTCCTTGGGCCACGGGCGCTCTGTGCCGCAGGGAGCTTTTGGAAAGTTGGGAGGGGGCAACGCTCCTTGCACAGGAATTGCTTTGCAGATCATGTATCATCATGACTCCCTGCCCCATAATTTCCATCGGGCGTTACCTGAGCACACCACACCAGCATCTTCACCGTGGTGGCAGTTGTTGTTTCCCCAGCCCTTCGACCTGCAGTAAGACAGGGCGACCTCCGTCCCCATGCAGTTGACGTCATCCAGCCAAATGGGACCCGACCCTGCCCTGAAATGCCCAGCCCCGGGGGCTAACAGTGCCGCGCCGCAGCCCAGCTGCCGGCACACCACACCGGCGTTCTCCAGGTCCCAGTGGTCATCGCACACCGTGCCCCACTGGTTCTCGTAGAAGACCTCAACCCTGCCGGCGCAGCGGTGCGGGCCGTCTGACAAGCGGAGGGGAGCCCGCTGGGAAGCAACCGTATCTGCAAGAGGGATATGGAGAGGGTCCAGTGTGGAAGAGCAGCACCGGGAAAAGCTGCATCACTTGCACAAGCTTCGTGGAACCGCTGCCAACGGCTTATGTGAACTATGGGTCTGCTCCTCCTCTGGCTCAAAGACAAACCAAAAAAAAATTAAAAAAATCAAGTCCAGGAGAGAAAATCCTCTGCAAACACCTTTCTGAAAGACAATTATCTTTAAAGGGGCTTCAGGTATTTTTTTGCTTAGTATTCCCAATCAACGAAAAAGAAAACACTGCCGGCTGGATGGAAAACTCTGGGCAACTGCATGTAGGGAGTAGCTGCCAGCTGTCTGATGGAAAGGGGGGGCCTGTCTGTGTGCAAGCTGGTGCTTTAATTAGCAATTTGCAAGACGCGATAGCTTGCACAGTAAATTGGCCCATGGCCCCCAGCCAAATGGAAGGTGCGTCTTAGAGAAGGGCATTAAATGGGCTGAAACTACAGCAAGAAAGGTAAATATGAGGTGTTTAATCACTGTGGAACCGCTGTGGGATGCCTGGGTTAGGGTCTAGGTAGAGGTTGCAGCATCTCCTGGATGCAAAACAAGGCAGGTGGAGGCAGAAAAAAATAAGAAAAGCCCCTTAGCATCCCACTTGCAGCACAACTGGTCACCTACGTGAAAGCCTTTGTGTCTGCAGGGCACAGAACAGAATAAATGCTCCTGTTTGCGCTGGGGGGAAGAGGACTTTGTGCCTTTTGTAAATGAACTGGCCGTCCCTGAAGAGGTGGCCAACACAAATAAGCAATTTCTGGTCTTGACTGTCATCAGTTGGGAAGGTTCCAAGCATTTCCCAACTGCTCTGTGCAAGGGCAGCAGCACACAGGCCAGGATAATTACCCAGCTAACGAGGTCTCCTTCCCTATATGCCGCTTTCTCTTCCTTTTAAAGGCTGGTGGGTCAAAGAAGGTTTTGCCTATCCATCTGCAAGCCGCGCCCCTCCCCCATTCCTGCAGATCTCTGACCCTGTCTTTCTTCTAGGATGCTCCTTCCCACGTGCAAGAGCCACTCACCACAGAGGCATGCCAGGTAGATGAGGAGCCCTGCTCCAGCGAAGCCAGCCAGGTTGCTGTGCAGGGACAGGAGGCAACATCCCCAAAGCCCCATGCCCGTCGCATGTGCCTTAGGACAGGCAACTGTCCCAGTGTGAGCTGCAAGCTGAGCTGGGTGCGGTGGGTGGCGAGAGCAGGTTTGTCCCCTCCTCTGCAGCGACGTGCCCCGTGTTTGCCCGGCATTCATCCCTCCTCCTGCACTGACCCCTCCTCCCTGCTCTCCCCGAGATTTTGCCCTCTGGTTGTAAGGGGTTTAGGTCACCCCTCACCACCACAGACACATCTACTGGGAGGCTCCCCACTTTTTACAGATGCATCTGCCCCATTTCATCCCCACCTCGCCGGTCCACAGCCAGGTTCCGGGCTGCGGATCCGGCAGCAGGAGGGTTTGCAATGCTCACTTACAGAGGTTTGCACCCTTGGGAAAAGCCGAGTCTCATCTTGCAGATATCTAAAGGTGGATTCCTGCCACCCGGAGATACCCCCAGGCTGCTTGCAGAGGGCAAGAAGCCTCCCTTCCCCTGCCAAAATAATGAGTTTCGCGGGGCTGTGTACACTGAATAGCATGCTCTGGCTGGAATCTCTCCTGAAGTCACGTCACTGATCCCACTGCGTGTATAAAATGTCCAGCCTGTGTTCTGGGTGTATCACAGAATGTAAAGAAAAAGGGGGAGTGGGGAGGTGTTGGTCCGGAAACTGTGCTGTAGCCACTGAGATTAAGCTGCAAAAACACTCAGGTTTGGGGTTCCCCTGTTGTGTTGATTCTCATCCTGAGTTTAAGGGAATTCAGGGAATTTACGACTAAACTCTGAGGCGGGTGACAGTTTGGCAGAAACCTTCGGGTTTGCGCTAAACATCCCCATGCTCCTACTATAATTTGGGGCTTTGGTAAATAGTCTGGTCAACTGCAAGCAGCAGGATGGGATGACCTGCAGGTTTTTGCGTCCCAAGGCTGGGGTCAGAGGCATGGTTATGGGGCAAGGAGCCTGCCTGGTTCCAGGGGCTGGTGCAAGAGCATCGTGCAGCCCCGGGACCAGGACACTGGACCAAGTGGAATCTTGGCCATGCCATCATCAGAGATGATGGAGCTGGGCATGTTCATGCCTGGCAGAGGGAGCATAAAAGGGCAGCTCATCACCTCCTGACTCCGCAGCCAAGCATCCTGCAGGCTGTTTCCCTTCCCAGCTCCTGGCCAGGGAGGAAGGTCACCCATTCTCCAGAGACGAGTCTTCTCCTGGGCTACCTCCACTCAAATCCAGCCTGCAGCCCCCACAACACCAGGCACAATGGACAACAGGCATTGGCATTTCTGAGATGACCCCGTGGGGCACACCACCCCTCTTCATGACTGTGAGATGGGAAATGACTACAACCCATTCAGTCCATGCTGGGCTGCTGGCTCCCCAGGGCTCCCATGGCCGTGCAAGGCGAGCTGAAACAAATATAAAGATTCTCAGCAAAAAAAGCAGTCCCAAAAGAATGCTCCGTGTTCCTCCCAGTGCCAAACGTGGCCTGGGGAAGAGTTGCCTGAGCACACAGCACTGGCATCTTCCCCGCTGTAGCGGGAGCCTGCACCCCAGGGCTGAGCTGGGCACTTGGAGAGAGCAGTTTCAGTGCCCACATTGCCCAGCTGGAGACAGTCCAGCCCATACATAAAATCCTTACTGCCTTCTGGTGGAAGATGACGGTTAATTTTCAGCCTTTTGTGGTTGCAAAGTTTAAGCCTTTTCTAAAGAGAGCTTGCCCATCTTCTCAGTTCACGGCTGTCACCATGGGAGGCTCATGCCAAGAAGAAGAGCTCTAAAGGCTTCCTTGCCCACCTCCAGCTCCCAGTAGCCTGAACATCATCTTAGGGGCTGCACGAAAGTTTGTTACCTGCTCCGCCCTGGTAATTAAGGTGCAGCCTTTGTCATGACACAGCATGGAAGCATGACAATTTGCCACCGTGATTTGCTTGCCCAGCTACTAGTACCCTTCAACCTGGAAACACAAGCCTGGATGGTGCAACATCTCCTTGAGAAGCCATGTAAGCACTGTGCAATAACTGAAGCCAGAAGAACAGAGTAAGATTGCATCCCTGCAGGCTTGCCTATGATGGGCTGCGGTGTCCTGCAAGGTGTGAAATGCCTGATGCTCATGAAGTCACTGATGTCCAGGGTAAACAAATGAATTTCGGCTAGTAATACAGTACACAGAGGAAAAAAAAAAAAAACAACCAAAACTGTGCTCCACTTTCAGCATTGCTATCCCAGCAGCTGCGTTTTGAAACCCAACCCTCTCTGCATTTGTTGAGCGCAAGTGCAAAGGGGTTTGTGTTCGTGCGATGGGAGCTGACATCCCTCATGGACCCATTTTTAAGGGTTCTGTGGAACAGAGGCATGGAAGCAAGTTTGGGGTTGGGGGATGCCCATTTTGGCCAAGTATTTGACCAAGAGATCATTGCATAACTTACCTTTAACTCTAACTCCTAAGTAAGAGCTAAAGGGAAGTTATACAGCATTTCCCACTGGGTCTGAGAATTTTTTGATTCAATCCACCCCATAAGTGGCACAGGAGATGGCGTCAACAAGCAAACCAGGCCACTTCTGATGGCCTCCAGCCTCGCAGCATCTAGACTTCTTGCATTAAGCATGTTCCCTTCAGCATCTGCTTTTAGACACTTCGTTCGCACTTTTGCCTAATTTCTCTTTGAACTAGCTGACAGCATCAGCCCCCAAAACCCTCCCTGGGGCAGCAGTTTCTAGAAGCTTCCAGTCCTTTGTGCAGTCTCTGGACCTGCTCTAGTTGCAGTGCACCCTTCCTGAGATGTGGTGTCCGGCACTACACACACTACAAAAGACGTGGAAGAACCAGGTTCGTATATCACAGCAATATTATACCCCTTGTCTTGTCCTCAGTGTTCTTCTTAGGGTATGCAACATTTTGGGGGTTTTTTTTTGGCTACTGCAGCACATGGAGATGATGATTTTGGAGAACACATTTGCAGCTGGGTACTGGAAAAGGAAAATATTCATAGAATGGTTAGAGTTGGCATGGACCTTGAAGACCATCTACATCCAACCCCCTGCCCTGGGCAGGGACACCTCCCACCAGACCAGGTTGCTCAAAGCCCCGTCCAACCTGTCCTTTGAACACCTCCAGGAATGGGGCAGCCACAGCTTCTCTGGGCAACCTGGGCCAGGGGCTCACCTCCCCCATAGTGAAAAATTTTTTCCTAATATCATAGAATCATAGAATCTTCATGGTTGGAAAGGACCTTGGAGATCATCGAGTCCAACCAAAAAACCTACAATCTCTGCCACTAGAGCATGCCCTGAAGTGCCACATCTAGACGTTTCTTAAACACCTCTAGGGATGGTGACTCAACCCCCTCCCTGGGCAGGCTGATCCAGTGCCTGACCACTCTTTCAGCAAAGTCATTCTTCCTAATATCTAATCTAAACCTCCCCTGCCGCAACTTCAGACCATTTCCTCTGGTCCTGTCATTATTCACATGGGAGAAGAGGCCAACACCCACCTCTCTACACCCTCCTTTCAGGTAGTTGAAGAGGGAGGTAGTTGAAGAGATATCTAATCTCAGTCTCCCCTCTTTCATTCTAAAACTGTTCCCCCTCGTCATATCACTCCCCTCCCTGACCCAGAGTCCCTTCCCAGCTTTCCTGGAGCCCCTTGAGGTACTGCAAGGGGCTCTAAGGTCTCCATGAGCCTTCTCTTCTCCAGGCTGAAACCCCCCCAACTCTCTCAGCCTGACATGGTGCACCATGAACTTCATTGCATTGCATTGCACACGTGTGTAGCTAGATGGCAGAAAATCGCCTTATTATTCGAGGGCAAGCAGTTGGAAACACTATCCTGTGACTGCCTCGCAGTCTTCATGCTTGCTCGCACCTTCCAGGGAAAGCAAAGAGATCACATATGTGCCAAGAGCTGAGCGTCACCAACTGTTCTTCGCAAGGCAAGGATGCAAGATGGCAGAAGCCATCACAATCTTCTCACACAGCTCGTTTTTCTCTGCTGACTGCTCCCCGTGACTGTAATGGCAGCCCAGCACAGATCAGCACTTGAGGTCTTTCCAAATGAGTGAGATCTGCATGTGCCAGCACCTCCATGGTTCAGCCCACCACGGCTGAACACCACGCAACAAGGACTCATCTTGTGCTATCCCGTGGCCTTCACATCTCAGCACCTCCCGCTGATCTGAAGCATCCAAAATTTCTCATCCTCCCTTTAACCATGTTGCAAACTGTGTCTAGATACAGGTAAAGAAGAGATACCAGGGAATAACTTGAGCTGGGGAAAATCCATCAGCCATAGCAGGGGGAAGCACACAGCTTGAAGATTTTTCTTATAAATGGCCTGATGCTGGCAATGACTTGATTTTCTCCAACACACCTAATGCCTCTCACGCTGCAGATAAGCTCTAGGACTCCCCAGCCCCATCCCTGGACGTTTGGGCTGCCACATGCCCTGGCAGCCCCTCAGATCCACCCTAGAGCTCCTAAGGATCCTTGTAGTTCTGGATCTGGCACAGGCAGCCAAGCAGACCCAAACGCTCTCCCAGAGCCTCCAGGGGCTGAGTCCAGCCCATCAGGGCTGGGAGTGGGGAGGAGATGGTACGAGGGAGCGACCTAATCTGTGCTCAGTGTCATGGCCCCAACTGGGGAATAGAGAAGGAGGGTACAAAGCAAATCACTGCCTGCTCAGACACTGATCCCCCCGTCCCTTCATCTGCCCATCCTTTGATGTACTCCGTATGGAATGTCCCTCAAGGACCTCCTGAAAGAGCTCCCTCCCAGGGGATCATCACTGCAGTGATACTCAGGAGGCACAAAACCGGATACCCCATGGAGAAGTATCTCTGTTAGCAAGGGCCACTGCCTTATTTATCATCCCTCAGAGAACGCAGCGTGACTGATGGGTCAGAAGTGTCAGTGGCCTGGGGTGGCAGAGCATGGACCAGAGTTACCCCCAGGGCCCGTTTGCAGAGGGCACTGAGGGGGACTTGGGACAGGCTGGAAAATGCCTGCAGGATCAGCACACCCCAACCTTGGATGTTTCTGAGACCTGTGTGTGGGTGTCAATTCCTTTTTGCAAGGTGCCCTTATGTCCCTCAGGGCTGTCAAACACATGCACTCAGGTACCCAGATCCCATTTCTACCCTTAAAAGGAGTTTTACCCCACTCCTAACCCTTTCTTGACACCTTCATGGCCTTTAAACACAACTTGAAAGCTGGGCAGGTTGTAGGGTCAAAGTTAGTGCCCAAGGAGACGTTGCGTGGTATGTGGATTGCCTGTCCCACCACATTGGTGGCTGGATCTCCTGTCTCACCTCCCAGCCCTCTGCAGAGATCCAACTGAACATCCCTGGTCAAATATCCAGCTTGCATCGAACTGGAGCAACCCATGGATGTGTCCAGAATAGTTCGTCTGCAGAGGAGATGAATCATGGAATGGTTGGGGTTGGAAGGGACCTTAAAGATCACCTTGTTCCAACCGCCCTGCCCTGGGCAGGGACACCGCCCACCAGACCAGGTTGCTCAAAGCCCCGTCCAACCTCAAGCCCCTTGAACATCTCCAGGGATGGGGCAGCCATAGCTTCTCTGGGCAAGCTGGGCCAGCATCTCACCACCCTCAGAATAAAGAATTTCTTCCTCGGATCTCATCTAAATCTCCCCTCTTTCAGTTTGAAACTGTTCCCCCTTGTCCTACCACTCCCCTCCCTCCTCCAGAGTCCCTCCCCAGCTTTCTTGGAGCCCCTTGAGGTACTGCAAGGTGCTCTAAAGTCTCCCCGGAGCCTTCTCTTCTCCAGGCTGAACAAGGAGTGGGAGGCTCTGCAGCAGCCTGAGATGATCATCCAGCCATATGAGAGAGGACCCCAGAGCTGAACTCTAAACCATGCCGGGAAAAGGCTGAAAAGGGAACTGTGCTTCTGAGGGGTGAAAGTAAGTAGAGTGTAACCCTGGGCCACAGCTTTGGGAAGGCGAATAAAGAAAAGCTAACTTTGCAAAGTCTGATGCATGCAACTCCGTTACCCTCATTCGGGTCGTCAGGGGAGTGACCGTTACCCTGCTCATTAGCAGAGAGTAGGATCAAGGCAGTCCGGGGTCAACACAGGATGTCCTTGTGGCCTAAGGCAGAACTATTCATTCTGATGTACATTTTCATCTCAAAGTGCCTGAAATAAGGTGTGTTTCAGCTGCCTAAGGGGTGTTTTTGCAGCACAAGGTACCATGTGTTGCATTCCCCAGGACCTGGGTGCCCAGTGGGACAAGCCCTGCTGAGATAGCTTTGGAAAACTGGATAAGGGGTGAAGGATCCAGCCCTGCTTTAGTCCCTACCACCCCCCAGAAGCAGCCCATGGAGTGCAGGACATCTGGGGGTGTTCTGGGGCTCTCAAACCCGCAAAGAAACATTCACCTGGTGTTACAGCAGAACCTTGAGACACAGGTTGGTGTAGAGGACAGGCATGGGATGATAAGAGATAGGGCACACTGGAAAGCCCAAATCAGCAGCTCATTGATTTTCAGCTTGCAGGCCTGGATCTGGACAAAAACAGCTTTAGGGGTAACGAAGAAAAGGCATCCAACACAGTCAAAAAGTCCCACGTACAGTCAGTTTGGATGTAATATTGATTTGCAGATGGATAAGGGAAGAACAAAATGTGAAAGTATGTCAGAAAACATGTGAATCCAAAAATTGAAGAAGGTGAGGAGGAAGAATAAACCCCATCAACATGACACTCTTCCCTGGAAAAATCTTGGACCCCTGACAACCTGCTGCTGAGCCCCCTTGTATAAAGAAAACTGGTGCCATTGACCTTCAGATTGAGGGAACACTCTAAATACCTCTCTGTACATACCACAGCCATAGACTTGGCCATAATCTTTCCTGATTCTCCTTTGCGAGTGTCCTGCATGCTGTAGGGTCAGCTTTTACTCATTAGTTCTCCAGGTTTTTGGCCTGTTTGGGCTCTTTATGCACTCCTTTGTTTCCCTTGGCAGATACTTTCCACATATCTTGCAAGCCATCTTCTGTTTTCCAGCTTGGTCAGTCCTCTCAGGGTACTCCAAGCCTTCATCTTCTGAGCCCCTACAACCCAGCACGCATCCTCTGTTTCCTCTCGTCCCCTGCCTTGCAGGTGTTCATGCTTTTACCCCACCACATCCACGGTATTGATCACATCCCTCATCCCCTTTCCCTCTGGTTGGCTATTTTCTTGGTCTTTTGTGAACAGGACTGTCCTGCCAACACACTGCAGGGCGCTTGCACGGGGTCCTGCTCGGCTGCTTGTAGTCCCACACCACTTGGGTTGGCGTGAGCCGCGGTGGTGCCCAGTGCTTATTTCTACGACCAGTTTCTTAAACCTCCTGCCAGTGTCCCTCTGCATGGCTGACTTGCACATCCAAGCCCTTCTCAAGAAGCCCCTGACCTCTGAGAGAATCCAGGAGACTAATGTCCAAGGACACACAGCACAGGAGCGTGTTTGGGAGCACAGCAGATGGAACAGATCAGTGAAATCAAGTTGCTTCCACCCATCTAGTGAGGTGTAGGTCCTTTGTCAGGCTTGCCAGTGACATATCAATGTCCGAGAACTAGGGCATCTCGGATGACTCTAAAGATCTGCCTGAGGCCTAAACTGAGCTCTCAGGTGGATTTTGCAAAACTGTTCAACTTAACTGCTGGCAAATACTTCAGGTTAAACTTTGTAGTCTCCACAAAAAAAAAGAAAAAAGAAAACCCTCCAAGAGTAAAACGCTGCGCGAGTCTTAGAGAATGTTTTTATTTTCACAAATGCACGAAAAAAAAATTTGAAAGAGAAATTAAAAAAAAAATTAAAATTTCTACTCTTCAAATATCTTCTGCGTGCAGACCATTGGTGCTGCACGGTGTCTGTCACACCTTGTACCACTTGGGGTAACTGTATGAGGTGGAGATGGAGATGGGTGGTGGATCTAGTGACCTAGCTCTGTAGAGACAAGGTGGTCCAGGGCCCTCGGCGAAAGAGGTGTGTGCTGGGACGTTGCTGCATCACTGGAATTTTAGGCCTGGACTGGTCACAGGCTGTGCTGAGGTCTTCTTGTCAGCATTCCCAGCAGGAGCCACCTTGGCTGCTGCTTGCTCTTCTCCAGGTGTAGAGAGGGATACGTCAGAGACAACCAGCTCCTCCATGCGCACAAAACCTGCAGAGAACGGTGATTCAGTCAACAGTTTGCTCCACACAGCCCGAATTTTCCCGTTTTTAACATGACCGAGGATGCTCGCTCCATTAGAGACAGCGCAAATCACTTTGGCTTGGCCAACAACAGTGGCAGCACAGGACGTACCACCATCACCCCTGCCAGCACCCAGATGTGAAGCCTGCTTTGCAGAAACCACCCTTGATCCAGCATTTGGTCCACACACAGCGCCTTTCATCAATGTGATGGACGTTCAACAAGACAACATGGGGATGTTCAACACGGGCAACCCCAAGTGCTCAACCCCACTTTCCAACAGTCTCCACCACAGCCTTAAAACTTCAGGAACAGACACAATTCTTGGTCTTTTCTCACACCTTGGGTTAAAGGATGGAACATCCCTTGCCAACGGGGAGCTAGGCATCCATAGAGCCATCCTCTGCTCAGAGCTCCTCTCCAACGTACAGGCAGTGGAGGCAGAGGGAAGCAAAGGCTGTGTTCGAGGAGGCTTCAAGGGTTGTCTCACCTCCCAGCGTTTCCATAACCCAGCAGGGAAGATGGTGTCAAAGTGAAAGGGGAAGAGTGGAAAGAAAGCGAAAGGGGAAAGGGATGTCCAGAGAAGTGGTCAAACCAGAAAAAGAAGTTCCTTTCAACACAAGCCACAGGAAAAAAAAAACCTTCTGCCCCAGCTCTGCTGACACCAATGTTTTAAACAAAACTCACTTCCAACTCCACATTTCTTCTGCAAACTCCGTTGCCCTCTTCACCCACAGCAGAGCTTACCTGGGGGGAAATTAAAAGTCCTGCTTTGCATTCGCCTCCTCCTGAGGTACAGAAGGGCCCCACAGAGCAGCATCGAGACTGGAGGGATGACTGAGACCAGCAATGGGAGCAGCGGCAGAGGCTGTGGAGGTCTGATGGTAATGGAGCCTGGGGAGAGAAAGCAAACGTCTCTTCATCCAGAGCTAATTCAGGAGATAAACGGACATCACAAGGACATGAGGAGATGGGCACAGCGTGTGCCGTGGCCAATTCACATTAGGCAGCAGAAAATACTTTTTTCCCCCCATGAGGGTGGTTAAATATTGCAACAGAGATGAGAAAGGCATTTGGATCTCCATCCTTGGGGACTTTCACATCTTCACTGGTCAATGCAATGAACACCATGGTCTAGTTTGTCTAAGAGCGGGTGGAAGATTAGACCAGAGCTCTCCAGAGATCCCTTCCAATCTACATTGTTTTGTGGTCGTATGATTCAGGAAAGGAGATACAAAGAAAGCTTCTGCAAAGACCCTGTCACCATCAGGCACAGTCCCACCGGTGCTATAGCACCTTTGCACTGGTCATGGCTGTTCAATGCCCACATTCACGCGCCATCTGCTGCATCACAACTGTCTATGCTTCAAGGGTGGGCTGCTGGGGAAGCCAAGGCCATGCAAGGTGACACCACTCTGACTGCTCCAAGCAGGGCAATCTGCACAGCAGCTTATTCCTGGTGGGCCCTACTAGAGCTGGACGATTGCATAATGGTGCATAACACCCCATGGTCACCTGTTTCTCCTCTCAAAGAAGCCTGGGGGACCATAAAGACAGAGGTGCCCATGGGATGTGCCACCCTTGTGGTACTCTCCTCAAGGAGACTGTGTTTGAGTCCAGATGGCTCCCAAGCAAGTGCATCCAATCCTGGATAACTCACTGGATGCAGACATCCTTCTTAGAAGGACATGGAGATACCTCTCTGTTTCCACTGGCCTTGAGGGGACCACAGAAGCCTTGAGGTTTGTCTGAAGTTGGGTGGGAAGAGAAGGGCAAGGCTGGATACTGGGACAAGTCTTTCCAACAACAACCACCACCCTCATCTTCCCAGCTCAGCCATGAGGACATTCCCCATGCTGTAGCTTTTCCTCCTGGAAGGTTTTCATCATAATATTGCCTATGGCCAGGATCATTCTGCTCCTGAACACGTACTCGGGAACCCCCACCCTGAGATGATGTTGTAGGCTGTGGTGCTCGAGATGATTCCAGTGGGGTCTACAAGTGTAGGACCGAGCTTCTGCTGAATGAAAGCCCATTTTCACTCTCCAGCGTGAAATATCCCTGTTTCTGTCACCTGAGTCACTAGCAGGCGTGCACTTTCTGAGCTTAAGCAAGGAGATCACACCAGCAGAGAACGCTTTGGGCTGGAAGGGACCTTTAAAGGTCACAGAATCGTAGAATTGTCTAGGTTGCAAAAGACCCGTATGATCATTGAGTCCAACTGTAAACCTAACACTGCCAAGTGCAGAAGTAAACCACGTCCCAGATGCCCCATCTACACATCTTTTAAAGACCTCCAGGGATGGTGATTCAACCACTTCCCTGGGCAGCCTGTTCCAACCTTCTCGGTGAAGAAATTTTTCCTAATAACCAATTTAAACCTCCCCTGGTGCAACTTGAGGCCATTTCCTCTCATCCTATCACTTGTTACTTGGGAGAAGAGACTGACCCCCACCTCTCTACACCCTCCTTTGAGGTAGTTGTAGAGAGTGAGAAGGTCTCCCCTCAGTCTCCTTTTCTCCAGGCTAAACAACCTCAGCTTCCTCAGCTGCTCCTCACAAGACTTGTTCTCTAGACTCTAGGTCATCTAGCCCAAAGCCCCTGCAATGAGCAGGGACACCTTCAACGCAATCAGGTTGCTCAGAGCCCTGTGACCTCCCATTTTTTCAGGTTGGGGCACGCTCACACCCTTTTCCAAACCAATGGTGGCCACGTCACCTGAGCACACAACACCAGCGTCTTCCCCGTGGTTGCAGTTGTGCGTCCCCCATGGCCTGGCCAGGCACTCTGAGAGGGTGTCCTCCCTCCCCGTGCAGTTCACGTCGTCCAGCCAGATGGCATCGCGCCCTTGCCCAAACTGAGCCGCGCCAGGGGCTGAGATCACCGTCCCGCAGCCCAGCTGCCGGCACACAACCGCGGCGTCCTCTTCATCCCAGCTGTCATCGCACACGGTTCCCCAGTGATGCCTGTAGAGCACTTCAACTCTCCCAGCACAGAGGCTTGAGCCGTTCACCAGCCGCAGCACTGTGGGGTCTGAAACGGGATGAGGCAGACACCCTTTTTGGAGGTCTCCTTCCACACCCGCGCTGCTCATAGTGGCTAATCGCCCATTTTTGCTCCTTTTATGCTATTGCCAACCTGGGCCTTTGAGAAAGATGTACTTGGTCCTGCCGTTATACTGAACATCCTCAAACACCGGAGGGATGTTGGATATTTAAAGCTAGGCTTTAATTAACATCAGCTAGAATAAGAAAACTGCTGAAATAGAGAAAATTCAGACACACTTGCTGGAACGGGGTAAAAGTAGTGGAAGTCGTAAAACTCTTCCCTTCCTAACCATTTGTACAATAGGTCCTTTCTTCCTACCCTGCTCTCAATCCAGCAGCTTTTGGTGGTTTTCTGGATTGCAACAAACTCTACATCTCACCCTCTAGTTCCCTAAGCAAAGCCTCTTTCTTCCTGTCCCCTTGATGCCGTGGTCATGCATCTCTCATTGCTTTGCTGATTCTTGTGCGCAGCATTTCTCAGGTTGCTCAGGTGCTCCACCCCCTGGGGTTTCATCAGCAAGACCAGTCACCAAACAAGGCAGACAGACCTATGCAGAAGAGTGACCTGAGCTCTTCTGTGGGGTTTGGTGCTACCCAGGCTCAGAGGGGACCATGCCACCGGCAGTCACCCTCCACCTTTCCAGCCACACAACCCAACGCTCCCCTGAATAATGCCATTCAAGACTAAAAAAATAAAATTACCTGAGCACACAACACCAGCATCTTCCCCATGGTGGCAATTAATGGGTTCCCCCATCCTGGACCTGCATTCGGAGAGGGAAGCTTCTGCCCCCGTGCACTCAACATCACCCAGCCAGATATGGTTGGACCCTGGCCCAAACTGAGCTGAGACTGGAGCTGACAGGGCTGCCCCGCAGCCCAGCTGCCGGCAGACCACCTCGGCATCACTCAGGTCCCAGCCGTTGCCACACACCGTCCCCCACAGCTCGTTATGAAGCACCTCAACCCTCCCGGAGCAGCGGCTGGAGCCATTCACCAGCCGGAGCTGAGCTGGTCCTGGAATGATGAAAGACATGTGGAAGTCAAACACATACGTATTTCTTGCCCATGCATTAGAAGATGGGTTCTCAAACGGTGGCCACCTGCAAGGTGATGTGGAGACCATCACCAGCACAAACACAGGCATCTGATCCCATTTTAGGTGCCCTCAGGCACTCAAGAAACCCTGGAGGGGTGGGCAGCTGTGACACAGTGCTGAATGGGAGACCCACCCCCATCTGGAGTCATAGCAGGAGGCCAGTGCATCGCAAGTGGCACTAGATGCTGGTGTCCTGGCCGTCCAACCAGACAAGATCGACCCAAGGTAGAAGGGATATTCAATGGACTTTAGGGTATGGTGACAAGGCATCTCATGTTAGCACTGTACACGTGTGAAAAAGGAAGGGATGCTCATAGCAGAAGAGTCAAGGGACCAGTTAAGGAGCTATAGGGGAGAGCAAGGTGGTTGTTGTGGATGGACACTTATTCTGGGAGAAAGTCCTCACAATGGCCAAGAGGAGTTGCTGCTCTCAGACAACCTGAAATTTGTTGCTATACAGACACAAGAAGCTTAACGTGAGCAGAGCAGAGGCACTTCTCTACCGAGTTATCCATGTGCCAATGTTGCTTCTTCCAGAGCTGCACCATGATGGGGTATGGGGTGGCTTACCCAGGCACACCACGCTGGCATCTTCTCGGTGGTCACAGTTACTGTCTCCCCACGGCCTGGCCCTGCACTGGGAGAGGGCAGCTTCAGCGCCGGTGCAGTTCACATCGTCCAGCCAGATGGGCTCGTACCCCATCCCAAACTGAGCTCTGGGCGGAGCAGCTACAGCCATCCCGCAGCCCAGCTGCTGGCACACCACTTGTGCATCATCCAGGTCCCAGCCGTCATCACACACACTTCCCCATCGGTGGTTGTGCAGCACCTCAACTCTCCCAGAGCAGCGACTTGAGCCGTTCACCAGCCGTACCTCAATAGGGTCTGAAATGGAAAGATAGAGAGGTGTCGCCTTCTGGTGGTGGACCTAGTGATGGAGAAAGCAAGTGTTGGATATGAGATGGAGAATGAATCCGCACATGTTCCCCCACATGAATTCCCCTTTGTCTTGACTCAGAGATGTGAGGATTCTGATGTGGAAAGACCATCGCCAGAGATAAGCAAGGAAAACTGGTCACAGAACTCCTGCAGTGTTGGTACCCAGGAGCTTATCAGCAGAGGAACAACAGCTACCTGAGCACACCACACCAGCATCTTCTCCGTGGTGGCACCTATTGACTTCTTTTGGCTTGGACCCACATTCAGAGAGGGCAGACTCAGTCCCCGCGCAGTTCACCTCAGCCAGCCAGATGGGATCACGTCCCCGGCCAAAGTGAGCCGAGCCCAGGGCTGCAACAGCTGCCCCGCAGCCCAGCTGCCAGCACACCACCTCGGCATCGTGCAGGTCCCAGCCATCGTCACACACCGTTCCCCACTGCTGCTGATGAAGCACCTCAACCCTCCCGGCACAGCGGCGTGGGCCATCCACCAACCGAATCGCCATGGGGTCTGGAACAAAGAAAGACACCAACAACCCTTCAGGAAGCACTGGTGGAGATCGTCCTGGGCAGGGGATCTCATGCAGGAGCGTAGCCCCCTCTACTCTCAGCTCCCTGACATGACACCCTCACGAAACAGGGATTCCTGTGGGACCCCAGCATGGTCATTCATACCATGGTGTGAATGTCCACCATGTGTGGTTGTCCACTTGGGCTGAAAATGAGCCAGGGAACATGGGAAAAACAGCAGTGATGGGATCCCCCCTGCATCCCTTGCCCTTATTACCATTATTACCATTATTATTATCATTAGTATGAAGGGAATTATCATTCCCTTGCCCTCTGGAGGAAAGGGAGCTATAGCTTGGTGGTGGCACGGCTCTTCCTATGGACACGCAGGAGGAGCATGGTGGGGTTACCTGAGCACACCACACTGGCGTCCTCCCCGTGGTGGCAGCTGTGGGTGCCCCACATCTGGGCTCTGCACTCAGAAAGGACAGCCTCCGTCCCCTGGCAGCTGACGGTCTCCAGCCAGATGGGGTCATAGCCCCTGCCAAATCTAGACCAGCCTGGAGCAGAGATTGGAGCGCCGCAGCCCAGCTGCCGGCACACAACTTTGGCGTCCTCCATGTCCCAATCGTTGTCACACACAGACCCCCACTGTTGGTCACGAAGCACCTCAAGGCGCCCAGCACAGTGATTTGGGCCATTCACCAGCCGTAGCTCCGTGGGGTCTAAAGGGGGAATGAGACAAATGAATAAATGGAGGCATGGTGCACCTCAACCCTCTGAGGCAGATGTCCTGCTAATGTTGGCGACAACATGCAACCATACAAGGTATGAGTGTACAGTCATGCTTCCCCAATCCACATCAGCATCTTCAGTTGGAAGCAACAGAAAGACCCAGTTGTCTTTAGGAGAAGGTAAAAACACTGTGGGATGCCTCACAGAGAGCGCTTCCCTTGGGCAAAGGCAAGAAGACTCTTGGACATCCATGTGCAAATTATGAGTGTGCTTCTGACATCTGCTAGGGTGACTACATCTGCCTTGGAGAACACATCTAATGAGGAAAGACTTAAAACCTGCATGCATTTACTCTAGCCAAATTAAGGCTTGGTTCTGTCAAGGAGGAGAGTCTTTCCATGCTGTTTCTCTGTTTGCTCCACTGCAGCTCCTTGGAAATATTCCATGAAGTCACCCAGGTTTTGTCTTCTGGTAAGACAGGGCTGGCATCCCATTGCAAGCTGGAGGGATGGGGAGGTTGTCTTTCCATCTTGGACCACCTCTAGAGATCCAGAAGCTTGGGACACAGAGATGGAGAAGCTTGTAGCCATGCATGGAAAGCACTGATGGCCAAATGCCTCCTCTGACCACATGCAGGTGTGCATGATGGACCTGGCGAGCCACTTGAGAACTGACATTTTAAGGTCTCAGATAGAGGATTACCGCAAACGGGCAGGATTGCATACAGATAGTCCATTGATATGATGCCTACAGAAGCAGAGCTACCTCACCTCACCTCCCAAGCATTTTTGGCTGTTGCTTGCAATGGCGTTATGCCCAAAGGGAAAGAACGTGTGCAGAGAGGGAAGCAAACTAAACTAGATGCAAGCGCACCTACAGAAAAACTTCTCCCTGAAGCCATGACCTGGACCGGGCTTACCTGAGCACACAACACCTGCATCTTCACCATGGATGCAGTTATGGGCTCCCCAGGGCCTGAAGCTGCATTCAGTGATGGCACCTTCTGTCCCTGTGCAGTTCATTTCATCCAGCCAGATGGGACCGTGTCCTTGCCCAAACAGTGCCCTGCCAGGGGCTGACACGGCCAGCCCACAGCCCAGCTGACGGCAGACCACCTCGGCATCACTCAGGTCCCAGCTGTCATCGCACACTGTCCCCCACTGCTGGTTGTGGTGGACCTCGACTCGCCCCGAGCAGCGACTGGAGCCATTCACCAGCCGGACCTGAGTTGGTTCTGGAAAGAGACAAGCACGAAAAACATCCGGATATCCCAGGAGAGGTGACAGGGCTGGAGCTGCCCGGTCCTTCAATCATTCCATATTCTCACAGCTGGAGGGTGAGGAGGTTGCCCACCCAAAACGAGAAGAGCAGGCTCCCCTCAGGTGCTCACCACCTCCCCAGACTCATCACCCTCCCTAGCAGGGGGCATCTGCATGGGTGTCCCCTCCGAAGCTCCCTCTTCCCTTTCCCAGCGCACATACAGCCATCAGAGCTGCAATGGAGACATCTACATCCAGGACCACTTCAAAGGTCTTCTCTTTTCTCTACCTCTCCCTCAAAAAAAAAAAAAAAAATTGTGTGCCAGCCCTGATGGAGTAGGAGTCAAGAGTTACCTGCGCATTCAACACCAGCATCCTCTCCGTGGTGGCAGTTGTGGGTTCCCCAGGACCTGGCCGAGCACAGAGAAAGGGTGGCCTCCGTCCCAGCACAGGTCACTTCATCCAGCCAGATGGGCCCTGACCCCTGCCCGAAGGCAGCCTGGAACAGAGCTGACTGTGCTTGGCCGCAGCCCACCTCCCTGCACACCACTTCGGCGTCCATCAGGCTCCAGCTGTCGTCACACACGGTGCCCCATTTGCCATTGTGGAAGACTTCAACTCTGCCGGAGCAGAAACTTGAGCCGTTCACCAGCCTGGTACGGGTCGCACCTGGAGCGGGTGCCCCTGTAAACACCCCCAGGGAGCAAACGGTCAGAGACTTTGCTGGGCATGCCATCACCGGCAACGCACAGGAGCTGGGTCTCCTGCCCAGCAAGCCTGGGTGGCATCCGACAGGCTGTGCCCCTGAAGGGGTTCATCCCCACAAAACCAAAGAGGTTGTTGGGCTAGAGAAATGGCCAGGGAGCTGCAGCCTCGATGCCAGGCGACATGGGGAGCTTTGGAAGGTGAGAATGGCATCTGGAAATCGCCTGGAGTAATGGTGTGAAGAGGCTAAATCTTCACAAAGTTAGGTAGGGAGGGAGTAATTCTGTCTACCTGTAGGGGCCAGCTCCAGCTCAAAATTACGGCTCCTACCTGCCAGTGGCCATAGGTACGTGTCTATCTGTGAGCTGGGTGCCTGCACTCACTGTACAATCAGAGGACACCCAGTCAACAGCAAAAGGCAATGCATCAACAAGAAATGGCTACCAGCCAACAAGGGGCAGCCAGTCAACAGCAAGAAGCAACCCATCAACAAGAACTGGTCACCAGTCAACAAGGGGCAACCCGTCAACAAGAACTGGCCACCAGTCAACCGCAAGGGGCAAGACTATATCCCTGCTGGTTGTCCACAGTGGCTGATGCAAGTCATGGTGGCTGCGTGTTCCTCACCCGAGCACACAACGCTGGCGTCTTCCCCGTGCCCACAGTTGTGGGCTCCCCAGGGCCGTGCCTGGCACTCGGAAAGGGCGGCCTCCGTCCCGGCGCAGCGTACGTTGTCCAGCCAGATGGGGTCTGCTCCTCGCCCGTAGCGAGCCCCGCCAATGGCCGATAGCGCCGTCCCGCAGCCCAGCTGCCGGCAGACCACACGGGCTCCATTGAGGTCCCAGTGGTCATCGCACACGGTCCCCCAGGTGCCATTGTAGAACACCTCCAGCCGTCCCGTGCAGGAGTCGGGGCCGTTCACCAGCCTGACGCTGGCAGGACCTGACGCTGTCAACGATGGAGAGCAAAGGGAAGGAGATGTTAATGGGAAATCACGCAAAAGAAGAGGCTGGGCAGCAGCTGGGAAAGCATCTTGATACTTGTTGGCCAAAAAGAATGGAGAAGAGCAAGTAAGAAAAAGACAGAGACATGAGTAATTATAATTTTATTATAATTATTTTCAGGGAGACACATGGAAGCTGGCCCTTGAGCAAACTCCAGGCTTTTCCAGCTGAGAATACAGTCCCTCAAAACCAGGAAGGCCAAAATACATGAAGACATTTTGCTAATTGCTTTTTAAGTGCGCGGCTCTGCGCAGGCTGCGGGATGAACTCCCTAAGCACAACACCAGCGTGGGCAACTGAGTTGTGGGCTCTTTGTGGGAGAGATTTTGAGGAAGACCGTGCAGGCAGAGCACAAGATGCCAGGGACTCTGCACCGATAGCTGGAACCTGGCTCTGCTGGATGAGCAGCCTTCCCCCAGGGTAAAGAATGGAGCCGAGCAAAGGGCTCTTGTATTTTCTGCAAGCACCCACCCTGCTTCCTCGGATCAGCCTGACCCAAGCACATCAACACCGTGATATTTCCTTCCCCATCACAGGGCAGGTAAATCCCATTCCTCCTCATTTTTTTGGCCATTCAAGCTCCATAGCCCATCGTCAGCACTACTGAAATGGCAAGGACACACTTGGTTTCTACACTTTTCCCCCATTTCACTGCTTATTCCTAATGTGCTGTGTGACCCTACTGCATAAAAATTCCCCCCCTCTTTGCGGCCTGCACTTTCTAGAAGATATTGGCACTTGAGGGAGCTTCAAGCCCTCTGCAGCCCACAGCTGGAGGAGAGCTGCTCGTTGCAGCTTGGCTTCACAGGTCTGTGTCCACCCTACTCGCAGAAGCACCCATGAAACCATGGGCCTTGCTCTACACGCGCACCTTATGAAGCCATGGAACCGTGGGTATTGCTCTAAGCACGCACCTTAAGAAACCATGAAGCCATGGGGGTTGATCTACACGTGCGCCTTAACCATGAAACCATGGGTGTTGCTCTAAGCGTGCACCTTCCAAATTTGCAGCAACCACAATCAAATTGTCCAGAAACAAAGAGGAGCGGCAGCCCTCTGACACGCCGCGGTCACAAAATGCGGCATGCGGCCAGCACTGAGGATGGGGGGATGTGGGGGAAAAATGCGAGAGCACTCACCACACAGCCCTGCTAGGACAAGGAGGACCTCTGCAGCCCCAAGCCTGGCATGGGTAGATAGTCTGTCGCCCATAGGGTGCCCAGCTGACAGCAACGGACTTTTGGAGAAGCTGCTCCCAGCGTGTCAGGGGTGCGGGAAGAGGTAGGCTTGGCAGAGGCGGAGATCAGGTCCACCATCACCAGCTGGAGAAGAAATACACCGAAGACCTGATGAAGGCAGCTGGGAGAGGACACTTTACGTGTCGCTCTGTCCCCCAGCTCCCTGGTGGCACTTGCATCACGTGGAGTCCAGTGGATAAAGGGGAACTGAATCTTCTGCTTTCAGCTTGATCCTTGGTGACCAGCAAGCATCCTCTGGCCTCAGCTGCTGTGGGTGACGTCCCATGGGTCCACCGCGCAAGAGGACATCAGAATGTGGACGGGGAGGGCTGGGGGAGCTGCAGGGCTTGGTTGTAGGCTTGTAACTTTGCTGAGTCAGTGCGTCTGCTTGTAAGCGATGCAGACTCCACAGCCAACAGACAAGAAAATGGACAAGCTTCAAATGGCCCATCGCCTTGGTGAGGAGCAGCCTCAGGTCTGGCCCCACCAAGGGGGCTAAAACCAGCAGATCAGGTGCGGGCACCAGCACGGCAACCCTCCAGGAGCATCTCAGAGGCTTGGGCCAGGAGCAGGGGCTCTCGCGGGGAAGGAGAGCAGCCTCGTCCACTTTCAGCTGCCACCTCATTCATAAAGATGGACAATAGAAGGAGGGGCAATACAAAAATAAACGATATAAGGAATATATAGCATCGGACAATATAGGGACAGAGAAGATGCACACGGCCCTGCAGCAATGGAAGATGTGGGGCAGGGAGGGGGTGCAGGAGAAAGGGGGAGATGTGGGGCAAGGGGGGTGTGCAGGAGCAAACGGGGACACGTGGGGCAGGCAGGAGTGGGGCAGCCCCCCTGTACTGGTGGCCCAGGCCAGCAGGAGGGTCCCCTGCCCCATGCCAAGCTCCAGCCCCCCAGGGGGCTATGGGGCACCCCAGGCACAGGGACACATGGGCCACCACAACCTCCAAGACATGCTGCCCCCCCACCTCCGCTGTTCCCCTGTCACCCACCCACCCGCCCCCAGGGGGGACACAACGCATTGGTGGCTCCAGGGTGGTGATCTGCTCGATCCCAGTCCCGGGGGCTGCGAGCGAGATGGGGCAACAATGTGGAGGGGGGAAGAGAGAGGAGGATGTGGGGGGGTTGTAAGCAGGGGGACAACAAGGGGACCCCCACCCTCTTTCTTATGGCAACCCTGCCCAAGTGACAAGCATCCCCCAAGGGACATGGCGGGGGGGGGAGTCCCCAAGTTTGGGGGGGGCAGTGGGGTGGCCCCCTCAGGAGGCTCCTTGGCTGGGGTGAGGGGGTGTGTGTGTGCTCCTGTGCTCCTGTTCTGCCCCCATCACTGCGTCCTTCGTGTCCCAGGGAGGGGGTGGCCTGCGGGAGAGGGGACATTGCTGGGGGGGCTAGGGGACATGGGGACAAGAGGTGACAGGGGTCCTGGGATCCTGCCTGTTCCTGTCCCCACCCCACACCCCAGTGGAACCGCGTCCTCTTGGCGGTCTTGGGGGTGTCCTGGGTCCCCCCAATCACTTCCAGCTCCCCCCCAGTCACTTCCAGCCCCCCAATTCCCCCAAAGCCCTGCCCCCCCAACAGTGCTCCAGTTGCCCCAACCCCCTCTGAGCCCCCCCCAATTCCTCCAACTCCTTTCTCCCAGCTCCCCCCAAGCCTCTCCGAGCCCCCCAAGCCCCCCCAGCTTCCCCTAAGCCCCTGCCCCCCCCGTTCCCCCAACCCCCCTGAGCCTCCCTAAACCCCAAATCCCCATCAGCTCCCCAACCTTCTGCCCCCCAGTTCCCCCAACCCTCCTGAGCCTCCCCAACTATACTCTGAGCCCCCAACCCCTCCAAATCACCATCAGCCCCCAAAATCCCCACCAGCCCCCCAACCTCCCGCATCCTCCCTCATCCCCTCCCACAGCCACGCTCCTCTGAGCCCCCCCCCCGCCAGGGCCCCAGTCCCTCCAACACCTTCCGGACCCCCCTGAACCACCCCAGGCCCCCAATCCCTCCAATTCCCTCCGACCCCGCCAAATCCCCTGCGTCTCCCTGGAAGAGGGGACAGGGGCACCCCCGGCCCCCGTTGCAGGTCGCACCCCTCATCTCACCCCCCGCCCCGCTCCAAGATGGCGGCGCCGCGGACTCCATTTCCCAGCAGCCCCCGCGCGGGCCCGCCCCCGCCCCCTGGGCGCGCGCGGCACGGCGCGGCGCGGCGCCGGGGGGGGGAGGGGCGTGGCTCCGCGCGCGGCGCGGCCCAGTCGTCGCTCGGCGGCGGCGGCGGCGGCCGGAGCGGGCCCTGCCGTGCCCTGCCCAGCCCGGCCCGGCCTGGCCTGGCCGCGCTGCGGCGGCGCCTCCCCGCGCCCTTCCTGGCAGGTGAGCGGGCAGCGGGGGGGTGGGAGCGGCAGCAGCGGCAAAGCCGGGGCGGCAGCGGCGGCGCCTGCGCGGGGCGGGGCCTGCTTGGGGTTGGGGGGGGGAGGCTGAGGGGAGGAGGGGGCACGGCCTGTAGGCGCGGTGGGGGCGTGGCCTGAAGGGAAAAGCGCGGCGGGGGCGTGGCCTGATGGGGCTTGACGGCGGGCGGCGGGCGGGACTTAAGGGACGGCGGGGGCGGGGCCTGGCGGGGCTCACGGCTCGGTGTGGGCGGGGCCTGAGGCGGCTTTGGGGCGGGGCCGTGGTCTGTAGGGAGGAGCTGGACGGGGGCGGGGCCTGAGGCGGCTTTGGTGCCCGTGGGGGCGTCGCCTGGCGGGGAGCACCGGCGGGGGGGTGGGCCTTCAGTGCGGTGGCTACGCCCCCCACCTGCCAGGCCACGCCCCCCACTGTCCACGTGGCCGCGCCGGGTCCCTCTGATGGGGGGGGGGGTGTGTGTGCGTGTGTGTCTGTGTCTTGGGGGGATGTCGCATCCTGCCCACCCAACCCCACAATGTCCCCAACCCCCAGGACTGTCACCATGACGGGAGCCACGCCACCAGCGGGGCCAGCTGGACCCCGGGCCGGGGCTCCGGGGACGCCCGATCAGCCCTACGCTTGCCGGGAATGTGGCAAGGCCTTCAGGTGGTCCTCCCGCCTGGCCCACCATCAACGCAGCCACACAGGCGAGCGGCCCTACAAGTGCCCCGAGTGCCCCAAAGCCTTCAAGGGCTCCTCCGCCCTCCTCTACCACCAGCGGGGCCACACGGGCGAGCGGCCCTACGCCTGCCCCCAGTGTGGCAAGGCCTTCAAGCGGTCCTCCCTCCTCCAGACCCACCAGCGGGTCCACACGGGGCTGCGGGCCTTCGAGTGCGCCCAGTGCGGTCTCACCTTCAAGTGGGCGTCCCACTACCAGTACCACCTCCGGCAGCACACCGGCGAACGACCCTACCGCTGCCCGGCTTGTCCCAAAGCCTTCAAGAACTCTTCCAGCCTCCGCCGGCACCGGCACACCCACACCGGCGAGCGGCCCCACGCCTGCCCCATCTGTGGCAAAGCCTTCGCCCAAGCCACTAACCTCCGGCAACACCAGCGGGTCCACACCGGCGAGCGGCCCTATGCCTGCCCCCAGTGCGGCAAGACCTTCACCCACTCCTCCAACCTTCTCCTCCACCGCCGCACCCACGCCACTGCCCGGCCCCATGAGTGCCCCACCTGCGCCAAGGCCTTCGTCTCCGACGCCTGCCTGCAGAAACACCTGCAGAGCCACGCCGCTATGTCGCCGCTCCTCCCAGCCCCCGCCACCCCGCCGGAGACACTCTGGAGGTGCTCCACCTGCCCCATGAGCTTCACCAGTGAGGAGGAGCTGCTGGGCCACCGAAGCAGCCACTCGGTGACAGACATGACCCCGCCAGCTACTCCCCACCATTGCTCCACCTGTGGCAAGACCTTCAAAAACAGCTCGGGGCTGGCCCGGCACCGGCATGGCCACGCTGCCGAGCGGCCCTTCAAGTGCACCATCTGCCCCAAGACCTTCACCCAGTTGGCTGGGCTGTTGGCCCACCAACGCAGCCACCCCACTGCTGTCCCACTGCGTCCCCTCCCCGAGGCTCCTCACCCCCCGGCAGTGTCCCAGCCCACCCCGGAGCGCCCTTACCAATGCACTGAGTGCGGCAAAGCTTTCAAGGGCTCCTCGGGGCTGCGGTACCACATGCGGGACCATACAGGTGAGCGGCCGTACGCCTGCCGTGAGTGTGGCAAGGCCTTCAAGCGATCTTCCCTCCTCCAGATCCACCAGCGGGTTCACACGGGGCTGCGGGCCTTCGAGTGCGCCCAGTGCGGTCTCACCTTCAAGTGGGCGTCCCACTACCAGTACCACCTCCGGCAGCATACCGGCGAACGACCCTACCGCTGCCCCGACTGCCCCAAAGCCTTCAAGAACACCTCCTGCCTCCGCCGCCATCGCCAGCTCCACACCGGCGAGCGGCCCCACGCCTGCCCCATCTGCGGCAAAGCCTTCGCCCAAACTTCCAACCTCCGGCAACACCAGCGGGTCCACACCGGCGAGCGGCCCTACGCCTGCCCCCAGTGCGGCAAGACCTTCACCCACTCCTCTAACCTCCAGCTCCACCGCCGCACGCACTCCGCTGCCCGGCCCTACCGCTGCCCACTCTGCCCCAAGGCCTTCGTCATGGCCTCCTACCTCCAGCGTCACCTCCGCACCCACGCCCCTGGTCCTCGCGGAACCCCCCACCGTCCCCCTCCACCTCCCCCTGAACCCCAAACCTTCCTGCTGGTGCAGACCCCCCAGGGCCTGCAGCTCATCCCCAGCCCCCCGGCACCCCCGCGGAAGGTCCTCCTGCTCCCCAGCACCCCAGCCGAGCCCCCCACCTTCACCCTTCTGCCTACTGAGGGTCCCCCGCCCCAGGTGGGGAAGGGCCCCCAGGTGTCGGGACCCCCTGCTGCTGGGCAGAGCATCCTCTTGGTACCCGGCACAGGGCAGGCGCTGCCCAGTATCCAGCTCCAGGCTGTGGCGGGGACCCCAGCGGGGGCCAATGTCATCGTCTTGAGGGGTGGCGTCAGTGGTGTCCTCCCCCCGCGGGGGCCGCAGCCGCCCGAGGTCAGCAGCGTCCAGCTGCAGGCAGCCGAGGTGACCAACATCCAGCTGCAAGCCCTGCCACAACCCTTGGAGGTCACCAATATCCAACTCCAAGCCGCCGAGGTGACGAATGTCCAGCTCCAAGCCACGGAGGTGACAAGTGTGCAGCTCCAAGCCCTGCCACAGCCCTTGGATGTCACCAACATCCAGCTCCAAGCTGCCGAGGTGACAAATGTCCAGCTCCAAGCCCTGCCGCAACGCTCCAAGGTGACTAACGTTCAGCTCCAAGCTCTGCCACAGCCTCTGGACGTCACTAACATCCATCTCCAAGCTGCCGAGGTGACAAATGTCCAGCTGCAAGCCTTGCCGCAGCCCTTGGATGTCACCAACATCCAGCTCCAAGCCAGTGAGGTGGCAAATGTCCAGCTGCAAGCCCTGCCACAGCCCTCCAAGGTGGCCAACATCCAGCTCCACGCCTTGCCACAACCCTCAGATGTCACCAACATCCAGCTCCAAGCTGTGCCACAACCTTCAGATGTCACCAACATCCAGCTGCAGGCCACCGAGGTGACAAATGTCCAGCTGCAAGCCCTGCCACAACCTTTGGATGTCGCCAACATCCAGCTCCAAGCCCTGCCGCAACCCTCCAAGGTGACCAACATCCAGCTCCAAACCCTACCACAACCCTTGGATGTCACCAACATCCAGCTGCAGGCCACCGAGGTGACAAATGTTCAGCTCCAAGCCCTGCCACAGCCCTCGGACATCACCAACATCCAGCTCCAAGCCCTGCCGCAGCCCTCAGAGACACCCAGCATCCATCTCCAGGCCACGGAGGTGACAGATGTCCATCTCCAGGCCACAGAGGCGCCCAGCGTCCATCTCCAGGCCTTGGAGGTGCCCGATGTCCATCTTCAGGCCACAGAGGTGCCCAGTGTCCATCTCGAGGCCACGGAGGTACCTGACATCCAGCTGCAGACCACAGAGGTGGCAAATGTCCATCTCCAGGCCACAGAGGTACCTAACATCCATCTCCAAGCCACAGAGGTGTCCAACATCCGTCTCCAAACCACAGAGGTCCCCAGTGTGCATCTCGAGGCCACGGAGGTACCTGACATCCAGCTGCAGACCACAGAGGTGGCAAATGTCCATCTCCAGGCCACAGAGGTACCTAACATCCATCTCCAAGCCACAGAGGTGTCCAACATCCGTCTCCAAACCACAGAGGTCCCCAGTGTGCATCTCGAGGCCACGGAGGTGCCCAACATCCAGCTCCAAGCCATGGAGGTGCCCAACGTCCAGCTCCAGGCCACAGAGGTGCCCGACGTCCAGCTCCAGGCCACGGAGGTGCCCGACATCCAGCTCCAGGCCACGGAGGTGTCTGACATCCAGATGCAGACCACAGAGGTGCCTAATGTCCATCTGGAATCCACTGAGGTGCCCGATGTCCATCTCGAAACCACTGAGGTGCCCAACATCCATCTCCAAGCCACAGAGGTGACGAACGTTAACCTGCATGCCACCGAGGTGACCAGCATCCATCACCAAACTGTGGAGGTGCCCACCGTCCATCTCCAGGATGCAGAGGTGACCACTGTCCAGCTGCAAGCCACTGAGGTGCCCAGTGTCCATCCCCAAACCGTGGAGGTGGCAAATGTCCATCTTGAGGCCACAGAGGTGCCCAGTGTCCATCTCCAGACCACTGAGGTGCCCAATGTGTGTCACCAAACCACTGAGGTGCCCAGTGTCCAGCTACAAGTCACGGAGGTGCCCAGCATCCATCTCCAGACCACGGAGATGGCCAATGTCCATCTCCAAGACACCAAAGTGTCCGGTGTCCATCATCAAATGATGGAGGTGCCCAACATCCATCTCAAGATCACAGAGGCTCCCAACATCCAACTGAAGACAATGGAGGTGACAGATGTGCATCTCCAGGCCACTGAGGTGCCCAATGCCTGTCACCAAATGATGGAGGTGCCCAGCGTGCAACTCAGGGCCACAGAGATGCCTAACATGCCTCTCAAGACCATGGGCGTACCTAATGTCCAACTCAAGACCACAGAGGAGGTCCCCAACATTCAACTCAAGACCATGGAGGTGCCCAGCGTCCAACTCAAGACTGTGGAGGAGGTACCCAACATCCAGCTGAAGACTGTTGAGGTGCCCAACATCCAACTGAAGGCCATGGAGCTGCCCAGCGTCCAACTCAAGACGGTGGAGGTGCCCAACATCCAACTGAAGACTGTTGAGGTGCCCAACATCCAGCTCCAGACCATGGAGGTGCCCAGTGTCCACCTCGAGCCCGCGGAGGTGACAAATGTCCATCTCCAGGCCGCAGAAGAACCCAATATCCAGCCTCAGCCCCCCGAGGTGCTGGTGGCGGGGGGGTGCCCATCCCCCTCCGCATCCCCACGGCTGGCGGTGGTGGGGGCTGCCGGAGGGCTGCCCCCCGTCCTGCTGCTGCGGGGGGCCGGGGGGGGACCTGCCCGCCTCTGCCTGCAGGCACTGGCCCAGCTGCCCCCCCCCGGCCCCCCCCGGATCCTCCTGGTCCGGGGTGAGTCAGCACCGGGGGGCAGCGACGGGGGGCAGCCCCCCACCCCGGCCCTGGGGGCGGCTGGGGGTGGCAGCAGTGGAGGGGGGACGGGCCCCCCCACCCCAGAGCTGCCCAGTGTCCCCCTGGTTCACACCTTCTGAGGGGGGGCGGGGTGGACCTCCCCGGGACCCTCGCGAACACCGCTGTGCAGCCGGAGCTGGGGGGGCTCATTGGGGTCCCACTTATGCACATCTTCTGGGGGGGGCGGTCCCCCATGACCCTCGAGACATCCAGGGCCCCCCACCACGGGCACCCAGGACCTCCCCCGCCCCGGCCCCCCCTGCGGAGCTGGAGCTGGAGTGGGGGTTCTTAGCCGTGGAGTCCCGGGGGGAGAGGGGGGTGGGTCGGCCCCCCCTGACGCCTGGATCCGCCTGCGGGGGAAGGGGGGGGCTGGGTCCGCCGTGGGATGGGTCAATAAACGGTGTCCCCCCCCGTCTCCCCCCGCCCCAGCGCCGTGCGGCTCTTCCTTCGCGGCGGGAGGCGGGGAGGGGGGGGGCGCTGTTGCTACGGGCTGGTCGCTAGGGGGCGGGGCGTCGCTAGGGGGCGGGGCCGCTGCACCCGTGGCGGGGGCGGTGCAGCGCGGCCGCGGGCGGGTCCATGAGCGTGGCGGGGAGGGGGGAGCGCGGGAGGGACTATAGCGGGGTGGGGGGGGGTGGCGCGTACTGGGAACACTGGGGAGGGGGAATAGAGGGCACTGAGAGGCGAGGGGTGGGCTCTGAGGGACATCGGGGGACCCCGAACCCTGCCTCGCTGCCCCCGGCCATGCTCCCAGTCCTCCTCATCCCCCCCCATCAGCCCTACCGTGCCTGTGAGCCCCCCCCAGTACAGCCCAGCTGACCCCAGTATGGCCCCCAGTGTGGTGCTGGAACTTTCCCCAGTATGTTCCCGCTGACGCCCAGTATGTGTGTGCGGGGGGGGGGGTGTGCATTTGTGTGCGCGCACGTGTGTGCCTCCATGTGTACGCGTGTCCGTGCACATGTATGTACCCGTGTGGGAGGGGCGTGTACGTGTGTGCTCCTGTGTGCATGTACGCGTGTGCGTGCGTGTGCGTGTGTACATCTGGATGTGTTTGCCTGTGTCTGTGTGTGTGTGTGTGCACGCGTGTGTGTGTCTACACGTGTGTGCATGTGCATGTGTGTCTACCCGCCTGCATGTGCACGTGTTTGCACATGTATGTGTGCGTGTGCGTGTCTTCGTTCACACGTGTGCGCGTGTGTGCAAGCGTGCGTATGTATGCACAAGTGTGTGCAAGTGCGTGTGTGCATCTGCACATGTGTGTGCACGTGTGCATATCTGTGCCCACGCATGTGCCCATCTCCGTGCACGTGTGAGCGTGCGGGCAGCGGCTGCGTGTGCCCTGTGCTCATGTGTCGTGCTGCGGGAGGCCCCGTGCACAC
Source organism: Chroicocephalus ridibundus (assembly GCF_963924245.1). NCBI lineage: Eukaryota > Metazoa > Chordata > Aves > Charadriiformes > Laridae > Chroicocephalus > Chroicocephalus ridibundus. The sequence continues at coordinate 541,400 of NC_086310.1, read as the reverse complement.
GCGTGTTTGTGGGAGGCCACGTGCACACGTGTGGCGGGGCGGCAGAGGGCATGTGCCCACGCGTGTTGGGGTAACAGGAGGCCCTGTGCACACACGTGTTGGTGGGAGGCCACATGCACACACATGGCGGGGCAGCGGAGGGCGTGTGCCCACACATGGTGGGGCGGCGGGAGACCACGTGCACACGTGTGTTGGTGGGAGGCCACATGCACACCCGTGTTGATGGGAGGCCCCGTGCCCACGCGTACTGGGGGGAGGCCCCGTGCCCACGCGTGTTGGAGTGGTGGGAGGTCCCATGCACACGTGCGTTGGTGAGAGGCCACGTGCCCACGTGTGTCGGGGCGGCGGGAGGCCACGTGCACACGCGTGGGCGCTGCACGTGTGTCCTCTGGGTGCCACGTGGCTCCGGCGTTGCCCCCCGCTGGCCCTGCGGCTGCGGGGGGAGGGGGGGTGACACACAACCGGGGGACCCTCCTGCCCCTTCCACCCCCCCCAACCCGTCCCCAGCCCAGGGGGTCCCAGCACCCCCCCCCGCCCCCCAGCCTGGCCCCTGGATGGATGGACGGACGGACTGAGTCATCCTTGGCCCGGCAGCCCCGGCTCGGCCTCGCCCCCCCCCGCCGGCCCCACCGCCACCAGCACCCACCATGGCCTTCGCCATCCTGCTGCTGGGTGAGCCCGGGCGGCACCGCCTGTGCTGGCACTGGCACTGGCACTGGCACTGACACTGGCACTGCACTGCACTGCGCTGCATGGCACGGCACGGCACTGCAAGGGTGGGTGTGCGTGTGGCACAGGTACGGCGTGGGTGCTGGGAAGGGTGCATGGGCACTGCATGGGCCCTGGCACTGCACTGGCACTGCATGGCACTGGCACTGGCACTGGCAAAGTCCCTGCACGGGGTGGGTGTGCTTGCGGCACGGGTACGGCGTGGGTGCTCGGAGGGGGGTGAAATAAAACGCCAGGCGCTGCAAGGGTGTTGTGCTGGCACTGCACGGCACGGGCACTGCACGGGCACTGCACAGGGTTGATGTGCGTATGGCATGGCTGCGGTGCGGGAGCTTGGAAAGGGGTTGGATACAGCACCAGGCACTGCACAGGCACCGAGATGACATGGCACTGGCACTGGCACTGCACGGGCACTGCCGCTGCACAGGGTTGGTGTGTGTATGGCACGGCTATGGCACGGGTGCTGGGAGGGGGGGGTTGAACACGGCACTGGGTGCTGCACAGGCACAGTGCTGGCACCGCACTGGCACTGCACGGGCACTGCATGGGGTTGGTGTGCGTATGGCAGCGCTACAGCACGGGGGTGGCGTGGGTGCTGGGGGGGGGGGTTAAATACAGGACTGGGCATGGCACTGGCACTGCACAGGCGCTGCAGTGGGCACTGCACGGGGGGGCTGGGTACTGCCCTGGGCACTGCACAGGACTGGGCGCTGCACTGGGCACTGGAAGGGAAGGGCACTGCTGGGGGGCGGCACTGGGAGCTGCAAAGGGGGCTGGGCGCTGCAGGGGCACTGCATGGGGCTGTGGGACACTGCGGGGGGGGGGACAGGCACTGGGCACCGTGGGTGGTGCTGGGAGCTGGGCTGGGCACTGGGAACTGGGCACTGGGTGCCATGGGCCATAATGGGCACTGGGAGGGGTGTGGGGCACTGGGCACTTGTCACTGGGAAGGGCACTGGGTGCCATGGGCCATACTGGGCACTGGGAAGGACATGGGGCACTGGGAACTGGGCACTGGGAAAGGGCACTGGGTGCCATGGGCCATACTGGGCACTGGGAGGGTTGTGGGGCACTGGGCACTTGTCACTGGGAATTGCACTGGGTGCCATGGGCCATACTGGGTACTGGGAAGGGCATGGGGCACTGGGAACTGGGCACTGGGAATTGCACTGGGTACCATGGGCCATAATGGGCACTGGGAAGGGCATGGGGCACTGGGCACTGGGAAGGGCACTGGGTGCCACGGGCCATAATGGGCACTGGGAAGGGCATGGGGCACTGGGCACTGGGAAGGGCGCTGGGTGCCACGGGCCGTAATGGGCACTGGGAAGGGCATGGGGCACTGGGAACTGGGCACTGGGAAAGGGCACTGGGTGCCATGGGCCATAATGGGCACTGGGTGTGGGGCACTGCGGGCTGTGCTGGTAACTGGGTACTGGGCTCTGCAGGATACTGGGAAGGCTGTGACACACTGGGCAGGGCACTGGGTGGTCTGGGCTGTCCTGGGAACTGGTCACTGGGAGGGGAACTGTGTAGGGTGGGCTGTGATGGGCACTGGGAAGGGCACTGGTCGCTGGTGATGGGGCACTGGGCTCTGGGAACTGGGAAGGGCACTGGGCACTGGGCATGGACACTGGGATGGGCACTGGGCACTGGTTGCTGGTGATGGGGCACTGGGCTCTGGGAACCGGGAAGGGCGCTGGGCACTGGTCATGGGGCACCGGGTACTGGGCACTGGGCTCCAGGATCTGGGAAAGGCACTGGGCAGTGGGCAGTGAGAAGGGCACTGGTCATGGTCATGGGGCAGTGGGCACTGGGAAAGACATGGGGCACTGGGCTCTGGGAACCGGGAAGGGCAGTGGGCACTGGCCATGGGGCACCAGGCACTGGGAAAAGCACCAGTCACTGGTCACAGGGAACTGGTCGTTGGGTGCTGGGAACTGGGAAGGGCACTGGGCACTGGGCATGGGGCACCGGGCACTGGGAAGGGCAGTGGTCACAGGGCACTGGGCACTGGGAAGGGCACTGGGCACTGGGCACTGGTCTCTGGGAGGGGCACTGTGCTTGGGGCAGTAGGGACTGGGACCTGCAGGAGGCCACTGGGCATGGAGCAGTGGGCACTGGGCAGGGCACTGGTCACTGGGTCCAGGGAATGGCACTGGACACTGAGAAGGGCACCAGGCACTGGTCATGGACACTGGGAAGGGCACTGGTCGTGGGGCACCAGGCACTGGGAAAGGCACTGGGCACAGGGAACTGTGAATGGCACTGGGCAGTGGGCACAGGGAACTGGGAAGGGCACTGGCCTCTGGGCACTGGTCCCCACTGCTGGGTGCCCCGGGCCCCCCGGGGGAGCCTGGGATGGGGGGAGATGCCCAGGCGCCTGTGTCCCCCACTCATCCTTCCACTTGGTCTCCAGTGGGGCTGCTGGGACCCCGCAGCACAGGTACTGGGGTGGGGGGGGGAGGGGGGCAGCGCGGTGGGGAGGGGTCTGACCCAGTGGCTCCCAGTGAGTCCCAGTGAGGGGGAGCTCTTGGGGGGTCCCAGTTTGTGCAAAGGATCCCAGTAGGTCCCAGCAGGTCCCAGGATCCCAGCAGGTCCCAGTGTGTGCAGAGGGTCCCAGTGGGTCCCAGTGGGTGCAGGGGTCACAGAAGGTCCCACGAGGTTCCCTAGTGTGCAAAGGAGCCCAGCGGGTCCCAGTAGGTCCCAGCAGGTCCCAGGATCCCAGTGGGTCCCGGTTTGTGCAAAGGATCCCAGCAGGTCCCAGTGTGCGCAAAGGAGCCCAGCGGGTCCCAGTAGGTCCCAGCGGGTCCCAGGATCCCAGTGGGTCCCAGCGGGTGTTGTGGGGTGCCATTTGCCCCGGTGCCTGAGCGCGGGCTGTCCCCAGGGCCCTTCCCGGTGCGGCTGGCTGGGGGCCCCGGGCGCTGTGCCGGGCGAGTGGAGGTGCAGCACGACGGGCGCTGGGGCACTGTCTGCGACGACGATTGGGGGCTGCCAGACGCGGCGGTGGTCTGCAGGCAGCTGGGCTGCGGGGCCGCCCTGGCTGCCCCCCCAGGAGCCTGGTTTGGAGAGGGCTTGGGTCCCATCTGGCTCAACGGGTTGCGGTGCCGGGGCACCGAGGAGCGCCTGGTCCTATGCCGGCACCGGGGTTGGCGTCCCCACGTCTGCGCCCACGAAGAGGATGCCAGCGCCGTCTGCTCAGGTGGGCTGCAGCGGGCAGGTGGGTGAGCCGGGGCGGGGGGACCCGAGCTGGGGACCCCTCGCCTGACTGCCGCTCCCCACAGCTCACCGCTTCCAGCCCCTCGGCACCACCGAGCCCCCCTGGATGCCCACCCCGCCGCCCACCCTCACCCCGCCACCCCTTACAGCCTGTGCGGGCGCAGCATGCGCAGGTACGGTGTGCACGGGGACGTTGTGCATGGGTACAGCATGCCACGGGTACAGCGTGCACAGATACAGTGTGTGCAGGTACGGCGTGCACAGGTACAGCGTGCGCAGGTTCAGTGTGCATAGGCATGGCATGCACGGGTACAGCGTGCATGGTCACGGTGTGCCCAGGCAGGGTGTGCACAGGCACCCCCCACCCATGGCTCCCCTGGGTTGCGCCGGTGCTGACCCCGGTCTCTCTCCCAGGGGCTCCCACCATGCGGCTAGTGGGGGCCGCGGGGCGCTGCGCCGGCCGGCTGGAGATCTTCCACGACGGGCACTGGGGCACCGTCTGCGATGACCTGTGGGGGCTGCCGGACGCGGCGGTGGTCTGCCGGCAGCTGGGCTGCGGTGCCGCCCTTGACGCACCCCGGGCAGCTTTTTTCGGCGAGGGCACTGGGCCCATCTGGCTGGACGACGTGCGGTGTCAGGGGAACGAGTCGTCTCTGCTGGGGTGCCCGGCTTCCCCCTGGGGCCTCACCAACTGCCAGCACCGGGAGGATGCGGCTGTTGTCTGCGCAGGTACCCGCGATGGGGGGGCGGCTGGGGGCCGGGCAGTCCCCGTACCCATGCAGTGGGCACGGGGCAGTGGGTGGGCACAGGGACACCGCGTCTGAATTGCAAACCCTGTGGGTGCAGGGTCTGCAGGGTGCAGCGCGGCTTTGCCGCAAGCGGCTGCAGTGAGAGTGCAGTGCAGGTGCAGTGTGCACGTGGGCAGGGTGCAGCGTGTGTGTGTGCGCAGTGCATGGGGACACCAAGTCTGTGCAGTGCGCGCATGGGCAGGGTGCAGTGAGTGCATGCTGTGCATGCGTGTGTGCAGTGCATGCATAGTCAGGGTGCAGTGCGTGTGTGCAGCACACGGACACAAGGAGTCTGTGCAGCGCATGTGTAGGCAGGGTGCAGCGCACGTGTGTAGTGTGTATGTGGGCAGGGTGGAGCGTGTGTGTGCAGTGCATGCGTGGGCACGGTGCCGTGTGGGTGCAGTGCGCGGGGACATGGGGTCTGTGCAGTGCGTGCATGGGCAGGGTGCAGTGTGTGTGCAGTGCGTGTTTCCGCTGCATGGGGACACCGAGTCTGTGCAGTGCATGTGAGGGCAGGGTGCATGCATGCAGTGCATTCGTAGGCAGGATGCAGTGTGTATACAGTGCACATCCAGTGCACGCACTGCAGGGCTCACACTGGTCTCCTCCACCCGCAGATGAGCTGGCCACCCTGGATGTCCGCCCTGCAGAGCCCACTCGCCACCAGCCGACGACGAAGCCATCCCGGGTGCTCCCCTCCGCCCAGCCCCACATTCCTGGCTCTCCCCGGAGCACCGCAGCCATCCCACCCGCCGCACGGACAGCCCGCAAGGGTAGGAGGAGCAGGGATGGGGGTCCCAGAGACCCTGTCCCCAAGAGATGCCCACACCTCTGGGGCTGAGTGTCCCCCAAGAGCTGGGCTGAGCGACCCTCTCGTTGCTGCAGGGCAAGGGGACCTGCTGTCACCAACGGGGACATCTCCACCGGCCAGCAGCACCCAGCACCCTGCAGGACAGGGTCCGGCCAACACCACCCCTGGCACCCAGCGCCCCACGGAATGGGATGCAACTGGTGTCACCCCCAGCACCCAGCAGCCTGCAGGATGGGATTCAACTGGTGCCACCCCCGGCACGCAGCGCCCCACAGGACAAAGTCGAATCGGTGTCACGCAAGCCAAAGCGGTACGAGATCCCATTCGTATCATCAGGATCACCCGACTCAAGGCAGAACAGGACCCAGCTGGCATCATCCAGAGCACCAAGCCCAAGGCAGGACGGGATCCAGCTGGTGCCACCAGGTCTAAAGTGGGACGGGATCCAGCTGGTGCCACCAGGTCCAAGGCAGGACGGGATCCAGCTGGCACCAACAGGTCCAAGGCAGGATGGAATCCAGCTGGCACCAACAGGTCCAAGGCAGGACGGGATCCAGCCAGTATCAACAGGTCCAAGGCAGGATGGCATCCTGCTGGCACCAACAGGTCCAAGGCAGGATGGGATTCAGCTGGCACCAACAGGTCCAAGGCAGGACGGGATCCAGTCAGTACCAACAGGTCCAAGGCAGGACGGGATCCAGTCGGTACCATCCGTGTCATCCGGCCCAAAGCAGGGCGGGATCCAACCAGTACCATACAGATCACCCAACCCAAAGCTGGGCAGATTCTGGCAGGTGCCAACCGGACCACCAGGAAACCACCAGGGCGGGGTTTGGTTGGGACTATGCAAGGTACCAAGCTCAAAGCAGGGTGGGATCTACTTGGTGCCACTCAACCACCAACAGGGCAGGATGTGGCAGTTGACATCCAGCCCACCCAGCCCCTACCAGGAAAGCATCCTGTTGATGCCACTCAAGCCAAAGTGGGGCAGCATCTGGTTAGAACTACACAAGGGACCAGGCCCAAAGCAAGGCAGGAGTTGGCCCCCACCATGGTGGTCCCAATAGGGGATACCATGTGGAGTAACCAGAACGTGACAGAACCAGGTCCTGAAGGTACCATGAAGAGCACACGTCCTCCAGCAGAACTGGATGTAGATGGTACCAAATGGGCAACACGTTCTTCAACAGATTTTGGTCTAGATGATACCCTGAGGAGCACACGTCCTGCAGCAGAACCAGGTCCTGAAGGTACCATGCAGAGAACACATCCTACAGCAGAAGAACCAGGTCCTGAAGGGACCATGAGTACTACACATCCTGCAGCAGAACTGGGTCCAGAAGGTACCATGATGAGCACAGGTCCTCCAGTGGAACTGTTTCCAGGTGGTACCATGTGGAGCACACGTTCTCCAGTGGAACTGGATTCAGATGGTACCACATGGGGCACATATCCTGCAGCCGAATCAGGTCCAGAAAGTGCCATGATGAGCACACATCCTCCAGCAGAACCAGGTCCAGAAGGTACCACGAGAAGCACACATCCTCCAGTGGAACTGGTTCCGGGTGGTACCATGAGAAGCACACGCCCTCCAGTGGAACTGGTTCCAGATGGTACCACATGGAGCACATATCCTGCAGCAGAACCAGGTCCAGAAGGTACCACGAGAAGCACACATCCTCCAGTGGAACTGGTTCCAGATGGTACCACACGGAGCACACATCCTGCAGCAGAACCGGGTCCAGAAGGTACCACACGGAGCACACATCCTCCAGTGGAACTGGTTCCAGATGGTACCACACGGAGCACACATCCTGCAGCAGAACTGGGTCCAGAAGGTACCATGAGAAGCACACGTCCTCCAGTGGAACTGGTTCCAGGTGGTACCATGTGGAGCACACGTTCTCCAGTGGAACTGGATTCAGATGGTACCACAAGGGGCACAGATCCCGCAGCAGAACTGGGTCCAGAAGGTACCACAAGAAGCACACATCCTCCAGTGGAACTGGTTCCGGGTGGTACCATGTGGAGCACACGTTCTCCAGTGGAACTGGATTCAGATGGTACCACATGGGGCACATATCCTGCAGCAGAATCGGGTCCAGAAAGTAGCATGAGGAGCACACATCCTCCAGCAGAACCAGGTCCAGAAGGTACCATGAGAAGCACACGTCCTCCAGTGGAACTGGTTCCAGATGGTACCACATGGAGCACACATCCTCCAGCAGAACCAGGTCCAGAAGGTACCATGAGAAGCACACGTCCTCCAGTGGAACTGGTTCCAGGTGGTACCACATGGAGCACACATCCTCCAGCAGAATCAGGTCCTGAAGATACCATGATGAGCGCACGTCCTCCAGCAGAACTAGGTCCAGAAGGTAGCATGCAAAGCACACGTCCTGCAGAAGAACTAGATCCTGAAGGTACTATGAGGAGCACTCGTCCTCCAGCAGATCTGGGTCCGGGTGGCACAATGGAGAGAGCACATTCTTCAGCAGAAAGGGGTCTGGATGATACCATGTGGAGTGCACATCCCACAGCAGAACCTGGTCCCAGTGGTGCCACACCATATGCACATCCTTCAGGAGAACTGGATGCAGATGGTACCACACAGAGCACAGGTTCTTTAGCAGATTTCAGTCTAGATGATACCCTGAGGAGCACACACCCTGCAGCAGCACCAGATCCAGAAGGTACCATGATGAGCACGCATCCTGCATCAGAATCGGGTCCAGATGGTACCATGAGGAGCATACATTCTCCAGCAGAACTGAGTCCAGATGCTATCACATGGAGCATACATCCAGGAGCCAAACATGGTCCAGAAGCTACCACGAGGAGCACACGTCCTCCAGCAAATCTGGATCCAGATGGTAGTAAGCAAGAAATCTCATGGAAGAAATTTTCAGGACAAGGATAAAATGTTGTAGGGCTGGGGTGGGTGGAAAGACAGTAGGGGCTATGCATGGGTAGACCGAGAGGGGAAGGGGTGACTGAATGGAGAGAAAGGTGGAGGGAAGGAAGGACAGAAAGTTAGGAGAAAGGGTAGATGGATTGATGGATGGATGGCAAGGAAGGATTTGTTGGAGAATGGAGGCATGGACAGTAACGAAAGAGGAATGGATGGACGGGTGGGTGGATGGAAGGATGGAGGGATGGTTGGATGGATGGATGGACGGACAGATGGATTGTTGGATGGACGGATGGATGTTTGGATGCATGGATGTTTGGATGGATGGACGGATGGATGGATGTTTGGATGGATGGACGGATGGATGGATGGATGTTTGGATGGATGTTTGGATGGATGTTTGGATGGATGGACAGCTGTTTGGATGGATGGATGGATGGATGGATGGATGGATAGATGGATGGATAGATGGATGGATGTGGTGCTCTTCACCCAGCACCCAGGGTGAAGGGGCCTGGAGACAGTGGTGCAGGGGCCTCACAGACTTTGTGTCCCTTCCCTCCCCAGGTGCAGACCTGGACCCAAGCCCCTCTGGGGTTTCTGCTCCCCCCACAGAGCCCCCATCACCCCCTCCATCACAGAACCCCACCCTGATGTCAGCAGCCCCTCCTGCCCTTGCAGTACAACTGGATACAGGCTCCAGCATCCCCTCCGAGAGCCCCCCAGAGCCCTCCAGCACCCAGAGCCCCCCAGTACCCACCCAGCTCCCCAAGGACACCCCTAGTGCACAGCCCCCCCCAGCACCCCCCCAGCACCCCATGGAAATCGCCAGCCCCCACATAGCCCCAGCACTCCTTCAGCATCCCATGGAGACCCTCAGCAGCCAGACACCCCCAGTACCCTCCCAGCACCCCACAGAGACCCTCAGCACCAAGCCCCCCCCAGTACCCTCCCAGCACCCCACAGAGACCCTCAACACTCAGACCCCCCCAGTATCCTCCCAGCACCCCATGGAGCCCTTTGGCACCCAGATCCTCCCAGTACCCTCCCAGCATCCCACAGAGACCCCCAGCACCCAGACCCCCCCAGAACCCTCCCAGCACCCCACGGAACCCCTCAGCACCCAGACCCCCCCAGCACTCCCCCAGCACCCCACAGAGACCCTCAACACTCAGACACCCCCAGCATCCCAGGAGCACCCCATGGAGCCCTTTGGCACGCAGACCCCCCCAGCACCCTCCCAGCACCCCACGGAGCTGCTCAACACCCAGACCCCCCCATCACCCTCCCAGCCCACTCCGGAGCCGCTCAGCACCCATCCGTCCCGCACCCCAGCAGACCCCATGCTCCCAAGGGCACCATGCACAGGTAAGGGGGGGGCATAGCAGCAAAAGGGGTGTCCTGCCACCCCCCTGGAGTGATACCCATTGGGACCCCTGTGCTCTGTGGCAGTGTGGGGGTGGGTGCTGGCAGGGTGGGAGAGGGATGCAGGCCCCCCCTGCACCTGAAATTCTGGTATTTTTTTTGGGGGGGGAACACAACTGGGGGAGGTATCGCTCATGGCTGTGCTTTAGGAGGTCTCTATATCTCCCCCCACAGGTCCGGCTCCCCCAGCAGCGCCGCTGCCAGCCCACCCTGCAGCTGGAGGGCACTGGGGAGGGGAGTCCGGCAGCTGCCCCCCATGTCCGGCCCCCCAGCTGCAGGCCCTGCTGCAGGAGGTGCAGGGGCTGCGGGGGGACCTACGGGCGCTCACCTTGACCCTCCAGCATCTCCTGAGGGGCTTTTCAGGCTCCCCCCGTGCCACAGGCTCTCAGCCATAATGGGGTCTTGACACACTCCCCCCAGGCTGGGTGGCTCGGGGGACGCTGCTGTGACCTCCAGATGGAATAAAATGGGGCTGGACCCACCCCTCCTCGCTCCTGATCCTGGAGCCTATTGAGGTTGTGGGCTGGTGGGATGGGGAGCATCGTTTTGGGGGAGACATAGGGGGATCAGCCCCATCTTGGGTGCACCCTTGGCCGGGGGGGGGTGACCTGGGGAGCGCAGGCAGCAGGGCCCCTTCTTTTGGGCGGAGGGGAGGCCTGATCCTGCTTCCCATCACACGCCCCCATCTCTGCTGGCCCCATGGCGCCGGGTTGGCTCCTTCAGCACTTCCCCACAGTATTTTCGCTTCCTCCCCTCTTCCCCCTCCCCGCCCCACTGCCCCCCGCGGCCCTCCCTGGGAGGGAGCCTTAAAAGGGGGGGGGGGCCTGGGAGGGGGGGCCCAGGCAGCTGCGGCATGGGGGGGCTGGTTGGCCTTGGGCTGTGCCTCGGTGAGGGACTGGGGGTCGTGGGGGGGTGGGTGGGGGTGTGGGGCAGGGGCTTCGGGGGGTCACAGATCTGGGGATGAATTTGGGGGGGGGGGGCTCAGATCTGGGGGGGGACAGGACTTTGGTGGCAGAGCTGGGGGTGCTCATGAGGGGCACGGAGCTGGGGGTGAACTTGGTGGGGGCAGAGCTGGGGGTGGATTTGGGGGGTGTGTTGGGGATTTTACTGGGGTGTGCAGGGTGGGATGTCCATGGCGTGTGTGTTGCTGGGGGGGGTGGGTGTGTCAGTAGGGTCGGGGGGGTGTCTGTGGGTGTGTGTTGGGGGGACAACAAGGAGTGTGGAGCGTGGGGGTGTCTGTGGGGTGTATGTTGTAGGTCAGTGGGGCACGGGGAAGGGGTGTGTGTGTGTGTGTGTCTGTGGGGCGAGGGCTGGGTCCCGACTCCTGTCCCTTCCCTCTCTCCCCCCAGCTCTGTGCTGCAGCGTTGTGGCCGGATCTGGTACGTTGGGAGTCCCCTGGGTGTCCCCTGGTGGCCCCGGTGTGTCCCCCCGGTGACACTCGGGGGCCGCGGGGTCAGCGGCCATGGGATATGGCAGGCACTGGGGCATGGATCACACATAGGAGGGCTTGTACTGGGCAGACTGGGGCCATCCTGGGCATAATGGGCAGACCAGGGATGGGCTGGCCAAACTAGGTTTGTGTTGGGTATATGGGGTTGTGCTGGACAGACTGGAGCTTTGCTGGGAAGACTGGGGTTGTGCTGGATGTGCTGGGGCCATGCTGGGCAGATTAGGGAGCGGGTTGGGCAAACAGAGGTTGGGTCGGGCAGACTGGGCAGACTGGGGCTATCCTGGGCAGACTGAGGCTGTACTGGTCATACTGGTTCCATATCCCCGCAGCGGTGCCAGCCCGGTTGCAGGGTGGCCGTTCACGCTGTGCCGGGCGCCTGGAGCTCCTCTTTGCTGGCACCTGGGGCTCCGTCTGTGCCGAGGGCTGGGATCCGGCGGCTGCCCGGGTGCTGTGCCGCCAGCTGGCCTGCGGTCGCCCGCGGTTCGTCCCAGCGCCCTGCGGCTCCACGGCGGCCGGCGCTCCCCCGGTGGTGCTGCGGCAGGTGCAGTGCACTGGGCAGGAGCCGGCCCTGGAGCACTGCATCCTCCAACCGGGGCACCCGTCTCCCTGCCCCATGGATCGGGTGGCCGCTGTTGAGTGCGAGGGTGAGTGTGCCAGCGGCATGGGGTGATGCTGCCCTAGATGGGGGGGTGTCCCTTGGGGCTGGTGTCACGACGATGTCCCCGCAGACCCCTTCCAGCTGCGGTTGGTGGGTGGCCCCGGGCGCTGCGCCGGGCGGTTGGAGGTGAACCACGCTGGGCAGTGGGGCACAGTCTGCGATGACGGCTGGAGCGGGACCAACGCGGCGGTGGTTTGCCGGGAGCTGAGCTGTGGGGCAGCGGGGAAAGTTGGCGACCTTCCCCGGGGACGGCCCCGCTTCGGCCCCGGTGCTGGGCGCATCTGGCTGGACGACGTCCGCTGCCGGGGTCAGGAGGGGACCCTGCGGGATTGCGCCCACCGCATGTGGGGACGCCACGACTGCACCCACCAGGAGGATGTCGGCGTGGTCTGCCAGGTCTGGGACCCCCTCCCGCCGCCATGGGATACCCGGGGTGGCCTGGCAGGGCAGGATCACGCCATGGTCATCCTTTTGTCCCTGCAGGATGCCTGAGCTCTGCCCCTCGATGGCCCCCAGCCACCGTGTCCCCCTGCGGAGCATCCCTCCTGCATCCATCCCCAGGCAGCCCCTGGCCCCATGGGGGACCCCAGACACAAGACTCCACAGGAGGCCATCGGTGGCAGCAGGGGATCCTGCCCCAGCCCCTTATCCCTCTGCCCAGTCATTAAATGTGGGAAACTGAGCGTCTGCCTGCACCATGCCTGTGCCCGGGGATGTGGGCACCCAGCCCCACGAGGCACCATGGGGTGCCTGCGCACAGCCATGTCCACGCTGTGGGGCCTCAGTGGGGTGAGTGCAGGGATCCTGCTGTCCCAGGTGTGGGGCTGAGCCCAGCCTGGCCCCCTGCCCACACTCCCCCCGTGGCCTCTTGACCCTGTTATGAAACAGCTCGTTAGCGCTAATCCCTGCAGCCACCTGTCCCGCTCCCAGCAGCCAGCCTGCCGGGGAGGGGACCATGCCTGCGGCTCTGCCCCATGGAATGTGGGGCAGGGGCCGGACTGGGTCTTGCTGGGAGGCAGGTGGGGGGCTGGGGCAGGTGGGGCAGCAGGGCAGGAACTGGGGCAATGGGGTTTGGGGGACAGAGGGGCCAGGTGTGGGGCAGTGAACTCAGGGGTGCAGAGGGGCAGAGAGTGAGTCAATGGAGTCAGGGGGGCAGAGGGTCAGGGCATGGGGCACTGGGGGCCAGAGCTTGCAGACGGGGAGGGTGTGGGGCAATGGGAGCTATGGGAGCAGAGAATGTGGGTGCTGTGGGGCCAGGGGCTGCAGAGGGGGAGGCCATGGGGCAGTGGGGGCCAGGGTTGCAGAGGGGCAGGGTGTGGGTCTATAGGGGCCAAGGGGGCAGAGCGGTGGGGTGTAGGGCAATGGGGACCAGGGGAGCAGAGGGTGTGGGGGCAGTGGGACCAGGGGCTGCAGAGGGGCAGGGCACAGGGCAGTGGAGCTCTGGGTGTAGAGGGTGTGGGTGCCGTGGGGCCAGAGGGGCAGGCCATGGGGCAGTGGGACAACAAGGGGGCACATCTCCCCCCTGCGATGACAGAGGGGGAATTTGGGGATGCCGTCAGGGGCAGAGAGGATGGGGGCACTGGGGCGGTGGCTTATGGGGCTCAGCACTGGGCTGTGCCCCCCCGCCTCAGCCCCAGCCCTGGGGATGAGGACAGGGACAAGCTGGTGCCACCTGGCCCGGCTGCCCGCTGGCTATTTCGGTGCCCCCGCAGCTGTCCGTCCCTCCGCCCCCGTGGCCCTGCCACCGCGCTCCCTCCCACGCTCCCGGGACTCCGGCCAGCGAAGGTTCCCCCCCCGGCGGGGGCACGGACAGGGACAGGCGCCCGCATCCTCCGCATGCCACTGAGGCCAGAGACGTGCCTGTGGGGCTGGACGGCCGGACCATGGGGGTGGTCCCCAGTGGGGCAGGGGGATCACAACCCTCTGATTCCTGCCCCATGGAGGGAGCTGGGGGGGCACCCCCCTGGGAGCAGCCCCTGCTCCCCGCGGGGGGTGGGTAACAGCGGGGCACGACCTTTCCCCTGTCGGCCGCCCGCCAAGCGGGTCCTGCTAATGTGCTGTCAAATATTAATTACCTTCCAGCGGGGTCGGGGTCAGGGCTCCGCGAGCAGATGGGCTGGGGGGAAAGAGCAGGTGGGGAGGGAGAGGGAGCGGGAGGGACGCGGCCCTGGGGAGCTGGGGAGAGGGAGGTGGCCGTGGGAAACAGCGGGGGGCACGGGTATTGCTGTGAGAAGTGCAGAGAGGGAGATGGTCATGGGAAGTGGGCAGAGGGAGGGGTACGATCGTGGGAACTGGGGAGAGGGATGAGTATTATTGTGGGAAGTGGAGAGAGGGAGATGGTCATGGGAAGTGGGGAGAGGGAGGGAGGAGGTGGTGGGAACTGGGGAGATGGAGAGGTGATGGTTGTGGGAACTGAGGAGAGAGAGGGAGATGGCCATGGGAACTGGGGAGAGGGATGAGTATTATTGTGGGAAGTGGGGAGAAGGAGGGAGTAGTTGGTGGGAACTGGGTGGGAAGAGGCACAAGTATTATTGTGGGAAGTGGGGAGAGGGACGAGTATTGTTAGAGCAAATGAGGAGAGGGAGAGGGATGGCTGCGGGAAGTGGGGAGAGGGAGGGAGATGGTCCTGGGCAATGGGGAGAGGAAGGGAGACGGTTGTGGGAAGCCGGGGAGAAGGAAGGGTATGGCCCTGAAAACTGTGAGGGAGGGATCCAGCCGGGGGACCATGGGAGAGGGTGGATGCTGGGGCAGGCACAGCCCTGGGGTGCGGGTGGAGGGATGACCAGGGTGCCCTGACCCCTGGGTGCTGTCGTCCCCCCACCCCAGCCCGAGGAGACCCCCCAGCACCTGCATGGCTGACCGCCGCGTTTCGGCACGGCCAGTACTTCCTTGGCAGGACACCGGGTGCGTGTGCCGCCAGCCGGGCTCTGCCAGCCCCATCCCAAAATAGACCCCCCAGGAACGCGCCCCGCTGAGGGGGCCCAGATGTGAGTCAGAGCTGGGGGGGGGGGGGGCGGACAGCGGGGAACGGGGCGGGGGTGGCGTGGCCAGGGCTGAGGACGCTGGGGACAGTGGTGGAGGGGGCTCGGTGTGGGGACGACGTCTCCCAGGGTTGGTGCCAGCCCCATGGGACGATGCCTTGGTCCTGGAGATTGCAGGGGGTCAGCAACCAGGGCTGGCATCCCCACTCTGTCCCCAGATCACCCTGCCCCACATCTGGGGGTCTGGCACCCACTGCTTGCTCCCGGTCTCTGGCCCTCACCCCTGTGGGAGCAGTCTGGCACGTAGGTGGGTGAAGCTGGAGCTGTGAGATGCTGGGTGGCTAGGGGACACACGACAAAACGGGTCACCCCTGTCCTCTCAGGGAGGTGGCACCGGAGAGGGGAAACTGAGGCAGGTGGAGGGATGCCCATGACTTTCTGCATCCTGCCGGGATGCCACCGCAGCGGGATGAGGGGTCATGGCCAGGCCGGGGCTGGGGCTGTGCTGGGACGTGGCGGGGCCGGGGGTGGCGTGGGGGGGGACTGTGGCAATGGGGGTAGGTGGTGTGTGGTTGTGGCATGGCTGGGCTGGACTGTGGCATGACCGGGCTGTGTCATGGCACGGCTGGGTTGTGTCACGGCATGTCTGAGCCGTGTTGTGGCACTGCTTCGTTGTGTCCTGGCGTTGACGGGCTGTGTCGTGGCATGGCCGGGCTGTGTCGTGGCATGACTGAGCTGTGTTGTGGCATTGCTGTGCTGTGTCATGGCATGGTTAGGGTTGCGCTGTGGGATGGCAACTGTGATGGCATTGCATGGGGGACAGACAGAGAGGCATGGGGTGCAGGCAGGGCACTGCACGTGGGGACAGACAGACGTCAAGGAGCACGGCTCAGTGAAGTGGGTCGGATGGGGAGGCAGCACTGCGAGGAAGGACAGAGGGACAGGATGGAGCGCCGCATGGGGGGACAAACAGGTGGCATGAGGCAGCTGTCACAGAGGACTGTGGACGTGGACAGACAGAGAGAATGATGCATGGTGTGGGGGGATGGACAGAACAGGGTGCCTGGAGGGGGATGGACAGACAGCACAGGCAGGGGCAGCAAAGATAAGCAGCAAGGTGTGTGGGGACAGATGGACCAGGCACTGTGTGGGATGGATGGATGGAGGGAGGGATGGATGGAGGGAGGGAGGGAGGGAGGGATGGATGGATGGATGGATGGATGGATGGATGGATGTACGGGCAGTGTGGAGGACAGCTTGCAGGAACGGATGGACAGAGCGTGGTGCTGGGAACAGGCCCCCTCTCTGGGTGAACAAGCAGCTCGGAGACAGACAGACAGACAGTGCAGAGCAGCGTGCTGAGGGACAGCCACAAGGCCTGCATCCTGCTTCCCCACCCCGCATCGGGCGCACTGAGCCCACCGCACGGCTCAGCCCCCATCCCCATCCTGTCCCTCTGTCCCCCCGTTCAATGTCCTGTCTGTCCCCCATTCTCAGCTCTACCCTGTCTGTCTGTCCCACCATTCAATGTCCCATCTGTCCCCCATCCCCAGCTCCATCCTGTCCCTCTGTCCCCCCATGCAATGTCCTGTCTGTCCCCCATTCTCAGCTCCATCCTGTCCATCTGTCCCCCCCATTCAATGTCGTGTCTGTCCCCCATCCCCAGCTCCATCCTGTCCCTCTGTCCCCCCATTCAATGTCCCGTCTGTCCCCCATCCCCAGCTCCATCCTGTCCCTCTGTCCCCCCGTTCAATGTCCTGTCTGTCCCCCATCCCCAGCTCCATCCTGTCCGTCTGTCCCCCCATGCAATGCCCTGCCTGTCCTGCCTCCTGCCTATCTTTGGCCCTCGGCACGCGTTGGGGCTGACACATGTTCCCTGCGCGCGAGCGGCAGAGATTAGCGCGGGCCGGTGGCATGGGAGCGGGCAGGAAAGTCTGAGTCACAGCTCCCGGTGCCAGGGGCGGCTGTGGGGCTGGGGGCAGCCAGCCGCGCCCTGGGAGCACCCGACCCTGCTGGGACACACGGTGGGGGACGCAGGTGAGGCATGCACTGCTCCTGGGCTGCTCGGCTGTCCCCATGCAACCCCAAGGGACACTCGACCCTGCCTGCTGCTTCTGGCTTGCTTGCATGGCCCTCTTGGCTGAGCCCCACGGCAGTGGGGGGTGTGTTGGGGGGGGACAGGCTGGTTGTCCTGGCCCTGCACACCTGGAGGTGTCAGTGGTGGCGGTGACCTCGCTGCAGCTGTGCTGATACAGGTGGCTATGGGTGGTGGGATGGGAGAAGGGTCCAGGGTCCTGCTTCAGGGCTGGGGATGGAGGAGCAAAGAGTCATCCCTGGCTCCCTGCAATGGGGGGATGTGGGGAGGGACAGAGCCAGCCCTGACCCTTGCAATGGCGGGGGACGTAGGGTGGAGCGATGGAGCCCTGACTGCTGCTGTGGGGTGATCTGGGGGGTGATGTGGAGCTTCCTGTCCCTTCATTGAGAGGTGACAGGGCTCACTGCCTCTCCTCTGGGGTGTGATGCGGCGCTGGCCCTCCCTCCTAACAAGGCGACACCGGAGCTCAATGGAGCAAGTGTCCCACCCTCCCCCCCAGCTCCAGCCAGGGGTGCTCAGCCCCACTGGGCAGGGGCGTTTTGGGGTCCCCATCACCTCTTGGTGTGGGGCTGCACCTTCCCATCAGCCAGGACCCCCATGGCTATGCAGCACCTGGGGCAGAAAGGCAGGGCTTGATCCCAGCCAGGGACACCGTGGGGAGAGCCCCCGGGGTGGGACTGGGCTGTACTGGGCTAAACTGGGCTGTACTGGACTTGACTGTGCTGGATTGGGCTGGACTGGACTGACCTAGAATGGGTTGGGCTGGGCTGGGCTGCACTGGACCGGACCGGGCTGGGCTAAACTGACCTGGACTGGGCTGGACTGGGCTGGACTGGAGAAGGTGACCAGGCTTGACTGGGCAGGGAAAGACTGGATTGGGTTTGGGTGCATTGTACTGGGCTGGTTGGAACTGGACTATACTGGGATGCTTCAGAGCAGGTTGGTCTGGGCTCCACTAGGCTGAGCTGGGCTAAACTGGACTGGACCAGGCTGGACTGGGCTGGACTGGGCTACACTGGGCTGTCCCAGCCGGGTGGGTGGTGCTGCCGCTGTCTCCCCGTGCAAGGGGCTGGGGCTCTGCAGCAGCGCGGGGGGCTTGGCTCTCCCCAGGGCCCATGGAGGAGTCGGACGAGGATGGGGAGGACAACGAGGAGTTCCTGGAGCGGCTGATGGTGCAGACGGGCCGCGAGGTGCCGCAGCAGGAGCTGGAGGAGCACTACGCTGTGCTGGAGGAGCTGGGCAGCGGGACCTACGGCCGCGTGGTGCTGACGGAGCCCCGGGATGGTGGTGAGGGGCACTGGAAGGAGGGCAGGGAGGGTGACCTTGCTGCTGGCTAGGGAAACCTGCTCCCCAGATGTGTACAGATGTACCCGACCCATCCAAGCCAAACCCCAGCTCTGCCCAAACCACCCTGTCTCTGCCCCATTGCTGCCCCAGAATGGGGATGACCCTGCTTCGGCTCTCCCCCTGTTTCCCAGGCTCGCCGGTGGTCCTCAAGCTGATACTGAAGGAGCAGACGGAGCGGCGGGCGTTCCTGCGGGAGTATTGCATCGCCCTGTGCCTCTCCAGCCATGCCGCCTGCCTGCGCGCCCTGCCCATCGCCTTCGAGACAGCCACACACTTCGCTTTTGGGCAGGAGCTCGCTCCCGCCGGGGATCTGTGTGCTCTGCTCAACCCGGGGGTGTGTGCTGCCCCGGGGGCTCTGTGGGAGGGGGACGGGGGCCAGGAAGGGTGGGAGGATGGAGGAGGAGGTGCCAGGACAGATTTGCAGTGGGGTGCAGTGACACTGTGCGGGGAGAGGCCCTTTGCAGTGTGGTGCATGGTCACGCTTTTGGTGGGGGGACCCTTTGCAGTGGGGTGCAAGTGATGCTGAGCACAGGAGGAGACACTTTGCAGTGGGTGCAGTGGAGGCGTGCACTGGAGGAGACACCTTGCAGTGAGGTGCGTGCTCATGCTGTGCACGGGGAGACCCTTTGCAGCACTGGCAGGTGGCTACAGGCTGCTGTGGGACAAAGCACGGGTTGGCGGTGCTGGGCAGGGGTCTGGGTGCTGCAGGCCCCACTTTGGGGAGGGGGCCGAGCAGCGGGTGAGGTTACCACCCTCCCTGCAGGAGGGCCTGGCGGAGGAGCTGGTGAAGCGCTGCGCATCCCAACTGGCCGAGGCGCTGGACTTCATGCACAGCCGTGCCCTGGTGCACCGGGATGTCAAGCTGGACAACGTGCTGCTCTTCGACCGCGAGTGCCGGCGGGTGAAGCTTGGAGACTTCGGGCTCACCCGCGTGCAGGGCTCAGCAGTGGGTGCCATGTCTGGCACCCTGCCCTACACCCCGCCGGAGCTCTGCCTGCTGCAGGGCTCTGACACACTGGAGCTGGACTCCAGCCTGGACGTCTGGGCCTTTGCCGTTCTGCTCTTCTGCCTCTGCACTGGCTGCTTCCCCTGGGCTGTGGCCACCAGCTCTGACCCCCAGTTTGAGGACTTCAGTGCCTGGCAGGGCGGCGTGGCGGGGCGGGGGGTGCCGGCGTCCTGGCAAGGATTCGGCTCTGGGGCACTGGAGATGCTTCGGCGCTTGCTGACACTAGACCCCGACCGCCGGAGCCCAGCCATCGAGGTGCAAAAATACTTGTCCCTGCCCTGGGTGACGGCCCCCAGCACCAGGGAGCCAACACCAAGCAGCTCCCGGTCCCCCCTTACCAGTGGCACAGGGGAGAGCCTGGGGGGCACTGGGGGATGGGGTGCTGCTGGTGGGGGAGGCGAGGTTCCCATGCTCCCCACTAATGCCCTGGCCCCGTGCCGGTAGCCAGCACCTCCTCTCCATCCCGGGGCTGGTGTCGTGGTGGGCAGTCCCCGGGGGTCTGGGCTCCCTGTCTGATGCCTGAGGCTTGTGGGGCTAGAAATGGGCTGCAAGCGCAGGAAGGAGAAGCGATACCTCGGGCAGCACTTGGAGACCCCAGCCCTGCAGCTGGATGCCCAGCACCTTGCAAATCGATGTCACTCAGCAGTGGTGACAACAGTCCACCGGAGCAGCGTTGCACAGCTCTGAGATACACAAGGGAAACCCAAGGCAGAAGCAGCCCACAGGATGACAGAGAGGAAAAGGAGGAGAGCAAGCAACTAATTAGAAATTAAAGCTGTTAAGGCTGATGCAAGACCTTGGCAGAGGCAAATTGTGAAATTGCTCAGCAGAGGAACCCAGAAATGCATCTGACCTTGACCTTGACCTCCTTCTTGCACCTTTGGGATGAGGAGGTTGTCACATTAGGGAAGATGCTAAACAGCCTCCCTGGGGGGTAACTGATGTAATTAGGTAGAGGTGCTAAACAGATTCCTGGGGGGTTAAGGAGCTAGAGAAACAAGTGTAAGCCCTCAAGGCATGCAGCTGAACTGGGGTGTGATGGGGCTGGGAGGAACTGCCAAGTGGATCTCTAGGACTTGAGTTAAAACCAGACAAACCTGGGATCTGGCTCTGTCTGAACAATAACACGGGCAGCGTGATTTGCACCCTTAAGGGCTGGATGTGGCTTGGCTGATATTGCAAAAGGCTAAAGAGACACAGCGAGAGGGCAAACTGGGACGGCTCTGAGTGTGCAGGAGGGAACATGAAAATCAGCTTCAACAGCTGCAAATACTCTCCATCTTCAACAAGGAAGGGACTAGACAGACTCTGGAGAGAGTTTGTGGGGTGAGCTCAAGGTTTGGAGGCTGGACAAACACCTGCCCAGGCTCAACCATCCGTCTGGTCCCCACTGGTTTTCCCATCAGCCAGCTGGGAGGAGAGCAGCGGGGAGGAGAGCAGCAGGGTCCCATGAACTTTGGTACCTAACCTTGGTGCCTCACCATGCCCGGGCAGGGCTCTGCCTGCTTGGGAGCGCAGTCCTGTGAATCTCTGCACCCCTTTGAGCAGTCTGCACCTCAGTTTTAGGATATGGGGCTCCTGGAGCTTCCTCCTGGGGCCCCTCCACGTTCTGCCTGGTGAGCTTGTGCCCACCCCACCCCAGGGACCCCCAGCTGGGGGAAGCTGCTCTGCTATCGGCAGAGGATCCATCTCCTGCATTGCCAACCCTGGTGCAAAGTGGAAGGAGAGGGAAAAAATTAGCTGAGATGACAGAATCACAGAATGGTAGGTGTGGTAGGGACCTTCGGAGACCATCTAGTCCAACCCCCTGCCAAAGCAGGTTCACCGAGAGCAGGTTGGACAGGAACGCATCCAGGTGGGTTTGGAAGATCTCCAGAGAAAGAGACTCCACCACCTCTCTGGGCAGCCTGTTCCAGGGCCCTGCGACCCTCAAAGTAAAGAAGTTCCTCCTCATGTTGAGATGGAACTTTCTGTGTTCCAATTTGTGTCTGTTGCCCCTTGTCCTGTCGCTGGGCACCACTGAAAAGACCCTGGCCCCATCCTCCTGACACCCGCCCTTTAGATATTGATAAGCATTGATGAAATCCTCTCTCAGTCTTCTCTTCTCCAGGCTAAACACACACACAGGTCTCTCAGCCTTTGTCATCAGAGAGGTGCTCCATCCCCTTGATCATCTTTTGTAGCCTCTGCTGGACTCTCTCCGATAGTTCTCTGTCCTTCTTGAACTTGAGGAGGGGGGACAGAACCAAACACAGTACTCCAGATGTGTCTTTAACCAGTTGAGGAGGGAAATGACCTCCCTTGACTTGTTGGCCACTCTCTTTTTAATGCACCCCAGGAGACCATTGGCCTTCTTGGCCATGAGGGCACATTGCTGCCTCATGGTCAACTTGTTGTCCACCAGGACTCCCAGGTCCCTCTCTGCTGAAGCTTAATAAAATTCTCTGTTATTTTGCCTCTTTTTTAAACTGTGTTTTCCCATGAACCTGCTGCTTGAGCCCTAAATCCTTCTTTTTCTCTTACTTGGGGGCAGGCAGACTCTGACCAAAGGTGGTCCAGCCCCCTCACCCCTCCATGCTGATGGGAAGTCTCTGGAGAGGAGAGGGCACATGGTCAGCTGAGAGGCATGACTAATGCCCAGCTTTGGAAACACAGTGGCTTTTCCTTTGCAGCTGCCTCTCCTGAATTGCAGCCTCGAGATGCTCGACCTGGGGGTGGCAATGCCGGGCTGGACCGTGGTGCTCCCTGTAGCTGGGGGTGGAAAACTCCCCTGTCCCAGAGGAATCATCTCACAGGTGGCATCCTGCAGCCTGTTGATGAATTTCTCCTTAACCACTCAGTTTTCCAGGCGAGGAACCCCGCCTCAGCACAGCACCAGCGCGCACGCTGTGGGGCTTCCTCCAAAGGAAATAATGCTCCATGAAAAATGCATACAGTAATGCTTGCAACAAGCAGCTTGTGAACGTATTTGAGCATGAGTTGATCCACCATCCACACAAATATATGGCTCTAGCCCTCACTCAGGCTTCCCAGTGGCCGGGGAGAGCTGGGCCAGTGAAGCTGGACAGGGTGGTCCAGAGATGCTGCTGGCTGAATGGCAAAGGGGGCATCATGCAAGGGACAGCCAAGCCCCCTGAATGATTTACGGGAGGGTCTCAGGGACTTTATGGGGGAGTGCAACCTTGCAACAGCCCCTTGTTATCAGGTAGAAAGCAGTGCAACCGTACCAGCAACAGAAAAAGCACTAGCTGCATCTCTGCTGCCAGTATGGGAGAAACCTCCTGGTCTGAGTCCACCAATCTCTTCTCTAGGGTACCAGGAAGGAGAAATCCCTCGAGGGGTCAAGATCTGCAGGATTAGGCTTCTCCTTAATAGGCAAACCCTCCCGTGTCTAGCCACCAGCATCATGGTGAGGGGGGCTGTGTGTGTGTGCGGGACACACTGCAAAAACCCTGGGCAGTGGCTGGCAGAATGGCTTTATTGAGATATCCAGAAATAATGCATATGGACACATAGCCGATCCAACGTATTTAATCTGGGGATATCCAGCTGAAGCACCAAAAGCAAACCCCAAGAGTGCTGTTGAGGGGTGGTCCCCAAACCAAGCTGAAGCATCATCACGTCACCTCCACCCTCCTCCTCCCCAGACAGGAGTGAAGTTGCATACAAGACGTTAGAGCATATTGGAGGCTTAACTCGTGGGCGCTACTGAAGAACAGAACTGCTCCTAATTCTTCTTTCAGGATGGACTTTAATGGGAAAGAGAGGAAAGTCACGTTGGGAGATAGCAGCACTTGTGGAGAGATGCAGCTATCAGGCTCTTGGTGTTGCAGGGGCAGGCACAGAGCAACACGAGAACAAAGCCTCTCGACTGCTGCTGTAGTCAACAGAGCTCCCAGCAGGGTCTTGGAGGGTCTCAGGGGTTCTTCCATGGCTTGTACTGACCCACAAGTCTTGTGTAGGTCAACCTTGTGTCACCTGCCTTGGTCTGAACCTGTTGTTGCACTTCGCAGCTAGAAGACCAGATGCAGGGGGAAATGCTTAGGAGATTAAAATCCCCTCATGTCTGCTTGTGTTCCTTAAAACCCACTGAAAACAAGGCACTTGCACTCAGAAGAGGTTGCAGAAACCCCAACTCCTCAAATGCCCAATTGATGGTCCAGACATTTTGGCATCACCACCAGGGACCCCTCCTGGGCACTCCAATGAGAAACAATCAGAGATGACTTTTGGCTTCTTTGAGGATTTTTTTATGGTGTTTTTTTTTGTTGTTGTTGTTGTTGCTGCTGTTGTTTGGTTTTGGTTTTGTTTTTCTTTTTTTTTAACTCTGCTTTTCTGAGAAATGGGAATTATTTGCAAGGTTTGCCATTGCGGGCAGATCCAGGGTTGCAGAGCCGTGTGTTTAACCCCCAGAATTTATTCAGTGAGATACAGTATAGATTACTGTCAGGGCCAGTGATTTAGTCTCACTTCTCTTGATTATTTTTGATTAATTGGTGTTTCTCCTCAGTTGCTTCCCTCCTCGATGATGTAAGTGGCGGAGAAACAAGTAGGATAACACTTCCTATAAGCTGCAGATTTTTCTTGAGAATTGTAGCGGGTTACTGCAAAATCCTAAAATTATGTCAAGGATCTGGCAGTTCAGGACTTTAGGATTTCTGTGTGGGAAACGACTGCTTGTTGCACTGAAACCAACCCTGCTTTGACAGTCATGCTGATTCAGATTCTGGAAAACTCCTTTCAACTCAGCAGTGAGCCCACTCTGAATTTTAAGCGAAGCAGCTCCATATCCTCAATGACCATCAGGAATGGATTTTTTTTTTAATTTAAATTTTTATTAAAATATTCATGACAATATTTAGTTTAATATTATTTTTTAATCTCTCGAGGGGGAGTTGGATGAAGGCAGTGTCCTTTCATTCTGTTTCTCTCCAAGAAACGATGTCCCGATGAGTGCTCAGAAAAGGACCTCCTTTGCTGCTAAGCACCCCCATCTTGTGCAGTTATTTTGTTTAGTAAAGTTGCAAATTGCAAATGCCAGCACGTTCCCCTTAGAGCTGCACTCTCTACCGTTTACAGTCATAGAATCACAGAACGGTTCGGGTTGGAAGGGACCTTAAAGATCACCTAGTTCCAGTCCCCCCTCCCCTGGGCAGGGACACCTCCCACCAGACCAGGCTGCCCAAAGCCCCATCCAGCCTGGCCTTGAACATCTCCAGGGATGGGGCAGCCACAGCTTCTCTGGGCAACCTGTTCCCGTGTCTCACTACCCTCATGGTGAATAATTTCTTCCTAATATCTAATCTCAATCTACCCTCCTCCAATTTGAAGCCATTACCCCTTGTCCTATCACTACAGTCATCTTCTTTAAACCTCTATGCAAGACCTCAACACATAACTGGCACTTGACGAGCTCTTTTTCTGGCTCAGACCAGGCTGATTCCTGATTCTCCTCACTGTCTTTCCTTGGGAAGGGCTGTATGTCCTCTAGGATCTTTTTGTGGGTGCACAGCTCAGACGTCCATTCCTCCTCGCAACAACCTCATCTACAGCAGGCCCTTTGCTCGACTCCTCTCTCCTTGATGTGGGTGCAGCTTTTTAGGGGCAAGAGGAAATTGCCCTGGGGTGTGGGAGGAGGGCAGAGGCAGCCTCCTAAATCTCCCATTGCAGTTCCATGCCCAACACAGGGCCTGGACATGTTGGAAGTGGTTGCTGGGACCCTTCTATGACAACTCAAGTGCGGTTATCCTTTTATTTCTATTTTAAACCAGAAAAAACATCTCTGCATTCCATAGCAATATACAGATGTGCAAGGTACCAGTTTCTTCAGAGTGGAGAAGGCAAACAGCTGGGAGCACTCCCAGGGGTTTATCACAATTATTGCACACTTGTTTAATGATTTCTAGCTGAGGGATGGGACTGACTCACCCTCTCTTTTGCTTCACCGTGTGTTTTCTTAGAGAGTAAAGGGAGAAAATGTCCAGATGACATGGCTCTTTGAGCATGGTGAAGTGCTGCACACCAGAAGTGGCCAGGGTCAAAGGACCATGCCCGTGCCCTGAGAAACCCTCATCCAAGTTTTCCACTGGTAAAAGAAAATGCTCATGAATGCGCCTTCTCTGCTCCTCTGTCAGAATAAGTGGACTGAGGGCTTCCTGTCCTTCAGAGGAAAATCATAGGCTGGAAAAAATTAATTTCTGGTCGCAAATTCCGATTGCAAACTGCAATCGCAGAGTGATTTGAGGATGGTCCTTGCAGTAGCTGTACCTCCTGGTTAGACAAGACAGCTCTTCAGCAACAGATCATTTCTGAGCCTGCTCAACCATTCTGCAAGTCACAGCTGTTGTGTGAATAATATTGTTGTTTTCTAGGTGTTGCACAAATTGCTCCATTTCCTGCTCAAATCTTCTGCTTTGCAGAAGCTGGCACACAGTTGCATGGGGGTGTCCCTGCTCTTTTTTCTCTAATGCCACAGAGAGACGACATGACACCAACTTTATGTTCAAGTGCATTGGCATTTATAATGTGTGAGGGAAAGAAGTGACCACCAAACTTTACAAAAAACGTTCTTGAATCTCTGGATGAATCTGGAAAGCTGGCAGATGCTCTTATTACTCTAAGTTTATAATTTTGATGGTGCTATTTAGAGAGACTGAGCCCTTGCTGAGGCCAGACCCCCTTTTGTTGCCAGCCACCAGAAGCCCAGGCTCATGATGTGCCTTCCATCACTCTTGCCTCTGTTGACTTTTTCTTCCCAAAGAAGCCATCTCCTGACTAGGCCTTTGGCTCTTGTCCTTGCAAAAAGGCTGACAACGTTCCCAGCCCTGGCAGATTCATTTGAGCTGAGGTGAGAACACTTGGTGGGACGTTTGCTGAAAAGCAGGCCATCCTTGGAGCTATAGAAAGGCCATTTGTGGATGCTGAAACCATTTCCTTGGAGTCGCACTAGATGTGCCTGGTTGCAGTGTGCACGGATGAAGGATTTGACCCACCAAGTAAAGGAGTTCTTCCTATGATCCCCTCTTGCTGTGTCCACCTCTTCCCACAGTGACAGCATTTGTTCCTGCAGCCTTTCTCTGACCAAGCCAGGACCTGCTCAGCCCAAGTTCAGTTAGTGGTGTCTCCTTTTGGAAGCTGGGGGCTTTCACATTGAATGTTTTAGTGACCCCAGTGTTAACATAAGCCACAAAGGGGATATTCTACCTTTTCATCAAACTACTGTCATCTTCCTTCTTTTTTTTCAGGCTCTGGGCTCTGAGAGCGCAAGAAAAAACAGCTAAGACATTTCCCCTGAAAACTGGGGAATCTTCTTCCCCCAAAGAAAAGAAGCCATGAGTGTGGACTGAATTCCTTTTCTTTTTTCATTGCTGGCAGGTGCTTGGAGCCCAGGTTGCAATGAAATGCCTGGGATAGCAGACTGTACCTTTCGTGTAAATCTCAAGGGACTCATTTTTGAACCGGATCCTGGGAGCTCTCAGCCCCACCTGCTGCAGTGGATGGTGCTGAGGTGCATTTTGCTCCGCTACTCCACTCCCTAGAGTATAACTCTTACATTCTGTGAGCTTGGTTGTAACAGAAGAAGTAAAAGTTTAGGGGAGCCCATTTGAACTGTGAGTAACAAAATCTGCCTTGGTTGTGAGAGACTGGGCATTGGCTTATGTCTTGGAATGTGTCTTAATTCATTGAGAAAAGTCCTGTAGAGGACCACTGTCCAAAGATTGCCAAGCTCTGCTGAAATCTTATTCCTCTTTGTCGTGGTTTAACCCCAGCTGGCAGCCAGAACCAAGCAGCCGCTTGCTCACTCCCTCTGGTTTAGATGGGGGAGAGAATTGCAAGAGTAAAAGTGAGAAAAACTCCTGGGTTGAGATAAAGACAGTTTATCAGCTAAAGCAAACGCCACGCATGCAAGCAAAGCAAACCAAGGAATTTAATCACTGCTTCCCATTGGCGGGCAGCTGTTAAGCCACGTCCAGGACAGCAGGGCTTCATCATGTGTAACGGTTACTCGGGATGACAAATGCCATCACTCCAAACGTCCCTCCTTCCTTCTTCTTCCTACAGCTTTATATACTGAGCATGACGTCACATGGTGTGGAATAGCCCTTTGGTCAGTTGAGATCAGCTGTCCTGGCTGTGTCCCCTTCCAACTTCTTGTGCCCTCCCAGCCTGCCTGTTGGTGGGGCAGTGTGAGCAGCAGAAAAGACCTTGACTGCCTAGTAACAACCAAAACCATCCATGCGTTCTCATTACTGTTTCTCATCCTAAATCCAAAACATAGCACTACACCCATTGCTAGCAAAAAATTTAACTTCATCCCATCTGAAACCATGACACTTTCACATCTGGGAAATGTGAGTCCTCTTTCTCAGTTCCTCATGAGCATCATGGTTATAACATGTTCATGTTGAATGCACCATGGTCACAAAATTGAGTACACAAAGTTGGCAGAGAGATCCAGGAATTTGCTCCCCAGAGTGTGACTACTCATAAGCTAAGGGCTGGGTGAGATACAGTGATACCAGATCTCCAACAAAACATGTCACTAAGGCAATCACAGTGAAGCCTCAGAGAACTTACACCATGAGGGAGCAGACCTGCTCACTGCTCCTTTTGGAGCTGCCGTAGACAGTGCCGTGAAAGGTTTTCCTCTTCCATGCTTTCTTGGTCTCCTCCCACCACCTGCCTTCTCCTGCAACAGAATATTTCTCCCAGGGGATCAACAGTTCCCAAGACGAACAAAGAAACAGCAGAGAAAGCCCAGGGAAAAGAGTCTTCTGACTCCTGGAGGACAATATTCCAGGAGTCTCCTGACACCTGGAGGTGCAACCCCATGTTTCTTTGCTAGTTTCTGATGTTTTATCCCATAGACCCTTGTGGGAAATGTGCCACGGGACCTTGTGAGTCTCCTAACTCATCCTTATTTCTCTCCTGACTGATTCCAGGGTCCAGATCCTCTTGGTAGCTAAAAGATGAGGCTAAGGCATGAGGGAAGTGCCAGACACAGCTAAGTGGGAGGATCAGTCTTCCCGCTTTGCCTTCAACTCTGCTCCCCGTTTTACATCACTGAATTCATAGAATCATAGAATGGTTTAGAAGGGATCTTTGAAGATCCTCTGGTCCATCTCCTTGCCATGTGCAGGGACATCTTCCACTAGACCAGGTTGCTCAATGCCCCATTCAACCAGCCCATGAACACTTCCATTGATGGGGGATCCACATCTTCTCTGGACAACCTGTTCCAGTGTTTCACCAGTCTCATCATAAAATAGTTCTTCCTTATGTCCAATCTAAACCTACCCTCCTTTAGTTTAAAGCCATTGCCCCTTGTCTTGTCACTACAGGCCCTGGTAAAAAGTATCTCTCCACCTTCCCTATAAGCCCCCTTTATATATTGAAAGGCCGAAAGAAGTTCTCCGTGGAGCGTTCTCTTTTCCAGGCTCAACAACCCCAACACTCTCAGCCTGTCTTCACAGCAGAGGTGTTCCAGCCCTCTGACCATTTCCATGGCCTCCTCTGGTCTCTCTCCAACAGGTCCATATCTCTCCTGTGGTGAGGGCCTCAGAGTGGGACCCAGAGCTCCAGGTGGGGTCGCACCAGAGTGGAGTAGAGGGGGAGAATCACCTCCCTCGACTTGCTGGCCAGGATATGCTCGGCCTTCTGGGCTGCAAGAGCACATTGCCAACTCATGTACAATTCTTTTCCTTCGTCCCCGCCCCCTCCCCAGTATTTTAGACTGCTTCACAGTTGGTGATGCAATGCTCAGGAAGGGCATTCTGTCTGTTGATGGGAAAGTAATTATGTGAAAAGGCCTTGTTCTCCTGCAGGAGCACCTTCTGCTTCAGAAGCCTGTGATCAGCACATGAGCACATGACGGAGAAGAAATCCTCCTGCACACATGTGTCTTGGTGCCTGTTTGTAGGTGGCTCCCTCCATGCCCAATCAGCTCTCCCAAGCAGAAAGATGAAGGCATGCATGAGTGCAAACTCGATCACCGAGGCAAATCTCCGATTGCACACTCAAAATGTGAAAATCATAAAAGGGCAGTATGTGACACAGAGAGATGGAATTATTGGGCCACGTTAGATGTAGGAAAGCATAGCTATAGGGGTACTGATTCTGCAAAGGTTTCTTACTGAGTCTTCCTTTTGACATTAAATTCCTTCTTTTGAATCTGTAGTCTCACAAAGCACATAAGAACATTTTGGTCACTTGTTATCCTAGAAGTCTCTCCGCAAAGCAGGTTGAAACCTTCAGTTCACCAAAAAGAAAAGCTTTGTTTTTAAAATGGAGACTCCTGAGATGAAAAGAAGGGCTACTGAAGACAGCAGAAAGCATTTGGTAGGACTGTGTTTGCTAATCCCCAATGCTGCGCTGTCTGTTGTAGGGAAGAGGCAAGCACTGATCATCAGGGCAAAACTTGAACTCAGAAGGGGATCATTTATTTGCAAACATGCCCCATATGCCTGCAACAGCCTTTGAGAAGATTTTCTCTCTCCTTGCAGAAATCCTGCATTGCTGAGAATAAGGTTCCCAGTCCCCACGTGTTCACCAGTGCAACAGCTGAGCCTCTGAAAAATCCAAGAGAGTTGTGAAAAAAAGCTGCAAAAAAGAAAAAGCCACAGAACCTGGAGATAAAGGTCTAAAGATGTGCCAAGTGAAGAGATCTGCTCTCCTGCTGGAGCTCTGGGGCTTTTAAACCTCATCCTGCAACATTCGCAACCATAATTAGATTTTTTTTTGATGATGTCCCTATGCTGACAGTTCTTGGTTTTTTTAATTTGGTTTTAATGCTACCTCTTGCAGACATGCAAAGGATACTGCCAGACTCCTCTAGTGTCCACTGAAGGCCTGAAAGTGAGGAAGTTTGAGTGCAAGAAGAAACCCATGGTCAGCCCTCTGCTGGGGGCAGATGCTTCTGGGCAGCACAGCTCAGCAGATGCCAATGAGAGATGGCTACCACCCAACCGAGCTACAGAAAGGATGGACACGGTGAGGATGGTGGTGAGCATAGAGGGTGAAGTCATGCTCACCCGCCTCAAAATCCCTGGGCTCAGTGGTGCCTGGGCTTATAGTGCTCATAGAATCAAAGAATTGTCTAGGTTGGAAGGGACCTTTCAGATTATCGAGTCCAACCATCAGTCTAACACTGCCAAACCATCACTAAACGATGTCCCTAAGGACCACATCTACCCGTCTTTCAAATACCTCCAGGGATGGTGATTCCACCCCTTCCCTGGGCAGCCTGTTCCAATGCTTGATAGCCCTTTCGGTGAAGAAATTTTTCCTAATATCCAATCTAAAACCTCCCCCGGCACAACTTGAGGCCATTTCCTCTCCACCCTATCACCTGTTCCTTCGGAGAAGAGACCGACCCCCACCTCTCTACACCCTCCTTTCAGGGAGTTGTAGAGAGCAATAAGATCTCCCCTCAGCCTCCTTTTCTCCAGTCTAAACGACTCCAGTTTCCTCAGCTGGTCCTCATAAGATTTGTTCTCCAGACCCCTCACCAGCTGCGTTGCCCTTCTCTGGACCCACTCCAGCACCTCAGTGTCTTTTTTTGTGGTGATGGGCCCAAAACTGGACACAGTATTTGAGGTGGGCCTTCACCAGTGCTGAGTACAGCATGTGAGTCACAGTTCTGCAAGAGCAGCTTGGTCAGGAGAATTAATGCTCAGCACTGCAGATAGTAAATCAGGGCATGAAGTTTCTACAGTTGGGATCAGTGAGGAAGAAGTTAACTGGGATTGACTGTTTCTTGTGGTAGTGGTTGGGGGGGTAACGAGGGCGGTAAAGGATAAAAATGTGCAGATGGAAGAAAGAGAGGAAATGGGAATATAGAGGAAGGAAAACTTGTGAGTGGGGTTGTCCAGTGGTACCACATGGGCACCACGCCTTCAGCAGGTCAACATGCAGCAAAACGGTGGTCACCCTGGTCCTACTGCAGGATCCTACTCTGCATTTGGGAGGAGCCCAGACAACCTTCCCAATGGCGATGAGGAGCAGGATTCCAGCAGTGCTGCAGCATCCAGGGGGTGGATCTTCTCAAAGACACTGGATGCATCAAGGAGGCAAAGGCATAGAGAGAAGGGATAAAGAGAGGGGAGAATATGGGCATGGGGGATTCAGACTCATGGGAATCAGACATGTGGTGTCCCAGGTGATGGAAGACTTGGGGAGAGAGGAGCATGAAGGTGGTGGTCAGGGAGACACACTGGCTTTGAAGGAGGTTTCTTAGTGGCAAGATCAGGTATATCTGCAGTAAAAGGAAGTACATTAATATCATAACCCAACCATTCTATAACGTATTAGATAAAATCGCAAGCTGGGGGTGGGCCCCCACAACAAGAAGATGCCGTGGAGCTTTTTAAAATGAATGAATAGCAACCAGTGGGACCCTGCGTGGCTTGGTCCTTTCCATCTAATGCCCCATAATTCCATTGCTACCTTTCCACCTAATGCCCTAAAAGCTTCCATCCTGAACAGGTCCCTCTTTCTTTTCCTCCAGTACCTCTACCGCCACGGGCTCTAGGTGTGTGACAATTTTGGCCACAGACTTTGTTACAGGTTCTGCAGCACCTATGAAGACAACATCCATCGGCTGCGCAGCAGTGACCTCCTCTGGTAATTTTAATATTTCTAGCTCTTAAGCCAAAACAGCATGAGGTCATGCAGAACTGTGGGTGGGACGAGAGTTGACAGTGCTGATAGTGATAGTTTTGGGTATCTCCCTGGGATCACATCCCTAACGCTGTCTGGCTCTCAAGTCATTACTTTGTTCCTTTTTACTTTACATTACTTCTTACTTTACATTACTTCTTACTTTTAAATCACCCAGCATCACCCCCATAACCTGATACAGATCCCACAGGACTGTCACAAGGACCTAGAGAGGGAAATCCAGCCAATTGCTGTAAAAACAGAGTTGGCAGCCCATTTAAGTAACTCACAGAGCCATTTATACAAACACGTTTTCCCATCATCTCCTAGGCTCAGCGGTGTCTGAGGGTGTTCCCCGTTCTTCCCATTTTGCATAGAGACAGGCTGACTCCTTCCCGTTGCATTTCCTTTAGCCAAGGTTCTCCCCTTGTCTTCGTCTTTTGCAATGCCGTGGTTTAGGCTGGGCTGTCCACTAAATGAATGATAGAGTGTCTCTCTCCCTGCCGAGAAAAGGAAAGGGAGAGAGAATAAAGGAGACTTATGGGTTGACAAAAAAACCCCTACAATAGCTTTAATGAAATATAAATAAAACCAAAAAATATAACATTAATAAGAAAATAATGAAATGTATACAAATATATATAAAACCAATATTGAGATGCCAGTATGATGTTCATGTCACCAACAGGCAGTGGGAAAATCCCAGACTGGACTCAGTGACGGACAGGAGCGGGATTCAAGAACTGGAATCAGGAATGTACAGATCGAGATCAAAGGCAGACGAACAGACAGAGTCCTCCTTGGATGCTGGCCACTGAAGAAAGAGGCTGACCCTTTGGTCCCTCAGCTTTTATAATGAGTATGGGGCAGATAGGATGGAATACCCCTGTTAGTCAATTTTGGGTCACCTGTCCTGTCCACTCCTCCCTGCAGGTGTGAACCCTCTACGCTTTTCTGCTTCTGGCCATCCAATGGGGCAAATAACAAAGTGAGCTGACGTTGGTTGTTACAGCAATAAGTATAAGCAGGAGCCTTTCTGCACACCATTCCTTGGTATTCGCTATAAACATCAGACATTATCTGCTACAAGCAGACACTGTCTGAAAAATATGCCATTTACACTAGAGAGTGCAGTTTTTAGAAGAGACTTAAGTGAAAATTGAGCCAGCAATGTGCCCTTGCCAATGTGCCCTTGTCACCAAGAAGGCCGATGGCATCCTGGGGGGCATCAAGAAGAGTGTGGCAAGCAGATCGAGGGAGGTCATCCTCCCCTTCTACTTTGCCTTGGTGAGGCCGCACCTGGAGTGCTGTGTCCAGTTCTGGGCTCCCTGGTTCAAGAGGGACAGGGAACTGCTGGAGAGGGTGCAGCAGAGAGCTACCAAGATGATGAGGGGACTCGAACACCTCTCTTATGAAGAAAGACTGAGGGACTTGGGTCTTTTCAGTCTGGAAAAGAGACGACTGAGGGGGGATCTTACCAACGCTTATAAATACTTAAAGGGTGGGTGTCAGGAGGATGGGGCCAGGCTCTTGTCAGTGGTGCCCAGTGACAGGACAAGAGGTAATGGGCACAAACTTGAACATAGGAA
The DNA here is from genome assembly GCF_963924245.1 of Chroicocephalus ridibundus. Classification (NCBI taxonomy): domain Eukaryota; kingdom Metazoa; phylum Chordata; class Aves; order Charadriiformes; family Laridae; genus Chroicocephalus; species Chroicocephalus ridibundus. The sequence continues at coordinate 507,734 of NC_086310.1, read as the reverse complement.
GTTCCATCTCAACATGAGAAGGAACTTCTTTACTTTGAGGATGGCAGAGCCCTGGCACAGGCTTCCCAGAGAGGTGGTGGAGTCTCCAACTCTGGAGACATTCAAAACCCACCTGGATGCGTTCCTGTGCCACCTGCTCTAGGTGACCCTGCTGTGGCAGGAGGTTGGACTAGATGATCTCCAGAGGTCCCTTCCAACCCCTGTCAGTCTGTGATTCTGTGATTCTGTGAAAATCAAAATTACTGAAAAGAAGATTGGTTCTATTTTACTGCAAACCAAAACAGCTGCACAGTGGTAAATCTGCTAGCAGACATTGGGGGGCCTTGTGGAAAGTAACGATGTCTACGACTCAGGACTGTCATGAAAGGCAGCGACCTTTTCGCAGAGCCTGCCCCGAGACACCTCGACGTGTCTCTCCAAAAGGTACCTCATGAGTCAGAAGCTCAGAGCAGAGCTTTGGCAGCCTAACACCATCACCACCAACACCCGCAACCCACTCCTCTCCCACCTGGAGAGGTTGCGCAGTTGGGTTTGGCTATTCCCCAGGTGCACAGGGATGCCCGTATAGCTCTGAGCGCACCAGCATGGCTGGCTGGGGTAGCAGGAGCAGTCAGTCATTACAATGAAGCAGTTGTGTGGCAATTAAGACTGTTGAAACATTAATTAGACTTAAATAAACTCCGCAGAGAAAGGTGTGTTGTTCCGGTTGCCGATACTGAAATTTTGGTGCAAGCGCGCAGCGTGCAACACTGAAGGGTTAAAGACAGGCAGAAACCCCGCAGCCCGAGTTTCAGTTCGTGGTTAGTGGAGCTGATGCCGAACTTCAGCGGCTTTTGTGATCCTCTACGGGCCCCTAGTGCCTAAAACCGGGAACTGCTGCACTTCTCATTTATAGGATAGTTCAGTTGGAAGGGACCTACATAGAATCCTAGAATCTTCATGGTTGGAAAGGACCTTTGAGATCATCGAGTCCAACCATACACACACAAAAAAACACTCTACAATCTCTGCCACTAGAACATGCCCTGAAGTGCCAAATCTAGACATTTCTTAATTACCTCTAGGGATGGGGACTCAACCACCTCCCTGGGCAGGCTGTTCCAGTGCCTGACCACTCTTTCAGTAAAGTCATTCTTCCTAATATCTAATCTAAACCTCCCCTGCCGCAGCTTCAGACCATTTCCTCTGGTCCTGTCATTATTCACCTGGGAGAAGAGGCCAACACCCACCTCTCTCCACCCTCCTTTCAGGTAGTTGTAGAGGGCAATGAGGTCTCCCCTCAGCCTCCTCTTCTCCAAGCTAAACATGCCCAACTCCCTCTGCCGGACGCGTCCAACTGTGAGCCTGAGTTAACAAGTGCAACCTGCGCTAGGTGACCCTGCTCTGGCAGGGAGGTTGGACTAGATGATCTCCAGAGGTCCCTTCTGACGCCTATCATCTGGTGATTCTTTCAATGACCATTTCTAAAATAATCTAATCTGTCTTTCTATAGTCTAATTGTCTTTTTGAACAACTCTTTAGTTATGTTCATATCTATCTTTTTGTTCATATCTATATTTTATCTATCATATGTATCTATCTAAAATATTTCTGATAAGATTTTCCGGTGCAGAGAGGCAAACTCACCAGAGGCAGCTTGTCCTTAGCATTACTCAGCTACACAGTGTGTTTTATTGCTTGAGAAAACTGATGATGCTTTAATCTGTGTTCCTTAGAAGTAGGAAAAATTCTTCTGGGCCTGTGTGCAGCCAGCTCTCCAAGGAGAGCAGGTGGGAGATGGTGCAATGGAGCTGTAACATCCAGCTGCAGCGATCAGTGGAAAAGTTTGATGCAAGGAACAATGATGCAAGTCCCAGGTGGACAATGACAGAAATAGTGAGGAGCCAAGTTGTCTATACAGTATCAGACCTCAAGGAACTGCTTTTTCTAGCTGTGCATATCTCCTGAGGAAACACTCTGGATCACTATCACTTGGACAATGCTTCTCTCACTTCCTCTTTAACCTGAAAAATAATAAAAAATAACTTTTAAAATAAAAAATCATTTTGATTGGTGCACTTTCAAGTCTTTCTCCTTAACTACATTATGAAACAGCTCCAATTAACTATCCAAGTCTTGAAAACTTGAAGAAAGTTACAAAAAGATCAATAGCTCATTAGGGCACTTGGGTCTTACTACATAAACCTTAGATACTGAGAGAAGACTGAAGAAACCTCTCAAGAAGTCAAAGTCAGAAGCAAAACACAAAGTACCTTGAAGCATTGATTGGCCCCACTGAGGGCCATTACAGACAAAGCCTCCCCAAGGACTCGTTAGAGCAGATAACTGTAGGCTGTGATTGCAGGTAGACAAAGGCACTGAGCAAGTGGCTGTAGTGCTGAGAAAATCCTTGGTTTTGTTTTATGAAACAGAAAGGCCAAGCCCTGACCCTCAGGCTCTGGGAATGCAGGTCCTAGAAGCCTCAAAATAAAGTTTCATCTCACCAGCCTTGGTGAGAGGCAGCAAACTGATGATAACAACAGTAACAGTCAAGGGGACAAAGATCTTACCTTGGTCCTTTGTGACCTTCAGCACTGCTGGAACCGTTGGCTGCCTCTACTGCAGGCTGTCCTACACGGTCCCATTCATGCATCTCTTTCCCTTCAGGCTGTTGGCACACACCTTGCTTTCCCACCTAGCGCTCACCCTGGCATTTCTATACCTTAATTCATCTCTGTCTTCTCTCCCTGGCAGTTGAAATCCAAGGCTCATCCAGACTCCCTCTGGGTGACCTCTTGAACCACAAGGCTACCCTTTGAGTGAGATTTCTTTTTCCTCACATCCAGTCTGAACCCTCCAAGATGCACTCTGTGGAGGCTTCCTTCTCTTCCCACTAGCAAGAGAAGCTCCACTCTCTCTGAAACCACCCTTCAAGCCGTTGCATGCTACTACTATAATGTCCTGGTTTGAGGTCAAACAGAACCAGCTTTCTGTTCAGTAACTTTATTTCTTAGCTAGGCCTCTTCTAACTCTCTGAAATTAATGGCATGTTGTGTCTGAAGTGGTTCGTTCAGATTGATAAGACAGTTTGTGCCAAGGAATGGTGTGCAGAGAGGCTCTTGCTTGTACTTATTGCTGTAACAACCAACATCAGCTTTGTTATTTGCCCCACTGGAGGGTTGGAAATGGAAAAGCGTAGAGGGGTCCCACCTGCAGGGAGGAGCGGACAGGACAGGTGACCCAAAATTGACCAACAGGGGTATTCCATTCCATCTGCCCCGTGCTCAGTATAAAAGCTGAGGGATCAATGGGTGAACTCTCTTTCTTCAATGGCCGACGTCCGAGGAGGACCCTGTCTGTTCATCTCCCTTTGATCCCGATCCGTGTGTTCCTGACTCCATCTGTGGAATCCAGTTTCCACCCATCGCTGAGTCCAGCCTGGGACTTCCCCAGTGCCTGCCGGTGACATCATCCTGGGAGCTTAATACAGTTTTGTATATACTGTATCTTTTTCATTATTTTCCTTTTTATTTTATTATTAATATTTTATTAAAGTAGTTCAGTTTCTTCTAAACTCGTAAATCTCTTTATCTCTCCTCCTCCTCTCCGTGTACAAGAGGTTTGGGGGGGAGCATCTGTCGCTGGCCATTGGCCAATTTGGACAAAACCACGACACCTGACCCTTCACTTCACCAGGCTAGAGAAGCCTATGTCCCCTCAGCCTCTCCACAGAGGCCCCGGTACCCATCCTGAGAGATCTCCTCTAGAACCTCTCTCGTTCCTCCCCATTCCGCCAGACAGGGAAGCCACACACCCAGACACACCAGTCCAGATGTAACCACACCAGTGCTGATACAAGGGGGACGGTAACTCCCTTGTCTTGGAGGCCATGCTCCAACTAATGCAGTCCTGCATGCGGCTGGCTTTATTCATGGTGAGTATGTACCACCGGCTCCTATGGCATTCTTGTTAATGCCCAGGCCCTTCTTCTCAAGGTCACCCCTGAGCTGTTCAGGTCCCAGCCTGTCTTCATGTTTGGGGTTTTTCTACCCAAAAAAGCACTTGCAACTTCTCCTTGTCAAATTTCATGAGGCTTCTATTGCCAAATCCCAGAGTTTTTCAAGGTCCTTTTGGAGTGAAGCTCTGCTTGGACAGCTGTTAATTATAGAATCAGAGAATTGTCTGGGTTCAAAGGGACCTTTCAGATCACCGAGTCCAACCATCAACCTAACTCTGCCAAAACCCGTCACTAAACCATATCTCTAAGCACTATGTCTACGCGTCTTTTAAATACCTCCAGGGATGGTGACTCAACCGCTTGCCTGGGCAGCCTGTTCCAATGCTTAATAACCCTTTCAGTGCCCAAATTTTTCCTAATATCAGCCTAAACCTGTCCTGACGCAACTTGAGACTGTTTCCTCTTCTCCTGTTCATGGCACCCCCAAAGAATGGCTGATGGCAGTTGTGCTCATTCAGATTCATCTCGCCACGCACACACGATGTGCATGCTTACATCTCATCTTTACAATGCAAACATGGACTTCTGGGCCAGTCATTCAGTGTCTCTCCATGGAAGGACAGAGAACCTCTCTGAGCTGGGCTAAGAGGCCGGTGCTGGAAACAGTGGTTGTTATTTGCTGCTCAGTGATGATTGCCCTGGAGCAGCTTCCCTGGGGTGTCCAGCACGCATGGCAATAGATCAGACCCTACTCTGCTGGTCCTTCATGTCTTTGCCAGGACCCAGGCTGTGTGAGGACACTGCTATGTGTCCCCATGCTGCACACCCACACCCTTTAGCTGTCCACTGATGTTTTCTCTCCGGGGCGTTTGCCTGGGCATGTTCTTGAGAGCAACCTTGGAAGAAGACTTAAGCCTTCAGGCAGTGCTCTGAGTAGATCCCCTTGTAGAATGGAAAAGCTGTTATGGAGGCCAGCTTTGCCACAGAAGTGCCCATTGCCTGTCCCTGTCTGTGGTCACAGGACCACCACACTGCAGGACTGTAACCAAGCTTCAAAAGCACTTGGGCCTTACACCAACACAAGAGCACAGAAGAAGAGCACCAAAATGGAAAGTGAGCGGCTCTGGGAAGACCGAGTGCACGTTCTCCCTGGCAGTGCTGCTGTGCTGGGACTCTTCATCTCTTCACACAGGCACTGCCACTGCGGCTCCGGCGAAAGTCTCAAAAGAAGGCTCTCAGACAAACAAGTCGCTGGAAGGTCCTTTATTTTGTTTAAACACACAGACACCACGGCTCCTCATTTACACAGTCTGTGGGTGACACAGAAGCAGGATAGATACATAACTGGAAATGGCACGAATAATGACATTGCTTTGTGGAGAACATTATAAAAAGACAAACAAAGTAAAAAAACCCCAAATCCACAACTAAAATCAACAAAAACTACAGAAGATGGGATGGACTTTTAAAAAGGTACATTACCAGTGATTTGCAGAAGACAGTGGTAGTCCAACACCCCGCTTCCCCCTCCCACTTTGGCCACTCGGTCCTTGGTGCAATTCCCCATCCCTAGGTCATATGCCAACCATGGAGAATTCAGGCATGAATTGCCAAAGATGAAGGGCCAGAGGGTTGAGGCATTCCCTTAATGCACCTGGCTCCTGCTTCCCCTGTCTCTTGGGACTATCACTCCCTGAGAGCATGGTACATCTGTACCTGGATTACGGCCCAAAGGGAGGTGATACCAAAACTTGCTGATCTACCAAGTTCTGGACTTGCACAACTTGTGGAAAGTACTAGAATATCCCACAGTCCGAGTTTGTCTGGAGCAGAAAAATACCTGACAAAAGTCAATTATCTCGGACTCCGTAAGCAGCGATTCTAGCGTGACCCTTTGAACTCTCCTGGATCACAGCCAACTATGGCCAGCATCTCCCCTGAGATGGGATGCTGCTCAGGGAAACACCTTGAGGATTAGAAGGCCAGGGCGAGTCAATTCCAATTGAGTCCCAGTTATCGCCCACTGAGGAATGCCAAATCATTGTATTTACTCTGAACTCGAAGAGGGAAATTTTAACTATAGGCTCTTTAACTCTTTCATCCACTTCTCTATGTACACATTATATACACATTCGCTCTTGCTAATCTTGTGGATGTTCTTACCCCTTACTGGATCCAAATATTTGTCTGTGTGCGCATAGGAGGGGCACCTGTTGGCTCACTGGAGTTGCCCGTTGCAAAGGACCATTGGTCCTAGCAGTGAAAAACTCAGGTGTGGGTATGCGTGCGACTCCTCAAGCGGCATGTGTTTGTATGTTTGTGCTTATGTTTGTATGTATTGATTTGGGACACCCTGTAGTAAGTTGGTGTGAATCTTGCCATTTTCAACTCTGTAATTTAGTCCCTGTTCAATTATTTTGTTAAATCATCCTGTAAATCCTTAAATTGGATAATGATTAAGTGCTGCTAAAACTTAATCTTTTAATCTACCTCAAATCACTGCTAAATTTTCAATTGCTACTCAATCACAATCCTGTCAAATGTTTCCATCTATGTCAAAGACAAACACTTTAATGCTTCTGAAAATCATCCAGTCACCAATTTCCACACGGCATGCTTGAGCTCCTGGTTCCTCATGCTGTAGATGAGGGGGTTCACTGCTGGAGGAACCACCGAGTACAGAACTGCCATCAACAGATCCAGGGATGGGGAGGAGATGGAGGGGGGCTTCAGGTAGGAAAACATGGCAGTGATCAAAAACAGGGAGACCACGGCCAGGTGAGGGAGACACGTGGAAAAGGCTTTGTGCCGTCCCTGCTCAGAGGGGATTCTCAGCACGGCCCTGAAGATCTGCACATAGGACAGCACGATGAAAACAAAACACCCAACAGAAAAAAAGGCACTAACCGCAATAAGGCCAACTTCCCCAAGGTAGTCTGAGTCTGAGCAGGCAAGCTTGAGGATCTGTGGCATTTCACAGAAGAACTGATTTATGGCATTGCCATGGCAGAGTGGTATAGAAAATGTATTGACTGTGTGCAGCACAGCATTGAGAAACCCACTGCCCCAGGCAGCTGCTGCCATGTGGACACAAGCTCTGCTGCCCAGGAGGGTCCCGTAGTGCAGGGGTTTGCAGATGGCAACGTAGCGGTCATAGGACATGATGGTGAGAAGAGATAACTCTGCTGCAGCACAGAAAAAGAAAAAAAAGACCTGTGCAGCACATCCTGTGTAGGAGATATCCCTAATGTCCCAAAAGGAATTGGCCATGGATTTGGGGACAACGGTGGAGATGGTGCCAAGGTCAAGGAGGGAGAGGTTGAGGAGGAAGAAGTACATGGGGGTGCGGAGGCGGTGGTTGCAGGCTATGACTGTCATGACGAGGCTGTTGCCCACGAGGGCAGCCAGGTAGATGCCCAGGAAGAGCCAGAAGTGCAAGAGCTGCAGCTCCCGTGTGCCTGTGAATGCCAGGAGGAGGAACAGGGTGACAGAACTGCCATTGGACATCTGTTTCTTCTTGTCTTTGGAACCTGCTGTAGGAGGAAAAGGCAGTGACGAGTGTATAAGTCTAAGAGCAAAACCTATTCCAGTTCTCATGGAAACACCCCTGCCTTCCCCCCCAATAGACTCTCCCTTTTCAGAAAGACCTTTGGCTCATCCCTTTTGTGAACTCTGGTGGGTGCTGGCTGAGGATGCCCCAAGGAGCAGGGGGCTCTGCCGTAGGTTCTGGAGGAGTCAGTTCTACCTACAACAGTAGATAAGTAGGAACTGGGCGGGATGTTAGATGAAATCCACTTGTGCTATTAAAGAGCTTGTCAGCATTGTCACTCCCAATTCACTGACCTTCAGACCAGAGGTGTGGGGATTTTGCTTCGGTTGGTTGGTTCTAGTTGCCCCATCACAGTGAGTGGTATTTTTAAGGCAGAAATCCTTGGTATTTCCGCTTGTCTCCAAGAGAAACCCTTTGGGTCCTGTGAATCCCTTTTTGCAGAGTGAGGACACTCCGCTAGATAACACAGAGATGTAAGGGGAGAGCTTTACCCTTCCGGAAGACAGCCAGCAGCATGGCAGGCCCCCATCCCGGGAAATAATTGAATGTCCTAAAGATGGTATGTCCTGAATGAAGAGCTGTCTCACTGAGCCCTGCAAACAGCACTGCTCAGAGCTCCCACCTTAGCTGGGAACAAGGCAACATGAAGAGGATGAGAAAAATGGAGAAATTCCCCAATGCTCCTGTTAATGGAGGCAGTACAGGAACAAACAGATGGGTACTCAGGAGTTTCCCCTTATCAGGGGTCCATCTGCCAAAGAAGTAACGCATGCTGTGGACCACATGGCCTCTGAGGTGAAGGTTCTGCTGGGTGTCAGAGCTTGCTCCAGGGAAGCTGGTGGTCAGGGGCTTGCTCCAGGGAAGGCATCTGCAGTTCAGGCGATGACATGGAGGTGCCTGAATGCCCCCCCTCCCACAGCACTTCTGGGAGCAGCTCCCTTTACCTCCCAGCCCATGTTTCTGCTGCCCAGAGCTGCCCCTGACAGCAGTTGTTTCTCTGTCCCCACACCTCCTCCCTCTTTGTGCTCACAGACCCCATCCCACCCACTGCATTTTTAGCTCTGCCCTGCAGACCACTCCTGGCAGCAGGGCACTGCCCAGGGGCATCTCTGCGTGTGCAGGAGCAGATCAGTCTTAAAAAGAACTGGGGTCTCTATGCCTTCACCAGAGTGGAGAAATAAATTCCCATCTCCCACTGCCCCCTGCCTCAGACATCAAAGAGTGGAAAACTCAAAGCACCGACTCCTTCAATTTTGGGTAAATGTTGCCTTGATGTCCATCTTCATAAGGATCCTCTGCAAAAGCCCTGGGACGATGTGGAGCTGTGGGCAGCTCTGACTCATGCAGCACCTTCTCAGCTGTGGAAGGACCCTGCCCTGCACACACCTTCCACCCACAGCTTCTCTGGGGAGCTCCCTGGGTAGGCTGAGAGCTGACTCCGGGAGGCGGCAGAGTCCCTGCCCCAGCACACAGCCCCCTGGGGTACAGGACCCTGCTTGGAAGGACAGCCATGGGCACCCCTGGCTGAACACATGGCTCCCCACCCTTGCATTCATCCCTGGGAGAAGGGAGCTTTCACGCCCTCGCCCTCTGATGGTGCCACAGGCAAACCTCCTTCTCCACAATAAAGAAACCCTGGGAGCCATCCTGCCAGATGCCAGCAGCAGCAGCAAGATGTGAGAGCTCTAGGAGACCCCTCCAGGACACCAGAGTATTGCCCTGAAGCCAAAGACTTACCGTGTTAAAGACTGTGTATGTTTCTCCACCAGTGAACTCTCAGCGTCTCCCACTTCACAGTGCCTGTAATATCTCTCTCTCTTCTCTCCTCTCCTCTCGGGTGCCTGCAGGCAGTGCCCTCAGCCCTGCTGTGCTTGGCAGAGGAGCTGCTCCTGGGCAGAGCTGTCTCTCTGCAGTGCTGCCCGCTTGCCACGAGCTCCCTCCATCCCAGGAGCCCAGCCCAGCTCAGACGCAGAGGACCAGCCCAAGGCAGCCCTTTCTCTGCCCCCTTGGGGATCCCTCCAGGTGTCCCCGGGGCTCCAGGGGAACCTGCTGGGAAACAGGCTGAAGCAATCCCTGATGTTCCCTCCCTCAGCAGGGCAGGGACGCTTCTTTCAAACAGAAGCATTTCTCCATACAGAGACTGAGTAAAGTCCGAGATTCACCTCTTCGACAGGAAACCAAGACAGTGACCAGGAGGAATCTCCTTTAACGCTGCTGAGGGAAGGGATTAATCTGAGTCAACAGCGGCATCCCATTCATGGTCTGTAGAGCTGGGGCTAGAAGAGGACTCAGCTCCCTACCACAAACTCCCAGGATGTGGGATTTCTCTTGCCTCCCTTCAGGTGTGCACAGAACAGGCTCCTGCATGTGAGCTGCTTCTCTCAGGTCCCATGGTAATTAATGAAGATGAAGGACATGAATGAGCTGCTCAGACACAAACACCTGATTACATTGGAGGTGCCAGTGGTGACCAAGATGCACGCTGGTAACTGCAAGCTCTAATGGAGCAGTTCACAGAGACAGGGCAGCATCCGGGGGCATCGCCTTGGGGGCTGATGGGAAATTTCTCTGTAGAAGTAAAATGACTGCAGATGTCTCCATTTATAACTGAACCTGTAGCTGTTCCTTATGTCCAGGGAAGCCTACAGAAGTCTGCAACTAACCACATGGATTCACGTGGCATCGGAAAAGGCGAGTGTCTTCACCCTCACCTGTATTTCCTACATGTCCTTTGAGTGTAATGTCAATTGTCTCATGTGCATCTCTCCACTGCCTAACCTAACTTAGGCCAGTGAAATCTTAATTTAATCCCCAAATAGAGGCCTGTAGTGCTATGGGAGGTGCCAGGGTCTCCAACACAACTGCATGCACCTGACACTGACAGCACAGGTCCTGTATAGGAACCCCATCCCCATTCATACTGGTTGTGTGACCTGCACCACCCAGGGCATCTCAGACAGATTCGGTGCTTTTGGGCCAGTGACTGAATCCCACCACTGCTGTGATGTAAGGTGTGTCCTTGCACTATCCAGTAGATGTTGGGCAGTGCATGAATACAAAGCACATCACACCAGGGTCTCCACTCATCTGCATTCCCTCTCAAACTCTGCTGGCTCTTCTTTCCCACATCGTTTAACCACCCCCTCGATGCTGCAGTCATGGATCAGGCCAATGATTTCTATTGTGCTGTTATCATAGGATGCCCACATCCAAGCACATTTTCAACATCATCTCTTCCTTCCCAGCTTCGCCTCCACCACAGCCCCTTAGAGGCTGCAGAGACACCACAAACAGCAAAGCGCTCTCCTGCTCAGACTACACAGTCCACCTCTGTTTCTCTCCAGCCTTGGAGAGAGCAGCGTTTGCTCTCCTTGTGGGCACCTCATTTCTTCTTTACATCGCCATCTACCATCCCCTCAAGCACGTCTCTGCTGAAGCAAAGCTTGCGCACACACAAGGTCATGGGTGCTTGGTAGCAGGTTGCTTGTTGCAAGTCTTCTCTCAGCCCAGATGTGCCACAGCTGAGGTGCTGCAGGCCAGACGTGCACCGATGCCCTCAGCCTGGGGCAGAGACAGGAGGAGCTGGAGCCCCATGTCTCTCCTCATTCCCCTTTGAGGCAAAAACAGCTGAGGCCTGTTGGAACAGCTCACGTGACGGCTGAAACAGGATGACCAGGAGAGACAGGCCATAAAGATCAGGAGCGAAGTGCCCTCAGTATGAAGGAGCTGCTTAGGTGTGTGGACCTCCTCTATGGCACAAATAAGTTGGGTGATCCTTTTTGGATGAGGGTCAGAGGAGAGGTTGGTAAGGGTTACACTAGATGAGAGACAAAAAAACCTGCAGCTGGGACAAGGACACGGACATGGTCTTATTGAAGAAACTCAATGATTTTTCCCAGTTCAATCACCCCAAATTCTCCTTGGGGACTTTTATGACCTTGGCATTGAATGGAAGGAGACCAAAACATCATGCAAACAATCCTGGAGGTTTCTGGAGGGTCTTGCACACAGCTGGGACACAGATCTTTATAGCAGAGCTGCCAGATGTGCCAACTGTGGTGACACATATGTGAATCTGTTTCTCACAAAGGAAAAGGAGCTGGTCACGGATGTGAAACTGACCTCCAGCCTTGGCTGTCATGACCATGAAATAGCAATGTCTCACCTCCCAAGGGGAATAAGGAAGGAGAATAGAATAGTGCAGATGCCAGACCTCAGGGAAGCAGACTTTGGCCTATTAAAAGGACTTTTAGTAGGGATCTCATGATAAATGTGTGTTGATGCAATCATAGAATCATAGAATTGTTAGGGTTGGAAGGGACCTTAAAGATCACCTAGTTCCAAGCCCCCTGCCATGGGCAGGGATATCTTCCAGTAGATCAGGCTGCTCAGAGCCCCGTCCAGCCTGGCCTTAAAAACTTCCAGGGATGGGGCTTCCACCACCTGTCTGGGCAGCCTGTTCCCATGTCTCACCACCCTCATGGTGAAGAACTTCTTCCTAACGTCCACTCTGAATCAACCCATCTCTAGTTTTAATCCATTCCCTCTAGTCCTACCATTACCCGACATCCTAAAAAGTTCCTCACCGTCTTTCTTGTAGGCCCTCCTAAGATACTGGTAGGTCACTCTAAGGTCTCCCCGGAGCCTTCTTTTCTCCAGACTGAACAACCCCAACTCTCTTAGCCTGTCCTCATAGGAGAGGTGCTCCAGCCCTCTGATCATCCTCGTGGCCCTTCTCTGGAAATGTTCCAGCACGTCCATATCTTTCTTGTAGTAGGGGCTCCAGAATTGGACGCAGTACTCCAGGTGGGGTCTCACGAGAGTGGAGTAGAGGGGGAGAATCACCTCCCTCGACCTGCTGGCCACGCTTCTCCTGATGCAGCCCAAGATATGACTGGCTTTCTGGCCTGCTAGTGCACACTGACGGCTCATGTTGAGCCTCTCATCCACCAGCACCCCCAATTCCTTTTCTTCAGGGCTGCTCTCAAGCCAGTCACTGCCCAGCCTATATCAGTGCTTGGGATTGCCCCAACCCAGATGGAGGACCTTGCACTTGGTCTTGTTGAACTTCATGAGGTTGGCATGGGCCCACCTCTCCAGCCTGTCAAGGTCCCTCTGGATGGCATCCCTTCCCTCCAGCGTGTCAGCCACCTCACACAGCTTGGTGTTGTCAGCAAAGTTGCTGAGGGTGCACTCTATGCCACTGTCCATGTCACTGACGAAGATGTTAAACAAGACCGGTCCCAGTAGTGATCCTTGAGGGACTCCACTCGTCACTGGCCTCCACTCGGACATGCACCCATTGACAGCCACTCTTTGGGTGCGGCCATTAAGGCAGTTCTTTATCCACTGAATTGTCAGTCCATCAAAGCCATATTTTATCAGCTTGGAGACCAGGATGTCATGCGGGACAGTGTCAAGGGCTTTGCTCAGGTCCAGGTAAATGACGTCAGTTGCTCTCCCCTTGTCTGTTGATGTTGTGACCTTCTCATAGAAGGCCACCAGGTTTGTCCCTCTCCCTTCCTTTAGCCACTCGGTGCTTGGAGCAATTCCCCATCCCTAGATCACATACCAATTTAGAAGTCAGGCATGAACTGCCAAAGATAAAGGGCCAGAGCGCTGAGGCACTCCCTTAACTCACCTGGCACCTGCTTCCCCTGTTGCTTGGGACTATCACTCCCTCTTTTGGGACCCACCTCTTTTGGGGGGAACTCCACGTAAACCCCACATCCCCCCTCGCCTGCTCCTCTGCCGTGTGGGCCGGGGGATGGAGTGCCGGGGAGAGAAGAGGTGGGCGCAGGGGGAATGGCGGGGGCGGCTGAGCCGGCAGGACCTGCCCATCCCGGCCACCGCCGTCTCACCCGAGCAGGCCTTCACCGCCGGCCAGAGCGGCCTGGAGCATCGGCGAGCCATCCTGGTGCCAGAGAACCTGGACCAAACGCTCTTCTTGCACCAAAACTTGCATATTTCAGAATCAATCAGGAACAGCAACGCGGTGCGGAGCAGGAATCCCCACACCCAGCCTTTCTGGGGGTTGGCGGGGGTTTAAATCCAGACCCGCGGTGGGGATTTGGGACGCCGAGTATTTTGCCAAATTCCTGCGGTTTTGGCATCGCTTTGGCAGCGAGGAGGCGTGAACGCGCCGCTGCCTCCCGGCACTCGCTCTCTCACCCCGCCTCCGGAGCCAAACTGCTCAAAACTCATCCCTTTCTATGGAATTAAAAAATCACTCAGCGCTGCAACATCCCACCTCTTTTTCTTTTTTGAAAAGGAAACAGCCCCCAGGTTTTTTGGTTAAGAACTCCCAGTCCTCCCAGCTGGCAGGGCTGCCACTGACTCCGGCCTCACAGAGGCCCGTCTTTGATTTCGGAAAGCAGCCGGTTTCCCTTTGGAATCGTTAAGGGCTAGATCAAAACGTTACTTTGAGGTCTATTTTTAAAAATACAAGCCTTGAGAAGCCAAAGGAGAACGTTCTCACCTGCGTTCTGCTTTGGGGACAGGAGTTTCTGGAGGCCCAGACCTGAGGATTGGGCCTTTCAAGAGAAAAACAGAACCAAAATATAGATTTTATTTTTTTCTAGTGGACATGAATATTCTGCAAAAATTAAACAAAGTCATTTAGGAATCTGGTGGCCTGGAAACAAAAAAAATCAGCCTTTTTTATACTGTTGGTAGAAACAAGACACCTTTCTTTCTATTTCCTTCCTTCAACTAATCAAACCCTCCACGTTCCCTCCCAACCGCCACATTAATTTATGCAAATAAGCACCAATTAATAAAATAAACATGCAACAGGTGCTTTACATATGACCGAGACGCCTCACGGCCACCCAACAGCTTTAACCACCCCGATTCTGCTACCCTGGAACCAGCAAAACGAGTTTTAAATCATTTAATTATTGCTCAAAGAGCTAGCGTGGGGCAAGAACTTTAATAAGTAAACGAAAAACCACACATGAAAACTAACCTTAGCTCTATCAAAAGGGTGCTGATTTTGGGGTTGAAAGTCAAATAAAACCGCCAAGCAGCCCCGGGGCAAGGGGAATCCTCGAGTTGTCCTCCCCCTCTGCCCCCCCCAGGTGTTTTTTGAGCCTCAAAACAGCCGGTTTTGAGAAGAAAAATGAAGAGCTGACCTTCCACACTTGCCGCAGGGGAAAAAGCCCGGATCTCCGGTGCCGCCGTCCCAGCACCAGGAAGGACTGGGATCGATGGAGGAGCTGCCATTGCCGTTGGTCTTCTCTTCCTGACTTCCCGGCTTTGGATTTTCCTCGGGGACAATGCAGCGCCTCTTCTTTGTGCTGCAAAAGGACTGTAAATCAGGTGAAAATTAGCTTGAAACAGCTGCGGGCGGCAAAGGAATTAGAGCTTTTGCGCTGGAGGTACCGTATTTTACCAGCCCAACCCCGCCCGGCTGGACTCTGAACACTAAACAGTTGAAAAAAACCACTTTAATTCGACAGAGAGGACCAGACCTTGAAAGAAAAACCATATTATTTCTCTATTTTAAGCAGAATAGTGCTTTCCTCCACAAATCTCTAACTCTGTTGTGTGGTCTGGTGAAGTGGTTACGGCACCCTGCCAGCACTTTTCCTCTCTCCCTAAACGGAAGGCTGTATCGACAGCGATGACTAGCAGAGTTGGAAAAACAGAGATGGCATTTCTTGCTCAGAGGGGGCTGGTTCTCTTCTTCTTGTATTTCCTGGTTCTGGGTGGACAAATATATGTATATTTGGTACTTCAGTTCCCTATGCTGAATGAAACCAAGAAATGAGGTGGAATGTGAGAATACAAAAGTCAATATGTGTGAGTACTTTGAAAAATCCCAAATAAATGCAGGTCTAACTTTAATCTTCAACGGTTTGCCTGAGGGTGTTTTTTTCCTGTTCATACATATCACAAAGTTCACCTGGAGAATGGAATTCAAAATGTACTGATTCACTTTTTTCTTTTTTTTTTCTCTCTTTTCTTCTGAGGCCAATAGGTGGTTGATTTAGAAAAGGATAAATATCCTGTGTACTTCCAATCTTTCTCTTATGTTAGAGATAACGTGTTATCTAAGTTTTGCTCCAAAGAGATGTTTAAAATCAAAAAGCAGATGAGACAGGGGAGCAGAAAAACACCTCCTGGTGAAGTTAGAATTGCTCTGAACAATGGGACCCAAAGAGAAACAAGATGCATTTGCTAAAGGTAGCTTGTACCGAAATTGTCTACAGGGTAGAAGTGTTCAGCCCTTGTAGGAATCGTCCCAAGATATGTCCCTAGATATGTCATCTCTGCAGAGTAGTGCTCTGCTCTTACCATTTCACAACCAAGACAGCTAAAGAGCAGGAAGAAGGCAAGTGGGAATATGCCACCTTGGCAGACAGGAAACAGAGAAGCAGATTAAGCAATTTGGCTGGGAATATTCAGGAAATTTGCTGGCAAATCAGGAAGCCGGTTTGGCGCACACTAAACCTCATCAAGAGTCCTCAACCTGAAAAGAACATCCCTTTCTTTCAAGCACATCATTATTTAATTATGTCTGTTTAGGAACCTAAATTTAATCCTCCTTGTCTGCAAAGAGGTCCTGAGTTATCTGGAAATTTAAATTATGATTAATTCTAAAAATAGTTAAATGTCAGTGTTTCCTCATAGAGGACTATCTGGTGGAGGAGGCATTGGAAGTGCTAGGTACAAATGTACAAGTGAAGCAGTTACGCTACACTCTGCCCATCGAGTGTTTCTGCTAGAGGGAAACACAAACATGAATATGAATTTATCTCTTAGTTTGGGGCTCTGGAATGTTTCTGTTTTAATAGTGTTCTAATAAAATCAAAACACTGAATCTTTCCCAGCAAAGATATAAACAGAAAGTAGGCACCCTCCTTCTTATACAGAGAGATGAACTGCAAAAGGAGGTTGTTCACAAAATGGAAAAACTTCAATAAAAAATGCTGACATTTTACTTGTATCTCAGAGCTGCTGCACTTCTCTAATAAGCAGCTGTTATTTCTCCTTCCTTTTCCCACGTCATTGATTTCCTTTCATGGCTGAGAATGGCATGATGCAGCAGCAACAAGACAGGTGGCCTTTCTGCACAGTGGCCCCACCGTGCCTCTGCTGGGTGAGCTGATGGTGATCTCTTAAAGTCTAGGTGGTCTCAGCAGTTTGGGGCTGTGCAAACCGTACAACCGGAGTCCACTAGGAAGATAAGTCGAAACATACTTCTGCTCCGGTGTTACAACCCATGTCGTGTGTATTTGGGTCTGGGACTTGCTCTGCAGAGGATGCAGAACTGTGAGGAGTGGCTGGCAGACCAGAGGGCTGTGCTGCCATCCAGAGGGATCGCCATGGGCTGGAGAAATGGCAGGCGAGAACCTCATGGTGTTCAACAATGGGAAGCACAAAGTCCTGCACCTGGGGAGGAACAGCCCGGAGCACCAGGACATGCTGGGGCTGACCGGCTGGGAAGCAGCCTTGTGGAAAAGGCCCTGGGGCTCCTGGTGGACACAAATTTGACCGTGAGCCAGCAACGTGCCTTTGTGGCAAAGGCCAACAGCATTCTGGCCTGCATTATGGAAAGCATTGCCAGCAGGTTGAGGGAGGGGATCCTTCTGCTCTGCTCAGCACCGGTGAGGCCACACCTGCAGTCCGGTGTCCGGTTCTGGGCTCTCCAGGTCAAGGCTTGCACATTCTGGAGCGAGCCCAGCAAAGAGCCACAATGATGAAGGACTGGAGAATTTTACACACAAGGAGTGGCTGAGAGAGAGGGAGCTCTCTGACGGGGAGACACGTGGAAGCAGACTCTCCTCAGTGGTGTCCTGTGGAAGGATGAAAAGCAACGAGCACAAGTTTAACTACAAGAGGAGGACTTGGAAGTACAGGTTCAAACCTGTTACTCTGGGTGCCAGGTACTGAAAGAGAGAACAAGCTCTTCTTTTTACACCTCTTGAAAAATAAAATTCATTTCTGTTATCTAAAAGGAGATCAAAATAACAAGCTCTAAGGATGCTCTGATTCTGGACGCTGTCAAGGAGCTTAGACTAGGAAAAGATTTGGAAAAGCTGCATTTATAAAGAGCTATTCCAGCGTCAGAATCTAGGTCTAAACAGAGAGCCCGTCTGATTAGCTGTTCTGTATCCTCAGTGTCAACATCGAAGTCTAAAGAGATGTGCCTCTGTTTAGCAGCTCTTCTGTAGAAGTGTAAACAGCCAATTTGTGTTCTCTGAGGAGAGATCTGGCTGTGAATAGATACAGAAGGAGCAACGTCTGCGCCGTAGGCGGTTCCTAAAAGGCAAAGAAAGCCTGTTTCTATCTCTGAGGATTCTGTGATTTTTTTATTAGGTAAAGGAGTTCAGGCTAGGAAAAGGCTGTGGAAAGATTTCTTTAGAAAGAGCTATTCAGGCCTCAAAATCCACGTGTACCCAGACGGCGAGTGGTGACACACCCCACCCCACCCCCCCCTCCCCGCCACACCACCCCCCCCCACACCACCCCCCCCCAGGTGGTACGCTCCCATTGGTCGGATCACAGCACGGCCTACAATTGGATCGTCTCAGCAGGGGTGGGGCACAGTGGGGATTGACGGCAGTGACGGACCAATGGAACAGCGCTGCCCAAGGAGGAAGGGGCGGGCAGCAGGGCAGCAGCAGCCAATGGGCGCCCGTTAGGGTGGGGCCGGGCCTCCCCGGAAGGTGTTTTTATTAATACTAAAGTGAGTCGTGTGGAGTAACGCAAGGAATTAAATGCATGCTTTTTATTAGCATCGACAGTTCTAGATTGGCTGCTAACAACACTTTAAATGCTCTCGTGTCCAGAGCGCTCTGAAAACCATGAACTTAGTGATCATTTTACTGGCTGTATTTAAAGCAGTTTGTGCCACCCAGCTGCTCAGGTCTCACAGTGTCGTCTGGAGCTGCGGTGACAGATGCAGCTGCCTGGAGGAGGGAGAAGGGAGAGCACTGAGCTGCGGGAAACTCCCTTGCCCAAACGCTTCTGCAAAATCTCCGGTTGCTGACGCTGAGGAGACCCACCATGAACCCGCAAGCAGCGCCCAGGAGGAGGCAGAAGGAGGGCAGTAGCATGCTGACAGCCCACGCCAGCGTGGGGAAGAGCCCTCTGAGGGGCCGGGGCCAGCAGCGCAGGCTGAGGGCGAGCGGGCCGGCAGTGCTCAGAGGCTGTGGCGCTCTGCCATGGCCAGGCCCCGCAGCCTCAGGCAGACTCGGCTGGGGGAGGCCTCAGGAAGGCCCCGGCTCCCAGCCCCACAAGGTCTCCGGCCTGCAGCTGTCAGCGATGGAGCTGGGCTGTGGCGGCGGGGCCGGCCCGGCTCCTCCTGGCAGCCCAGGCAGTGGGTGGGCGAGAGGGAGCAGCCCCCGTGGCCCGGCTCGGCCTCCCCTCCCTCTCTGGCAGCAGACAGACCAAGCATCTTATGAAACACAACAAATTTATTCCGTGAACTGGGTGCGGAGAGCACAGCCCCGCAGCTCAGGGCCATCGCTCCTCCTCAGGAACAGAACAGAGGGGAAAACTCTGGGTGACAAAGGCTGCAGCAGCTGTGCAGGGTGCGGCACCTGCAGAAATGCCCGGCTCCTGCAGCCTCGGCCCCGGGGCTGCAGCTCGGGGCTGGCACCGGCTGGGGCTTTGCTGGGAAAAACCAGGCGAGAGTCACCCTGACGCCCCACACACGTACCTCATGCCGGGATCTGCCAACCCGTCCCTCTGCCCAGCGCCGCCACGGGATGCAGAAAGCAGCGCTGCTGGCCCTGGTGTGGTCCTGAGCCATGTCTCAGCAGACGAGTCCTTAATCAGCAGGCCTAAAAACAGGAAAAATTGCCCACATTTCAGCTGTGCTCAAGTTTTTGCAGCAGTAAGGTTTTTTGAGCTGCCTGCTGGTGCCGCTCCTGCGGAATGCTCAGGAACTGGGGCGCTGCCTGTACCTGCCGGCGGTGGAGTGTGCGCAGTAACAGACTCCCACCATGGTATCAGCCTTGTTGGCCCTCCCCCTGATTCTTACCCAGAAACACTCAACCCTATGGCACCATCATGAAGCTCGTGACATTCCTAACACTCCCTAACATACAGAGCCACCCCACCTCCTCTTCTTCCTTGTCTCTCCCTTCTGAAGAGTTTGTAGCCATCTAACACAGCACTCCAGTCGTGGGAGTCATCCCACCACGTTTCCACCATGGCGACTACGTCACACTTTTCCTGCTGCACAATGGCTTCCAGCTCCTCCTCTCTGTTGCCCATGCTGCGTGCACTAGTGTAGAAGCACTCCAGCTGGGCCAGAATAACAGGGAAGAGGTAGAAAGGGAGGAGAAGGAAAGGAGACATTGAGGGAAAGGAAGCAGAAAGCGGTAATATTGGCAGCTGCTTTTGAATGGTCTCAAGGCTCCTCCTGAGATCGAGATTTTCCAAGAGGACGAAGGAAAGGTCGAGGAATAGGAGGGGACTTAGGAACTAGAATCCCACTAGGGAGGGATCAATGTGCCCTTTGTAAAGGAAAGGGCACTGGAAAAATGAGCGTCCAAAGGGGAAATCTAATTGGACTCCCAGCCCAGCCACGACCCTGATACCAGAAGAACTAATCAGGGCTGTCAATGGGGACTCGGATTGACGGGGAAAAGGGCTTGAGAGAGGGGAATCCCCGGCCGAACCTAGGGGCGCAAATAACTGATAAAAACAAAATTAGAGTTCATATTCCACAAAGGAATGTCTAGGAAGCGCAAATATTTGTATTACAGGAACTACTGAAGACAACGGGAAATGCAGGAAAAGAAGTACCAATCAACTCTCTTTCTGAGATAGAGGATGCTGTAACCCCTTTTGGATGGGACACCAAGAAGCCTGGAAGGGCTAAAGCGGCCGAGCTGATAAAAATAGAATTGAAGCCAGGAGCTAAACAGCTAAGACAAAACCAGTATCTTATGAAATACAACAAATTTATTCCACGAACTGCCTGCGGAGAGCGCAGCTCCACTGCTTTGCGCTGTCTTCCTCAGCAGGGTTGGCTCCTGAGCAGCACCAGCTGTGGGAGCCCGCTTGGAGCTGGCGTTGGAGGGCCCTGGAGCTGCGTCATCCCTTGGGGCTCGGTCACCTCCTGGAGGACTTCTCCTCCTCCTCTTCGCTGAGGGCTGGTAATCTCTGTTCTCCACCAACCGTCTGCGGAGATCATGGCCCCACCGCAGGCACCTGCTTTGCTCTCTTGGCCTCGGCAGGGCTTTCTCCTGAGCAGCCCTGGTTGCGAGAGGCATCTGGGAGTGGGCGTTGGAGGGCCCCGCAGCTGCAGCATCCCTGGGAGGATGGTCACAACTAGGAGGACTACTTCTCCTCCTCCTCCTCTTCCCTGTTGAGGGGTCGTAGTCCGTGGTGACCATGCACCACCTGCGCACATCATTGCCCCACTGCGGAGATCTGCTCGGGACTGTCTCCCTGGCACCGTTCCTCTGGCAGCGGGAAGAAGGGCTGAATCTCTGCTTCTCTTTGTTCCCTTCCCGCACCTTGTGCAGCACAGGGTCACATGGCTGACAGGGCACCTGGCAGTCACGTTGCCTTCTGCCTGGCCAGCCTGCAGATGCCACCTGTGCACCTGCCCACCTTCGCTGGCTGGGGCTGGCTTTTGCGGAGCAGCTGCTGTCCTCTGGAGAGCCCTCTGTGCCCAGCACCATGTCCTGCAGAGAGAGCTGTGAAAAGGTCCTGCCCTTTCCTCCTGCTCTGAAAGGAGCAGAACAGTGAGGAAACCCCAGAAGCTCTGTGAGGGGACAGCTAAGAACGTCCCAAAGGTTCTCCTAGAGAGCTGCAAGGGCAGAAGGGCCAAAGGCAGACAAATGGGATGGACCTAGGTGGGCTGCTTGGAGAGAGCACAGCGTCACGGCTCTGAAGGAAGCTGCAATGTGGGAGGGAAAACAGAGCAATGCCAAGATCCTGGAAAGAAATCCACTGCCCCGTTGCTTCCCTGACCCACCTCCCCAGAGCTACCTTAGTCCTGCAATGCAGACCTTATGGTCCCACAGAACCCCTCTGCTCGCTGACGGCTGCTCCCTGATTGACGAAGGAATGGGCATGGGATGGTGCCGGTGAGGAAGAAGCACTTTCTCCAGTTGTCAAAGAAAAAGCCCTTTCTCCAGTTTTCGAAGTCAAGCTCCTGGAAAAAAAAAAAAAAAAAAAGAAAGTGATGTTCACTTAGGGCTGTTCTTGCTGCCTTCTCTGGAGTTCAGTCATTTTCATGGAGATGTTTCTATGACAGACAAAAGACATAAGCAAGACAAAAACGTGTTAATTATGAAAGGGAAACGTATTCTAAACACAGTTTAGCTCTTGTTATTACCAGACATAAAACAGTAAATAGGCTTGCTGCCTGAGGACTGTATCGATGTCGTCCAGAACCACAGACGAATCGTCCATCTGGTACCACAGTCCATCGCTGGCCTGCCAAGAAAGGCATCGGTATCTGGAGATGAACTGCACGGTGTCTCCACAAAAGCACAGGCAGGAAACTACCGACCCAAGAGTATGCAGAACCAGATCCAGCCCAGCCCCTCAGGAGACCTTCTCCCCCAAAACCTTGGCTGCCAGTAGCACTGACATGAAAGTTTGTCATCCCCAGGGTACAATTTTCCCTTGTTAGGAAGGAAGTTGCTCTTTACCTTTGTGTAGCAGAAATAGTGCCCCGCACGACAGCTGCCACCGCTGGGCACCAGCACAGCATATAAGGAGTAGAGGAGCGGTTCTCCTGCTGTCTGACATGTGTATGGGCGAAGAGCCAAGCACTCGGGATACTTCACAACCTACGGAGAGACCAAGAGGCATGAGAAACGATCTCCGGATTTTCCCTAAAGCAACATGTATGGCTTGGGCGGCAGGAAACCATTCTCAGCCAAAGCAGCTCCATCGCAGCAGAGTACATGCTTGTCTTCCCACGGGAACTCTCCTCTCTCCAGGAGGGAACACACAAAACTCAACAGTAAAAGCTTGTGAATGAGCGCGCTGCTTTCCAGGAAGAGAAAGCTGCACTCCAATTGTGTACGCACCTTTCTGATCTTCCTGCCAGTGAAACCTCCAAACCTTTTCAGGCACAGCGTGAGAACCTTGGGCACACGATGGAATGTGAACCTCTTGGAGGCGGCAACCATCGTGTCTCACCTTGAAACCAAGCACAGAGACACATGCTGGAAGGCACCCGTGAAACGCACCCTTTTTTCCCCCCAGAAAGCCAGACAGCCTTTCATGTCTTACACATTCTTACGCTATTTTAAGACTATTCAGTACCACAATACCGTCTTTTAAAAAAGGTGTGTCTCATTATTGTGCAGGCAACCTACGGGAACAGCTAACTCATGCTCCCTGACGTGCAAAACCTTAAGGCAGGATCTAGTATTAACATGTCCTTAGTGATTGTCTTACTGGCTGGATTTAAAGCAGTTTATGCCATCCAGCTGCTCAGGTCTCACAAAGTCCTCCGGAGGTGCAGTGACAGATGCGGCCGCCTGGAGGAGGGAGAAAGGAGAGCGCTGAGCTGTGGGAAACATCCTTGCCCAAACGCTTCTGCAGAATCTCCGGTCGCTGACGCTGAGGAGACCCACCATGAACCCTCAAGCAGCATCCAGAGGGAGGCAGAAAGAGGGCAATACTATGCTGAGCACTTCCCTCCATTCCCAGGGATTCCTGGGGCCGTCCCGAGCTACCTCCCTGTGGCACCACTCAGTCCAGCCACCCATGGGGAGCAGGGTCATCAAGAGTGAAAACAATACAACCCGTCAGCCGAGGAGGCGGACTGGGGATAAGGGAGGGCAAAGGGAAGAAGGAGGAGAGTACGTCAAGGGTGCAGAGAGGATACTTCGTACTTGTGCAGCTTCAAGCCAGCACCTACAGGGAGACCACTGCCATGGCCTCCCCAGAAGGAGACCACCCGTCCCCTGCCCACCCACCACCAGGGTCTCTTGTGTTTGCTGTATATGCTTTTAAGCCAACCGTGTTTGTTCTGGAAAGCTACAGGAACCTTGGGACGTCTTGAAGCACAATTCCAAATGCTCTTATTTTTATAGCCAAATGAACATCCAGGAAGGCCTCGTAGGAATTGGAAACCGCTTTGCAGCTCAAGCAGGTGACTGGAATGCAAATGGAAATGCTCAGTGACAGGGGAAGGGGACTGTGCCGCTTTACGCTTGTCACAGCTTCTCCACCACTCACACCAACAGCTGCTTACGACAGGCAGACAGAAGGGCACAGGCAATCCCAAGGAGAGCAAGAGTTGTGGAAAAGTACCTCTGGATCTCAGAAAGCCCCCAAATATTTGATGGATGATGGTAGTTGCTTCAGAAGAGCTGTGCAAGCTGGAGAGAAATGGTAAGGCAGAGAGTTACGCCCTCCAAGACATTTGTCTTTGTCTGAAATCCCTGGCTGTGGGCTTTCCTTGATGGGACTCCATCAGGGAGTCCAAAGGGCTCGGGAACATTGCAAAGGTCATTTGCTTGTGCTTACTCGGTGCTGCTGTGCAGACAAGCTCTCTGCATGGCGTCGACAGTACAGCGTAAGAAGTCGTGGGCATCTTCCTGCATGCCATGCTGGAAATGTTCTCCTGTGCCTAAGAGAGAAGTTAGTAGTTCTCCCCTACCAGAGGGGAAGAACACACGTAAAAGCACCTGAAATGCCTTATGTCTGAGGACACTGACCACAGCCCAAGGCTGGATGGCACTGCCTGAGGAACACAGGACCCGCTTCACGTGCGCCTCCATTATGCACATCATGCAGAAACCTTGCTGACGACCTGAAGAGGGAGGGACGGAGGGAGGGAGGGAGGGTAGGAGGGAAACAAGCTTCTCAGGTGAGCAAAATATCCATAGCAAGGGGAAACCTCATGGAGATCGTGAAGTTAGAAGAACAGTCTCCACTGCTCTTCTCACGAGCTGCTAACGTCCCAACAAGCCCGGGACATTTTAATGCATGTTTATATTGTGCACAACAAGAAGCTAGGGAAACCCCTGCTCCTAATCTGGTGTCAGCTGTAGAATATGCAACCCTGAAATCGGAGAATGAGGTGCTGCAGTCATCATTAGCCTTTCAAAAGGAGACAGGAGAAAAAGTAAGAACTCAAGTTGATAAGCTTGTGAGTGAGAATGAATGTTTAGGAAATTGGAATGTTCAACTTGGGAGTGAAAATCTCCAACTTTAGAGTGAGAATCTCCAACTTAAAACGTTATTGGAAAGGGCGACTGGGCTCTTAGATAAAATGCAGCCCTCGGCCCAGGTCCAACATATTCGTAAGTTAATGTGTTGTCCAAATTCCGGTACCCAGACCGGAGATTTTTTGTCTAATAGTGAGGATGCGGGAGAAGATGAGGAGGAAAGGACTTTTACTTTGAAATCCCGAGTCTTTCCTTTACATCCTCTGGTTAAAACTGAAACCGTGGTTGATGATGATGGTGAAATCCACACCACTGTGCGTACTGTGCTGTGGACACCAACCGAGTTAACAAAAATAAGGGAGAAGTATTCGAGGCGGCCAGAAGAGTCAGCTGTTGAGTACGTGTGGCGAGTTTCTTCTGAAGGGGGGGACAGAATTATGTTGAGTGAGGAAGAAGCAGGAGACTCTTGGGGACCAGGAGTGTTTTTAACCACTATGCCTGGGGATCATAATTATTCCCTAACCACTCGAGCAGCCTATTGGGCAGGGGGTATGGATCCGCGAGAGAGCGGGGAGCCGTTAGAGATTAGAGCTACAGGCTACTCTGATCTGTTTGCGGCTGTACAGAAAGCAGCTTGTCTGCAAGCCATGTATGACAGAGAGGAATTTCGGAAATCCCCAGTGTCAGCCCCTGTCGTTTAGCCCCTCTCATCCGTAGTCTTCCCGATTGCCTGAAACTGTTCCTTGTCCGCACTCAAGATCGCATACGAGATGCTCGGGGTGCTCATGGGTGGGGCCGGCGTCGCTACATGACCACCTGGAATGAATATGTACAGGAAAGAGACCAATACGGGCGCCAAATGGGCTGGGCCAGCCTAACTAGTGAGAAATCCTCCAAACACCCCCGAAAGGTTCGCCGAGTCTGAACTCACACTCAAAACCCTAAATCAGAGGGAAGTTTTAAGCCTGATAAGGACCGGAATGAGTTGTGGCGTAAAGCCCTACAATTAGGGGTACCCCAACAATTCTTGCACGGTGTCCCTACGGGAGATCTCCCTACGCTGGTCCAATCTCTAACTAGAAAGAATAATTTGTCTGGGGAGAAAAGTCTAACAAGAGAATCCCCAAGCCATGAGAAAATTGTGCCTTCTGCACCAGAACGTAACATGATTGATTTGACAGAGCCCCAGTCAAAAAATTCCTATCCCCGGGGAGGGCAGTGAGCCACCCTGTCAGGCAGATACTCGTGATTCAATGGCTCTCTCATAATGACTCCAAACCTGTTATTGTCATTCCTGTTGGACCCCGGAAGATATTGGTAAATTTTATTATTGATACCGGAGCCCAAATGCCTGCAATCACTAATGAAACAGCACAACTTCTAGGTATAAATCCCACCCGACGCAGAGTCAACTTCACAGGAATTGATGGTGTGGTAAAAACGTGCCCCACCGCAAAAATTAACCTCTGGTTGCCGGGAGAGCAGCGAATGACTAGGGCAGAAGTGTTAGTGGGTGCCTCGCGTACTAACCTCCTAGCATTTGACGTGCTGCGTGGGCGAATGTGGAAATTCCCAGATGGAACTGTGTGGAGTTTTGCAGGACATGAAAAAGGATCAGACACAGTTAAATTGGGCCTATTAGAAACTTCTATACCTTTGCCTCCCTCTAAAATTACCAACGTCCGACAGTACCCACTGCCTGCAGCTGCACTTGCAGGAGCAGACGGGGTGGTATCGGATTTAGAAAAAAGAAACATCATTAAGAGGACTCACTCGCCTTATAATTCACCGGTGTGGCCAGTAAAGAAACCAACCGGGCAATGGCGTTTCACAGTGGATTACCGAAAGTTGAATGCCAACACTGCACCCCTCACTGCCGCAGTTCCGAATATCACAGAAATTGTGACAATGATACAAGGAGCTGCCCATCCTTGGATGGCTGCCTTAGATGTTAAAGACATGTTTTTTATGATTCCCCTCCTTGAGCAGGACAACGCGTGGTTTGCATTCACGTGGAAAGGAGTCCAATATACCTTTAACCAACTTCCACAAGGATACAAACATTCCCCCACTATTGCTCATAATGCTTTAGCTCAAGTGCTATCAGAGATTCCTGTTTCACAGGGATGTACGGTATACCAATATATTGATGACATCCTAATAGGGGGAGAGAGCCAAGAAAGTGTAAAAGACATGATGGAAAACATCCGAAAAACATTGGATTTAGGATTGGAAATTCCAGACTCAAAGTGTCAGGGACCCACACAGAAAGTTAAATTCCTGGGGGTCTGGTGGATTAAAGGATCTGCTTCTCTCCCTCAGGATACCCTGAAAAAAATAGAACATGGACAGAATCCATCCAGCGTGAAGGAGTTACAGCAAGTTCTGGGAACTTTAAGTTATTGCCGTAACTGGCTTTTCCATCATTGCTCACCCCCTTTATTGTTTGCTCAAAAAGGGTAAATCCTGGGAGTGGACTGAACAACATATTAGTGCCCTGGAATTGCTAATAAAGGAGCTAAGGTTATTCCAACAACTTGGCCCCATACATCCAACTGACCCTGTCCATGTGGAATGGGGGTTCAGTGAACATAGTTCTCATTGTAACTTATGGCAGAAGGGACCAGCAGGATCGGAGAGACCATTAGAATTTAGCTTTCACTCCTTCAATGATACTGAGAGCAGATATTCAGACCTTGAGAAGGGTTTACTGTCCCTGGTGCGAGCATTGCAACGAGCAGAGCAGATAAGGAGAGAACAGGGTGTGATCATTTGGGGCCCTTTCCACTTCCTAGATGTGGTCCGTAAAGGGACAACACCACCAGCCGGCATTGCCCAGAAACCTACAGTTCGAAAGTGGTATGCTTATTTAGAAGGCATTAATGAAATCATGCCAGTCTCTGAAGGCAGTGTTAAAGTATCCAAGCTCCAGAAGGATATAGATGGTGCCCTATTGTTCCAATCCCCACCAAACAGACCATCTCCAATCCAAGAAGCACCTCTTCTGAAAGAAGGCAGCGATCTTACAGGAGCATGGTTTACTGATGCGTCATCTCACCGTGAGAACAATAAGTGGAAATACAAGGCCGTAGCACTGGAAGTAGCAACGGGAGAAAGAGCAATTGAAACAGGAGAAGGTAGCGCACAAGTAGGGGAACTCAGAGCTGTCCTAGTAGCTGCACAACATGGGGCTACTTACATTTACACTGACTCATATGCTGTTTTTAAAGGAGCCACTGAATGGATAGGCCTCTAGGCAGCCAATGATTGGCAGGTGAACAGAGTCCCAATTTGGGAGACGGACAGTTGGAAGCAACTGTTAGAAATAGGAGGACAGAGAGCATTGCACATTGGTTGGGTAAAAGGCCATGATTGTTCGAACTTGATCACTCCTTAGTTCAACCAACAGGTAGATACCTCACACGACTGCAGCAAATTGACATTGTAGATGATGGTCGGGAATGAGAACGCTTACTCAAATGGTTACATGTTAAGCGTGGCCACACAGGCCGTGCTGATGTGTATCAGGAAGGACTAGCCCAGGGGTGGCCTGTATCAGCTAAGCTGTGCGAGCAAGTAGTAACTGCCTGTTCACAATGTCGCCTACGACTCAGCAAAGATCATCCGAGTAAGGCACCTCCCTTACACATTCGGGACAAGAAAACATTGTGGCATTCATGGCAAATTGATTATATTGGGCCCTTGAGATCATCAGGTGAGAAAAGATATGCCCTAGTAGGAGTGGAGATTATCTCTGGCCTCACTATGGCCACCAGCTTCAAATCAGCTACCGGGGACAACACAGTGGAAGGCCTAAAAGGGTGATACAGCACACTTCCCCTTCCCAGGGAAATCCAAAGTGATAACGGTTCACACTTCACCGCTTCGGTGGTACAAGATTGGGCCAAAGAAGAAGGGATTCGATGGGTATTTCATACTCCCTATTATCCTCAGGCTAATGGCATTGTTGAATGCACCAATGGATTGGTTAAGCGTTTTGCAAAAACTCATGAACCTGGTTGGCATTTGCGATTGGACGATGCCATCTATCAATTAAATAACAGATGGAGTGGAGATGGCTGTCCTAAAATGAAAGCTTTCTGTGTATCTGCCAATATCATCACTCCCAAAGTTCCCAATGAACCAGGAAAATACCTAGGAGAATTTCACCCTGGGCAACCTGTGTTAGTGAAAATGCCTCAAGTTGGGATGGTACCAATGGTGCTAGCTACTCCCAAAAATCCCCATGCATGGGAAGACAAAGACTGTTCAGGGGAGATACACCAGATCAGCACCTGGTGGATCTCGCCTTCTTTTTAACCCCGTCAGTCAAATGAGACTGAGCAGATTTTCTTTTCCTTTGTGTCTTACAGGAACCTTGGATGAACTGTACGTGGACAGACGAACTGTTGCCACCTCACAACGACTGAAGAGGGATGTGACTGGTATCTTAGGAACAGGACTAGGAGTCTTAAATAGTATAGATGCTGAGATACTTGCAAACAAACTAGTCACAACCACTAGTGATCTAGACAAATTAAAACATCCTCTACAGTCCTCGCTATCAGCATTGGGAAACCACCAATGGCTTTTATCGAATATATTGCCTCAGTGCGAAGAAACAGGTGAAAAGGATCATCAGCTGATCACAGATGCACTTGGTACAACCCAAAACAATGTTTCTTTGGCTCTTAGTTGTATCCAAGCCCAACTGTGGATGCACTCTATGACAGCTGCAATCATAAGGGAAGGTGAACAAGGCACCTTGCCCACCGAAATTCAAAAAGTAATATGGGATAACGCAATTGAATTTGAGAAAAAATTTCAGTCCTGGTGGTATCTGGTTAATTTCACCTATGATCCCACTGAGAGCAAGGCCACAGCTTTTGTCTTAACGATATGCAATGCTTTGGTATACACCATATACCAAATCATCACGCTGGGGTTAGATCGCCATGGAGCCATACTCTATCCAATAGAGCATATAGAGTGTGGGCACAACAAAATGAGAATAAATGGCAAACTGTTGATGTTGAAGCATGCGTTTCACGAGATCAACAAAGATTCGTTTGTGAGAGTAATACTCTCAAGGCACAAGACATTTGTCTTGACACCAACCAGAATGTTTGTCACTTTGAGATACATCCCGATGAAACCCTAGAGACTGTGCTTGTATATATTGGGAAAGGGTGCATTTGCATGAGGTCTCCCTGTACTCTTGTATTCGTAGATGACATAGTAGTAGATATAAGTAATCACTCAAATCTTTGTGTTACTAACATCATTGGATGTGACTTCAATTATTCAGCTCCTGTTACGTCTTTTCAATTATTACAATCTAATTACACATTGATTCGAGATTTGCTGCCTACCCCTATCAGAATGAACATCTCACTGGTGAAGAGGTTGCTACAACACAATGAATTGAAGCGATTGTTGAAAGAGGCCCAAGAAAATGGACAAAGAACTCTGATTACTGTCCATCATGATGTTGAAGAAAAACACCATGTACTGGAAAGAGTCGAGAGAGATGGGGCACATGAATGGGAAGATAGTCTTTTTGGATGGTCACCAACAGCTACAGGACTTTATAACAAGATGCTCCATCCTGTTGTTGTTTTACTAATACTCATTGTATTGTGCTTTGCTTTGACAATTGTTTTGTACGTTAGACTTTGGATTATGATGAAAAGCTTAACTCGCTTGATCACTCCACAAGATGTATTTGCACTTGATATCGCTCGCCACAAGAGGACATGTGATATTCCCCATCAGTATTGAGTATTGTGGAGCTTGAGTGACTGTAGTCACGGGGTTGATTATGTGGAATAATTACTAAATTGGCCAAGAATACAAAAGTACAGCGTTGTTCACACATTAAGGAAAGGCATAAAATCAAGAGGCTTCTGAAGTAGAATACAGCCGCAGCTGGCACGTGAAGAATGCAACATCTGCGATTACCTGTACAAGGTTGTTTGCGAAACTACACGAGGGATGGAACGGAACGTGCTTGTTCCGTGGCCTTCCCTTGTGATGAATAGCAGATATGGGGACGAGATGGTACTACAGAACAGATAAGTGGCCTACACACTACCCAAGCCAACATTTTGTCAAATGTTGATGAAATGCTGTCCTTTGTGCGAACTTTGCTCGCTACAATGTACCAAAACACACCTCCATCCCGGAGGCTATCCGCCCCAGAGGTGCGAACACTCCTTCTTGAGTACATTAATCATAATAAAAGCATGTATGACTAAAGTCACTCAAACTCCACTTTGAAGATAAAAAAATAGTATAAAGATAGCCCAAGAGAGAGGGGATGCCAGGGAAGACACCATCGCAAAGAATTCCATCGCTGATTTCCGGGATCAGTTGACGGGCTGAGCCTTTCTTCCCCCCGATAGGGATGCCTTTGGGTAAGACTTCGATTATACCGAGCGCTTTCTCGGGAAACATGGTGCGGGCAGTCCCACAGCAGCGTCCTGGCACTGCTGCTGTGGGCTCCATCAGGACGTGGCCGGCTACTTGGTTCTTATGGTCCTACCAACTCTTGCTGCCTCAGGCTCCTCCGACCATGAGTCCCTCAGCCATGCGGAGGAGGTTCTGCCATCCTTGGGGTCCTCCAATGTTGAGTGTTTCAACCACCTTGAGGACATTCTGCCATCTTTGGGCTCCTCCAACACTGAGTGCCTCAGCCATACTGAGGACGTCCTGCCATCCTTGGGGTCCTCTCATATTGAGTGCCTCAACCACATTGAGGGCGTCCTGCCATCTTTGTGCTCCTCCATTGCAGGGCCCCAAGCTGCTGGATGTGAAGGTACCCCTGGCGGTACCCACGGCGTCACTGACTTTCTCTGGCCATGTCATCCTCTTTCCCGAGTGAGTACGTTGGCGGCTGTAGCTGCCGTTTGATGCCAATTCCCATGGTGACATCTGCTCCTTGTGCCACCACCCATGTACTCCCATGGGGACACCAGGCAGCGCCTGTTGTTGACATCCCCAAGCCTGAGTGGCTCCCATAAGGCGGGTCTGATGGGAAAGGCAGAGGAATTTAGGCAACGTTTCTTCCCATGGTGGCTTGGACTTCTTTGCCAGGTGACTCCATTTCCCGGGACTGTCCTTGGGGACGGGCCAGGGTGGACTTGGGACGACAATGGCCTTTATGGCAACGCCAAACTCTACTTGATGGCAAGGAAGGGTGGTGGTGGTGGTGCCATGGCTCACATCGGTGTCTTCTCCTTGTTTTCAGGTTCGTAATGGAGTATGTGCCCAAACCACCCCCGATGATTCTTCCCAAGACCCCCAAATCAGAGGAGGACGAGCAAATGACAGAAAAGAGTTTGCCACCTCTCGGGCAAGATGGTAAAGCAGCTCCCGGCTCCTTTCTGTGGGATGGGTGACCAACTTCTGCCATCTGGTGGGGGACATTGCTGGTGTTGAGCGTGAAAAGGCTCCCACAAAGCTTCAGGCCAGCTGGTCACAGCCGTTTGTTCTATGTCCTAATGACTCATCGGCTTCACCAAAACAGAGCCCTGGGGTGGGGTGTGCCCAAGGGTACGGTGGGAGGATGGTGACCCAAGGCCTTCTCCTCCCCTCCTTCAAAAATGACCACCGTCCCCACCAAAAGAGTCCCTGTCCCCTCCCCGGCACCACCCAGCTCCTCCTTCCCAACCCTGGAGTAGATGATGCTATTGGCAAACCAGGTTGGAAATGGGGAACTGGCTGTTGGGGAGGGTGCGACGGCGGCTGTGAGGGGAGTGGAACATCCCCCTCAGCCATTTTGGGAAGAGGCCTGAGCACCTGGGATTGGCAGCACGACGGCGATGCTCTTCTGATGTGGTCTCTCCTTTCTGGTTCCAGGGGGCTCTCCCTTGCCTGCTAGTCCAAATGCGATTCAAAATGAAGCCGCGGGAAAGAAGAAGAGGGAAAGGTCTGGGTCAAGGTGAGGCTGGAGGCTCCATGCTGGTGTCCCCACGGGGTAATTTTGCCCAGAGTGGTGGGAGATGCCCCATCCCTGGGGGCTCTGAGCAACCTGATCTGGTTGAAGATCTCCCTGCTCATTGAAGGGGGAGGCTTGGACTAGATGATGCACCTTTAGAGGTCCCTTCCCACCCAACCTATTCCATGAGTCTGCTTGGAAGAGTTCAAGGCCAGGGTGGATGGGGTTGGGACCATCCTCATCTACTGGAAGGTCTCCTGGCCAATGGCAGGGGGTTGGACTAGATGGACCTTCAAAAGTCCCTTCCAACCTCAAACCATTCTATGAGTCTATGATGGGAAGGGTTCAAGGTCAGGTTGGATGGGGCTTGGAGCATCCTGGTCTGGTTGAAGATTGCCCTGTTCATTGAAGGGGGAAGGGGAGGTTGGACTTGATGGACCTTTAAAGGTCTCCTCCATCCCAAACCATTCTGTGATTCTATGACTTTCCAAGCCAGCAAGAGCCCGTTTCCCAGCCCTGAACGCTCATCGTTCATCACCACCCAACAGTGGTGAGGGCAGCACCCAGAGGGGTGAGATGGGGGCTGCTGGGACCCCCAGTTTCACTGGGATGGGTCTTCTGCAGACCTTCAGGAGAACGCCAGCGTGGCCTGGGCACATGGGGGCAGCCACGTGTCAGCTGAGGTTGCCGGCTCAGAGGGTTTCCTCACCTGAGCTGCCAGTGGCTGTGCCAAAAGACACGTGGGTCATGGGGAAGGGAAGCAAGATGCAACCCCAAACCCATCGTGTGCTCAGGTAGACCTCTCTCCTTGTGTCCTTCCAGGCGGCAGCCGTTTGTCAGCTGAGGTTGCCGGCTCAGAGGGTTTCCTCACCTGAGCTGCCAGTGGCTGTGCCAAGAGACACGTGGCTCATGGCGGGTGAAGCAGGATGTGACCCCAAACCCATCGTGTGCTCAGGTAGACCTCTTTCCTTGTGTCCTTCCAGGCAGCAGTCAGCGACAATAGGGGACGACTCTGCCAAAGAGCGGTCTGTGACCGGCCAACAAAAGAGCAAATGCGTGTCCAAAGGCCGAGCAGCAAAGAAGAACCCAGAGCAGGCAGCGAAAAGCCTGAGCTCTGGAGGAGGAGAAGGAGAAGGAGGAGGAGAAGGAGGAGGAGGATGAGAAGAAGGAGAAGGGGCAGGAGGAGAAAGAGTGGAGAAAATCCTTGTGGAACGCACAGTGATGAAGAAGGTGAAGGCCAAGCCAGGAAGCGAAGCCTTGACCTTCGTAACACCTGTGTCAGCGAGCTCTGAGGCCAGCCTGGGTGAGGAGCCCACCAAGGGGCTCGGACAGCCGCCACTGAAACCAAAAAAGAAAAAAAAGTGAGGTGGAGTCCTGAGGAATCCTGGACAGTGCTGGAATACCCTAAATACCTCTGAGTTTGGCCCAACCAATGGCCGAGGGGACCAGCTCAACACCGCCCCGGTGCTGGAGAAGTGCTCCCTGGGCTGGGGAGACCCTGTTTGGAATCATTAGGAAAGAGTTGAATAAAAACATAGGAGAGACGTTGCAGAAGAGTGTCGACTTTTCTAATTGCTCACAACTGGAACAGGGAAGAAGGGTTTTACAGTTGGCCATGGCTCTGAGATCAGCTCAGCCTGGTCCTGGTTTTGGGGGTTTTGGAGAAGGGGGCGGCACGCACAGCACGAGTCTTGCTGGCGTCAGATTGGATTCACCTCTGTGAAAGCGGGAAGAGAGTTTTTGCTCCCGAGTGAGCAGAGCTCATTTCCAGAGCCCTCCCCGCGCTTCTGCCACTCTGGGGTGCTTACAGCACTTTGTCCTTGCCCTCCCTCCGGCATCGTAGTAGAACCCTCGTTCTGCAAAGGTAACTGGGAAGGTGGGAGGGGCCGGGAGGGGATTCTCCTGCTTCCCCGAGCAGGGACCTGTTTCCATTCCCCCTCGTCTCTGCCATCCCCTCCTATTGCCTGGTGACGAGAGGGGAGGGGGTCCTCTGACTTGTGTGGGGCCTCACCCTCTTTCCTCTCTCTCGGAGAATGGGTCTACCAGTAGCCTTTTTCAGCTCATTTATGATTGTCTTTAGGCCATTTGATTCTCTGAAGGAGACTGCAAAATTTCCATTGCCTTTTCAGCTGATGCAGGAACCTTCTATAAATCAGGTCTCTAAGAAGGAGGAACGACACTGAGGTCATTATTTCATTCTATAGTTACCCAGCCATACCAAGCCTGTCTCTGTAAATTTCAGCAGACATCAGCTGAAGGGTCAGTGCTGAAGGGACATAAACCATTAAGGCCAGTAATCTCCCCCTTCAGAAAGGAAAGGTGAGCAGCACTGATGGTGCTAAAGGATCGGGCTACAATTTACGACTCAGAATTTTTAGCTGATTCATGATGGGCTTAGTGTAGGTTTTGTGTGTGTTATTCAAGACTGGTGGTCAGAAAAATAAGAGCATGTGTGGTCTCTAGAGAGCCAAAGTCACAGCAATTACACGACCCGTGCCGGGACTACAGCTCCCAGCGTGCCCCGGGGCGCCCCTTCCCGCCCTCTGACCCCCGCAGGAACCAGGGCCGCCTCCCCGGGGCCGCCCCCAGCCCAGGGCCAGGCCCCGGAGCCCCGGTGGAGCCGGGAGGAGGAGGGTGGAGAGGGAGAGAGCGGCAGAGAGGGGTGGGAAGGGACAGAGGGACAACGGGGAGAGCAGGGGGGAGCTGGGCAGGGAGTGGAGGGAGGAGAAATCCCGGTGAGGAGCAGGGGGAGAGCGGGAAAGAGACGGAGGGCAGGGGACAGGGTCAGGACGAGGAGGCGGAGAAGGACGGAACAGCGACGGCCTCCAGGGCTGAGGTGGGGGAAGAGCAAAAGGGGACGGGGAGCGGGATGGAGGCCCAGAGGGAAGAGGGAAGGCCCAGGCAGACAGGCAGGAAAGGGGACGGGCTGCAGGACAGCGAGGAAGATGAGGCCAGGAAGGTGGACAGAGCGATAGAGAAGGACAGGGAGCGGGAGAGAGAGATGCAGAGAAAGAAAAAAACTAGCAACGGGCTATAGGAGAGACAGGGAGCCAGACAGAGAAAGACAAATATAGAAAGACAAAAACAAGCTGTATGGCAGAGAGGGAGGGAGGAAAAACATAAGGTCAGGGAGCCGTCCAGAGAAAGAAAGAGAAAGGAAAAAATAGTGATGGGCTAGAGACAGAGAGGGAGGAATTAAAAGATGGGGGCAGGGAGCCAGACAGAGAGCGATGAGGAGGGACCACAAATAGCAATTACGGGCAATTGACTCCATTTCTTGAGCACCCCCCAGCAGCGGCATTACCAGGCGCCTCAAGGAATGCGCTGCCGGCAAAAGCCCTTCCCTGGGCTCAGTCCTGCTGCCTAAAATTGGTGATGAACGTCGCCCCGCAGAGTGGCCAGGACTGTGGGGAAAAAGCCCAGCTCGGGGCGGGGGCAGGAATCACTCAGCCGGTTTTTTGTTTGTTTGCTTATTGGTTTTGCTTTTTAAAATAATACCACTTAAGCTCTAAATACAACCTGTAAGGAGAAAGGAACCAGGCGTACTAGGATGGGCACATTTAGAGCCCAAACCCATCTGTTGCGTGAAAAGGGGCAAAGCGGTTTTGGCAGAAGATAAACCCCCTTGCGTTCTAACACTCCTCACCGAGGTGGGAGGCCAGGTGCGGCAAGGTTTAAATTGTGAGTGATGCCCAATCCAGCACTATCAGTCCAGTCACGTTTAATATGTATTAAACGATTACGATTTGGATACACTAATAGTGGACTGCACCTTCAGTCTAGTCGTGCTCATGAACCAGCACAGCCACTCTCGAGTCTTTGGTCGCGTTCAGTGAGAAACCAAAACGACTAGCTACTTAAAAAAGTGCAGTTTATTTAAACAACAGATATATAGGTTCTTAGGATTGCCGGTGATAAATACACTGTCTGCAAAGCACGTGCAAATGAAAGTATTGTTACATATACAAAATGCGCGACAAAGTTATAAACGATACAGCCTGGCTCTAAATGTAGAAAAGAGAGTCTCTAGAGAAATTTCTAAGTTTCCCGAGGAAGCACTCGGTATAATCTAAGTCTTACCCAAAGGCGTCCCTATGGGGGGGAAGAGAGGCTCAGCCCGTCGACTGATCCCAGAAGTCAGTGATGTAATTCTTTATGATGGTGTCTTCCCTGGGTATCCCCCCTCTCTTGGGCTATTTTTATACTATTTGTTATCTTCCAGGTGGAGTTTGAGTGACTTTAGTCATACATACTTTTATCATGATTGGTGTAAATTTCTCTTGCTTCACAATTAAAGGTATAGTTTACGAGAAATTCAGGGAGCAGACTCAAGGAGGACTGGTCGCACCTTGGAGGCGGGTAGCCTTCGGGATGGAGGTGTGTTTTGGTATTATAATGACATTATAATGAGCAAAGTTTGCACAAAGGACAGCATTTCATCAATATTTGACAAAATGTTGGCTCTGAGCATCGAGCGGGCAGCTAATTGGCAGCTTATCTGTTTCATGGTATCATCCCATTCCCGTATGCACTATACATCTTAAGGTAAAGCCGCGGAATAATTGCATCCCGTCCCATACCTCATGTAGCTTATCAGGGAACCACAGATGTTGTGTCCTTCATGCCAGCTGCGGCTATTTTCTACGTCAGAAGCCTCTTGATTTTATACTTTTCCTTAACGTGTGAACAATGCTGTACTTTTGTATTTTTTAGCCAATTTAGTATTTATTCCACAGCATAGTGGCGAGGGCTGTCCCAGGGCACAGTTGTATTTGGGAAGGTAAAGGATGTGGCTTACTGTTCAGTGTGACGTTAGCGCATCCCGGGCAGGGCAGTTCCAGCCTGTGTGTGTTGTCGTGTCGTTTGTGTGGTCCCTGTTCTGCATCTTAGCGCTTTTTTGGATCTCAAGGTCATCTTTAAGCTCAACGAGCACAGCGTGGGGCCTCGGGCATCATCCTTAGGGTCTTGAATGCTTGGACCCATGGGCATAGCACCATTCGTCTGCCGCTATTCATGCGTTAGAAGCTTAAAGCGTGCATCGGTCTTGCATCTCAGAAGTTTCTGGACAGCCCACTTCTGTGACTGGGACGTCTTCCCTACGTCATTATGTTCTTAGGTCTTGAAGCCAGGCTGCTTCCTGTGCATCCATCTTGTCAGGCTTGACAGTCCCTTCTTATTATGGACTGTCTTGTTCTACACTTTGTTTCGGGGGTTCCGTACAGCCTCTTCACATCATCGCCATCACGGTTCCCCAGATTTTCTTGCCCAATGGTAACTTTGGTCTGGTTGTCATCTTTCTTGCTGAGTGTTTTCTTTCATCTTTGAGGCGCGTCGTTCATAGCGTTCTGTGTAGCGTCTATCTGCAACTGTCCGTGTTTGGTTTGGGGCTGCCCTGCCCAGATGTATAGTGTCCAGGGTGGGCAGAATAGCGCTGAGAGTGTGTACGTAATATATGAATCTCTGTAGATCGGGGCAAAGGTGCTAGAGTCATCTCAGGGTAGCCATCAGGAGCTCTTCCGTTTTTCTTTTTTTGGTAAGAGCCGAGGCATGTTGGAAAGGCAATACAGCAGTAGTGAAGAAGGGTTCATGTAGAAGAGGGTAAGGCTGCTTTTTGTGCAGATTTAATTTTTTTGTCACTTTCTTTGTGTAAGGTTGTATTTGGACCTTAGATGGTATTTGTAAAAAGGTGCAAGACTTTGTTATTATGACCCTATTGCTCTGCCTCAAGGTGATTTCTCTGATGTTGTTCTTGCAGATGCAGCGGGACAAGCTTGGCAGGGTGGCGTAGGAGAGGAGAGCAATGTAAGAAGGTGGGTCAGCATGTGGTATTAGAGAGAAGATGTGGCTTTGAGTACTGTATGTATTGGTTCTTTTCAATTTGAAGTTTTGAAGCAATCAATGATATGGGATGTGGGGATGGGGATGAGTCAGTCAAGGTCAGCAGCGGTGGGTGGGCTGAAGTATCACATCTGCCTCAGAGGGAGCAACTTTCAAGTTTTGAGCAACCCACGTCGGTTGGGTTTTACAGGTGGTTTGCAAGCCTTCAGGTTGCATGCCTCAGGGGAGGACGGGCGGGCAAGGTGAGGGAGCGGGAGATGGGAACAGGTCTGCACATGTTAGGGTTTTGGGCGGTATGTCAGCATGTTTCTTTGGTTGGTGTGACACGCAGGGTCAGAGGGGCAATGCTGCATGCCCACTGATGAGTCCCAGCAAGTAAAGCAGTTGTGGACATGTTGGTGTCTAATAGCCCAGTACTACATTGAAGCTCAGTGGGGTGTTTGTCTTTGGTTTTGCAGGCGCCACAGGCATCCAGAGCCGGACGAGCATTGGAGGTGAGCTGGGTAGTAGAGAGGTAGTGCATGGGGGTGGTGGTTTCCCGTAAGCTCAACAGTAATATTGTGTGTCTTAGGTGTTTTAGGTGCCAGAACCAGAGAGTGCCACAAAGTCCAAATCCGTAATCCATGTGGAGCAGGTGAGCAGAAGGGTACGGTGCATATGATGTGGGGGGTATTGCAGTACAATTTAGTGTTGACGGACACGATGGTGCCTGATGGCACCATTTTGTGCAAATCAGGGTTCCATTGTTTGTTTTTGCAGATGATGAAGAGGAAACCCAGCGACTCCAGGAAGAATCGATTTGATATATGGTAACTTTTTCTTTTTTTTTTTTTTGCTCAGCAGGGCTCCAGAGTCCCGGCCCTCAGCGAAGTTGAGGTACCGGCAACGGAGCTTCCTTGGGGGCGGAGAGGACGGGACAGGGTTGGAAATAGCAGCAAGGCATTTAAAAGTGAGCGTAGTGCTCCAGGCTTTCCAGGAGCAGTGCCCTTTGGGCACACAAGCGGAGCCGTAATTGTCCTGACCGTCTGTGACACTATTTTGCATTGCACTGCCTTGTATTGTGTTTAGCCTGGAATTGTATTGCTCTGTAGTGTTCGCGTCTGCAGTCTCGGACGGTCTAGCATGGTAACGCCTGTATTCCGTTACATCTTGCGCTGTATTGCTCAGTCATCGTCTTGACAGCCATCTGAGACTGTCACGTTGTACCGTTCGCCATGTTGTTACTTTGATGGATTGTTCTGCATCTGACTGTATTGCGTTGCCGGGCTCTGTGTTGGTTTTGAGTTGTGTTGCTCTGTAACTGTCTTGACTGCTGTCTGAGATTGTCTCGCATTGTACGCTTATGTATTTTTTGTTTTGTGTTGTATTGTGTATTTGAAGTAGTATTGCATTGCCTGGCTCTGTATCGGTCTTGCATTGTAGTGCCCCGTAATTGTCTAGACCGGCACATCGGACTGCGTTGCGTCGTATAGTTCTGTGTTCTGTGTGGCTTTCCATCAGTCTGTACTTTAAATTGTGTCACTTTGGCTGCCCGTATCTCGGTTTTGTGTCGTATCGCTTAGCCGTTGTCTTGACTGCCATCTGAGATGATCAGGCATGGTAGCCTTCCATATTTTGTTTTGAATCGCATGGTTGCGTATTTGAACCTCAGTTGCGTTGCCTGGCCGTGTTTTGGTTTTACAGCATATGGCTTGTCATTGTCTTGGCAACCGTCTGATATATTCCGTCGTCATTCCGCATGGTACTAAGGATTTTTTTTTTATTCGGTTGTTCTTCCTTTGACCACGTATTCCCTTGTTCTGCCCTGTATCACGGTACGTCTCAAATCGTTTCGGTCTGTCACTAGTTTGGCTGTCACGTGAGACGCTCTGGCATTGTATCCTTAAGTATTTTGTTGTGTATTTGAAATTGTATTGCATTGTTTGGCGATATTTCAGTTTTGCATCGCATCACTCTGTATTTTCCTTAACCGCCATCTGAAACCATCTAGCACGGTATTGTTCCATATGTTGTTTCTTCAGCAGATTGTTTTGTATGTGACCATATATTGCGTTGTCGGGCAGGGCGTTGTTTTCGCATTATATCGCTCTGTAATTTCCCCGATGGCCACCTGGGACAGTTTTGCAGGGTACCGCCCTGGATCGTGTTTCATCTTGCATTGCATTGCCCCATAATCGTCTCAACTGCCATCTCAGGCCGTCTGCCGTTGTAATCGCTGTATTGCAGGCTTTTGATTCATCGTTCTTAAGTTACCCTATGTATTTTATCGTATTGCCCTGTATTGTGTTACGTCTTTCGTGGTATTGCTCTGTATATACCTTGACTGCCATCTGAGACCGTGGAGCTGTACTGTTTGATATGTTGTTTCTGGAATGGATTGTTTTGTATCTGACTACATATTGCATTGCCGGGCAGCGTGTTGTTTTTGCATTACATTGCTCAGTAATTTCCTCAACTGCCATTTGAGATGGTCTTGCGTCGTACACTTAAGAATTCGGTTCCGTACTATGTTCTTGTATATTTGAAATAGTATTGCTCCGCCTGGCTCAGTATCGGTTTCGCATCGTGTTGCCCCGTCATGCTCTTGACTGCTATGTGATCTATTCTGGCATCGTACCACACCGCGTTGCGTGTTTTTTAATCGGTTGTTCTTTGACTGTGTAATGCCTTGTACCACCCTCTATTGCGTTACGTCTCGCATTATATTGCCCCGTCATAGCCTTAACTGCCTTCTGATCTGTTCGGGCCTCGTACCACACTGTATTGTGTGTTTTTTAATCGGTTCTTCTTTATTTGACTGTGTAATGCCATGTACTGCCCTGTATTGTGTTACTTCTCGCATTATAGTGCATTGTCACTGTCTTGACTGCCTTCTGATCTTTTCTGGTATTATAGTTAAACATATGCTGAGTTTTTTAATTGGTTGTTCTTCGTTTGGCTGCATGTTGCCTTGTTACTGCCTGGTATGGTGTTGTGTCTTGCATTGTATTGCCCTGTCATTGTCTCGATGGTCATTTTACACGTTCTGTCCTAGGACCGCGCTGTATTGTGAATTCTTTCATGGGTTGTTGTTTCTTTGACTGTATCACCTGGCAGGGCCCCGTATCGTGTTACGTCTTGCCTTGTATTGCTCTGTCATTGTGGTGACTGACCTCTGATATATTCTACCATTGTATGGCACTGTACCATCAATTCTTTCATTGTCTGTTCTGCATTTGATTGTATGTTGCCTTGTACTGCCCTGTGTAATGTTAGATCTTGCATGGTATTGCCCTGTCATTGTCTTGCCAGTTATTTTAGAGTCTGTGGCACTGTATTGTGCAATTTTTAACCGGTTGTTCTGTATTTGACCACTGTTGCGATGTCACCCCCCCTTTTTCCCCCAGGCTGCTGCTCGAGCTATAACGACCAGCAGGAGTCGCTACGAGTGGGACTTGAACTTTGTGGGATGGCTGGCACCAGAGTCAAAACACTGTAAATCAGTTAGCTTGCTATATAACTAGCGGACAGACCAAGAGCCCTTTGAGCTTTCTTGCAAGGCAGCAGCCTGTTCGCCAGCATTTCCCGGGGACACCCACTTAAGGTTCTGCTCTTCGAGGCTGAGA
This sequence comes from Chroicocephalus ridibundus, assembly GCF_963924245.1. Lineage (NCBI taxonomy): Eukaryota > Metazoa > Chordata > Aves > Charadriiformes > Laridae > Chroicocephalus > Chroicocephalus ridibundus. Next base: position 465,763 of record NC_086310.1, on the reverse strand, counting down.
GATGCCTTGCCGCAACAGATTCTCGGTAAGTGACTAATAGCATGCCAAACTTTGCAATCTTAGCTGAGTGATATAAAGGGTTTGATCACGCAGATATGATCCTTTAGAGGTAAACCGTTGCCCAAGTCCGGGGCAAGGATGGGATCCAGCCGCACCTAGACTCCTCTCGGAGAAGGAGTTTAGAAAGCAAGGGGGTCCTTTCTGAGCCTCATGACTCAAGGCGAGGGTCTCCCTGACAGCTCGTCTGACCCTGGCCCCTAGGCAGTAAATAATCGGGGGTACATGGCCGTGCAGTCTGGTAAAGTGCCATCACATGCGCTGCTACCTTTGGTGAATCACTATTGTTATGTTTGTAAGTGTTTCTCTACCTCTCTCTTAGGAGTGAATTTTATCACTGCGCCCACCACAACTGCATATTGCCTGTGTTACGTCTTGCATTGTATTGCCCTGTCGTCTTGACGGTCACGTTAGAGAATCTGTCCTAGGACTGGACTGTATTGTGATGTCTTTCATGGGTTCTTATGTGGCTGTGTATTGCCTCGTACTGCCCCGTGTGGTGTTACGTCTTCCATTGTATCGCTCTGTTGTTGTCTTGATTGTCATCTGATGTATTCTGCCATTGTACGCCACCATATTGTCACTTCCTTCATCAGCTGTTTTTTATTTGACGGTGTATTGCATTGTACTGCGATGTACGTTGTTACGTCTCACATTGTATTGTCCTGTCACTGTTGTGTTTGTGATTTTAGACGTTGCGTTAAAAAACTTCACAGTCCACTGCAGTCCTACAAGTGGCTGTCTTTTATTTGACTGTGTATTCGTTAAAAAATTCACAACCCCGTGCAGTCCTAGAACTGTTTGCTGTTTATTTGACCGGGTATTGGGTTGTACTGACGCGTACAGTGTTATGTCTTGTGTTGTATTGCCCTGTCACTGTTTCGTTTGTGACTTTAGACGTTGCATTAAAAAATTCACAATACAGTGCCGTGCTATATTTTGCTGGTCTTTATTTGACTGCATATTGCCTGGTTTTGCCCACTATACTGTTATGTCTTGCATTGTATTGACATGTTGTAGTCTGGATTGTCATTTTACAGATTGTGTTAAAAGATTCACAATGCGGTGCAGTCCTATAATTGGTTGTTGTTTATATGGCCGCGTATTGGATTGTACTGTCCTGTGTGGTGCTACGTCTCGCATTGTATAGCCCTGTCACTGTATTGATTGTCAGTTTAGAGATTGTGTTAAAAAAAATTCTCAGTACCGTGCAGTCCTATAATTGGTTGCTTTTATTTCACCGTGTATCAGATTGTAGCGCCCGGTATACTGTTAGGGCTTGCATTGTATTGCTCTGGAACTGTCTTGATTGATATCTGAAATATTCTGTCATCGTAGTGCACTGTACTGTCAGTTTCATATTTGGTTGTTCTCTATGTGACTGCCTATTGCATTCTACTGCCCCCTATAATGTCAAGTCTCGGATTCTATTGCTCAGTTTTATCAACCGCCATCTGCGACCAGGATTGCAGCTCACTCGTCCGTGGGTTTTCGATTGGCGGTTCATTATTTGACTACATCTTGCGTTGTCCTGCCCCGTATTGTGTGTTGTCTTGAATTGTATTGCCCTGTAATTGCCCTGACTACCATCTGATCCGTTCTGGTATGTACTGCTCCATATTCCTTTTTTTTAAAAGTTTGTTCTTGATTTGGCTGCATATTGCCTCGTAGCGCCCTGTATCATGTTGCATCTTGCATTGCGTTGCCCTGTCGTTCTCTTCACTGTCATTGTAGACGCTCTCGGACAGTAGCGATCTGTATCGTGGGGGTTTTAATGGGTGCTCTTTCTTTGACCACATATTGCCGTGTTACCGCCTTTGTGTTGGGTCTCGAATTGTATTGCTGCGTCATTGTTTTGACTGCCATCTGATGCGTCTCAGCATTATACTGTCCTCTGTTGTCTTACGTTGTGTGTTGTATTGCTCTGTTGTTATCTTGCCTGCTGTCTCACATCCGTTGGCGTTGGAATGCACAGTATTGTGGGTCCCTTCATCGGTTGTTTATTTGAGTGACTATTGCACTGTACTGCACTGTCTAACGTTACGTCGCGGATTCTCTTGTCCTGTAACTGTCTCGACCGCCACCTGATGCTCTGTGGGATAGTACTACCCTGTATGTTGGGGTTTTGACAGGTTGTTCTTTCTTTCATTCTGCTTTGCATTGTACTGCCCTGTGTTGTGTTACGTTTGGCATTGTATTGCCATGTAATAGTCCTGAGTGCCACGTAATATATTCTGGCACGGTACCGCACTGTGTTGTGGGGTTTTTTTTAAGGGGTGGTCATTTACATGCGTGTGTTTTTCCTTGTACTGCCCCGTCTCGTGTTTCGTCTTGCATTGTATTGCCCTGTCATTGTTTCGACAGTCATTTTATACGTTCTGTCCTAGGACTGCACTGTATTGTGACTTCTTTAATAGGTTGTTGTTTCTTTGACCATGCAGTGTCTTGCATTGCCCTGTATCGTGTTATGCCTTGCATTGTATTGCTCTGTTGTTGTCTCAACTGACATCTGATAGATGGTCTGCCGTTGCATGGCACTGTATGTGAATTCTTTCATTGTCTGTTCTTTATTTGATTGTGTATGGCGTTGTACTGCCCTGGGTAACTTTGTCTTGCATTGTATTGCCCTGACGTTGTCTTGCTTGTTATTTTAGCTTGTCTGGGATTGTACTGCACTGTATTGTGAGTTTCTGAATTAGTTCTTCGGTTGTGTGTTCCATCGTACTGTCCTGTACTGCGTTATGCATTGCATTGCCCCATCATTGTTTTGACGGTCACTTTAAACATTCTGTCATAGGACTGCACTGTATTGTGGGTGTTTTGATTGGTTCTTCTTAATTTGGCTGCGTATTGCCTCGTGCTGCCATGTGTTGTGTTATGTCTTGCATTGTATTGGTCTGTCATTGTTTCGACTGTTGTTTTAGACTGTCTGGGATTGTACTGCACTGTATTGTGAATTATTGAATTGATTGTTCTTTGTTTGACCGGTGTGGTGGTGCGGTGCCCTCCTCCCCCCGCCCCCTGTTTCAAACCTTCCCCCTCCCACCCTTTTCTCCCCTCCCCGCAGGCAACAGAGTCAACACACTGTCTGGAGTGGGGACCTAGATATTTTCTTCTGGGCTGATATGACTAAAAGTCAGTTATCTGCCTCCACAAATAGTGGACAGGACAAGAGCCCTTTGATCTCTCCCACATGTCAGCGGCCTGTTCGCCACCACCTCCGCTTGAGCGGGGACGCTCACGTAGGGTTCTGCTCCTCAAGGTTGAGAGATGCCTTGCCGCAGCAGAATCTGGGGAAGTGACTAATAGCACGCAGAACTTTGACATTTTAGCCGAGCCACGTAAAGGGTTGACGGCGCAGACATAATCCTTTAGAGGTGAACTGTTGCCCGAGTCCGGGGCTAGGAATTGGATCCAGCCGCACCATGACCCACTTTCTTAGGGCGTCCCGCTTGCCACCTCCGTCACTCTTTGGTGCGCATCTTGTCCCTCCACAGCTGAAAAAATTAGTCAAGAAGTCACCCAGAGGCTGAGTGGTACCTGGACAGTTCCAGGGATCCTGTTTCATCTAGGCTCCAACTACAGGCTGCCTTTCAAAACAATGGGACTAAATCTTCATCCCCACACATACGAGCCTCCACGCGGTCAACCTGCTTCACAGATACCAAACAGGCCCTCCCAGAAGGCTCTGTCCTGTTTTACTGGATCGGTAAAACACTTCTGTGCGAGAGTGAGTTCCTCAGTGGTCTTTTCGGTAAGGAGACCCTTCCTCCCTTTATCCTTTTAAGGTGTTGAGTCATCTCAGGACACTAAAAGTTTGCTTAAGTTTGCCAAATTCTTGAAGATAATAAGGATTTTGTTTGATGCAGGCCTAACTCCATCCTAATTGGTGTAAGAGTACATACTTGACGTATAGAAGAACCTCGAGGAGATTAGCTACTTCTGGTTTTCTCCTCATTATCACTATCTGTAACATCAGCTCAGTGACTAACTATTTTTACACAGTAATAAGGTCACTAAGAAGCAATTTTCTCACACAATAAGGAGTTTTGTAAGAAACAACTGTTTCAGAAAAAATGCAGAGGCCTGTCTTTGGTAAAAGCGCTGCTGGGGCCGTTGACCTCTGTCACAGGGCCGATGCAGCCGAGAAGGAGGGGTTATAACCTGAAGAGCCAGAGGAGTAAGAAAGAAAAAAGCTTGGTGATTCGCTCCATGCTGAAAAGCTGCGCCTACATTTACAGAGCCTTATGAAAAATACTCTAAAAGCATTTGACTTTCCTGTGGTACTAGATCAATTTTCATGGCTGTGAACTGATACAATTAAACTACCCTTCTTCAAAATATACGGTTATCTTTTGACTGCAGGTTTTTTTTGGTGTTACACAATGAGAAGGGTCATCTGGGCAGCAGCACTGCCCGATAGAGAAGCTACAGGGCTGCCGGCAGAAGAGCTTATGCTTTTTGCTGTACTACGCGGAGGAACAGGATTTTATGAGGTTTCAACTGTAAAAAGCGAGAACACAAAGGCGGACAAAGAATTTGAAAGAGAGAGCAAAGTCTCAGTGCTTGTGACTCCTGCTGCCCAGCGCTTCATCTCTAGTGACTCGGTCCGACGTGAACTTCACAAAAAGGCAACTGCTTTGAGAGAGAAATGTTTCCATGTCCGAAAATCTCTTTCAACCTGAAGTCAAAATGACACACAGTAGTTTATGTACAAAGGACATGATGGACGCAACAACTCACCAGCACTACATAAGGACTCGCCGTCACTAGTTATGATTCTGCTTGTGGTTCGTGGGAAAGCCTGGAAAAAATGCAGAAGCAAGACACAGCTTTGTCCCTGTTCGTCCATGTCTCTCCTTTGACCTCGATCGCCTTTAGGACAGATGCCAGTATCTCAGGAATGTTTCTCGACTCCAGTTATAAGATATCCTAAAGACTTTTTGATGAAAAAACATAAAGCTTTTATCTTGAAAACAGCTACTGCTTCTCCTGAACATCTGAAGTATTACGAAACGTTTCTTCCCTCTTTCAGTACAGAGTTTTTTTCACTGCATCACTTAACAGTACGCAAAGAGAAAGAGAAGAATGTGCTTTAAAGAAGAGAAAATAAATGAAGGGAAGTAAGACATACATCAGTGTAGTAAGCTACTGAATGGACCTTATACTCTTTTTAGTGGTTTCTTAAACTATTTCATAAAAAATATAGAACGAGAGCTGACAAAGCCTTCATGTTAACTTCAAAGTCCACGCTAAAGGGACTTAGTGTCCTTCCCGTTAATGCCAGCAAGCATTTTTATACAGGCGAGTCTCTTCATAGCTTGTCTGAAACTTTCCAAACGAAAGGTATAGCCAAGAAAGAACAAAGAAAAGAAGAGGCCAGGCAGCAAGAGAGCTCGGCAGGCTGACACCTGAAGTCAACAGTGCCTCTGTTTTTGAAAGCACACGGACCAGAGCCCCAGAAAACAACCAGACGGAAAGGTACCCAGACCAGTCTTTTACGTAGACACATTTTAGTAGATGATGTGAATTTCCAGTCCCTTTTCACACTAACGCCCTTGCTGCCACTGTGCTGCAGGGGCTAAGCAGAATACTGTTGTCTCTTCATTCTGTTGCTATGTGCAGAACACAGCTGACCCAGTTACAAGACGCAGTGTTGTCTTAACACTCTAACTTTGCCTTACAAACAATCTTTCCTTCTTCTTTCATCTGCCTTTAGTTCCCACAGGCCCTCAGTATGAAGGTTTCAATCAATTGCTGTTAACACATATTTGAATTCAAATATTTGTGCTGTTCATGGTGAAATGATCATTCCGCTATCTACTTGCCCGTATCAGGGCTCTCTGAATCAAACCGAATAAAAGACTTGACCAGGTATTCTGCACAGACCCAGGACATACAGAGGAGCTCACCGGAGCAGGGACCAAATGCCATATGCAGAGCAGATCTCGTCCAGGTCTTCAGCAGACAGAAGAAAAGTTTCTGCCAGGGCAAGGCTTGATTCGGATTTAGAAGCCTTTCAGAGCGTCATCTAAGTGGGAGGCAGAGAGGAAGATAAGTGTATCCAAGTAAGATGATTCTTGTGATCCAGAGAATGATGCGCAGGATGCTTGCAGACACATTACCCATTCATTCTGAATGTTTGATTTTTGTCCTCTTTCCTGAGAACTCTGGAGTTTGGTGTACAATTTGGTGTTGTACTTGTCTCCCGTTAACCACCTCAGTGGGGTTATTTAAAAAACAGGTAGAGGTGATGCTGAGGGACATGGTTCCGTTGTAGACTTGGCACTGTTAGGTTGATGGTTGGACTTAATGATCTGAAAGGTCCTCCAATCTTGGCAATTCCATGATTCTGTAATATCTCAGTGATGGGACACCCCCCGACACTCTCCCTACACTTCTCTGTCACCACATCTCCTTGTTCCCCTGCCCTCCCTGGATTAAGAAGTTGTGGAGGATGGAGAAGGCAGGGGACTGGTCTGTAGAGCGCAGATAGGCCTATGTGCTCCCACAGTCACCGGCCAGGGAGCTGCTTCATAAGACAGAGTGGTGCTCTCTCTGGAGTGAAAAGCTCTAACCAGCAATCATTCAGCACCAGGTGCTTAATTCTCTGGTTTGCAACTGACTGCCTGTGTTAAGCGTCGGTCGGGATAAATGGATAGCGAAGGCACGCTTCAGTCACGGGACTCACAGGGACCTGTAGCAGATGCTCTTTTATGTTAGGAGAAGACCAGATTCCACAGTATGCACTTTGTTGAGAAAAACTCCCTGGTCTGGGGCCTTCACGTGGCACAGAGAAACACTTCGTATCTGGATAATGAATGGATTTAAACTAGCTTTTCATAAACCACGCACGCTGCTTTTAGATGGCCTAGAACGGAGACAGAACTTTATGGCTTGTTCTCACTCTAAAATAAGCCGAAGAGAGAGCGAGCTCAGCTATTGAACCTCAACCATTCACACTGCCTAACTGCTGTCAGGGGTTTAGCTTCCACTAAGTGGTCATTTATAGCGAGGATTTTATGCACCACGGAGCAATAGCACATGCTGGGCATCATTGACAACAGGAAGGATGGACAAGACAGTATCAGAACCAGTTCCCCAAATGCTTTGCAGCTGCCTTCTGCATGTGTGATGCTTCAAACCATCTTGTACAGCCTAACGCCATTCTACAGAGAAGGCAATGCACAGTCTCCACGCCGAGAGCTCTGTCTCAGGCGCTCTAAACCGGAAAAGTGTAGGTGCAAAAAAACCCCACGTCTTATGGCCAGATGGTCCTAACATGAAATGCAGCAGAAGCCCAGTTAGGAGTCAAATGAGGCGATGAACCCAGTCTGCACGGCATGCACTCATGGCAGGAAGCAGTTCCTAGCACATTCTTATCTAGGGAACAGGGGTAGATGATGCACCATCTGAAAGAAGAGGCCAAACAGACTGTTCCCAAAGTACTCCAAAGTGTCGCAGAAGAAGGAACTTTCTGCTTGGCAGAGTAGGGGTCGCACACGTCACTTCCCTCCTCTCTGTTCTCAGCCACCAGCAGCCATCCACGCAACATCCTCGCTCCACGCAAGATGAGACCACGGTATATGTACTCTGTAGGGAGAGGTAACCTGCATACTCTTACAAGAAATTTCCATAATAGAATTATACGGTGTTGTTTAAATAATATCATAAATTAATCATAAAATAACTGTATAACGTAAAAGCATCACAGATAATATGAAATACATATCAAATATGTGTAATAAACATAATATCTAATATATGATAACAAAGTTATAATTTATGTTAATTTATAAAATGTTATCACAGCAAGTTATTATATCAAATGTTTGCATTGAAAAATACCATAATTTCCTTTTGCTCAAGTAAAAAATTACTACGGAGGGGGATAAACACTGGAAGTCAGCGGAAATTTTGGGGCAGGAGCTAGCATGGCTCATTGTCAAGGCTTTAAATTAGATATGACGGGGGAAGGGGAGATAACTGGGCCTGTCAGGAATAAATCCCTCTACCCGGAGGGGGCTCCAGGAGCAGTGGGAAGTCGCAGCCTCTGCCAGTCGGCTCTCCCAGTGCCAGAGCTCAAGGCAGGGCACCAGGCTCTGATGTGCACCTTCCTCTAGAAAGAGCAGAAAGTCTTACCCGGAGCTCAGAGCGGGACACTGCAGACAGAGGCAATGCAGGCTTCCCGGGATGGCGGGAAACTCCGTCCAAACCCATATCATGCAAAGCCATAGCTGCCTCAGGATTTGGGGACAGGACCAGAGGACCACAGCTATGCTGGGGTGGAGGTGTCAGGAGAAGGGAGAAAGCAGACAACAACAGCCCAGAGCTGTGTCACAGAGGGGTAGAGAGTTGTGCCATCCGTACCTCACACTCAGTTTTCCCTACGAGCTCTCTTGCACGGCTACAGGAGGGCAGGGGAGGGGAGGGCAGCCATACTTACTCTTGAGGTCTTGGATGAAGGCCACTGGCTTCATCATGTTGCCACTGGTGGCAAAATCATGGATCATGTCGTTCTGAATAATGCACAACATGCAAAAGCCTCCTTGGTGACCTGGAGCAGGAGAGGAGAAGCTAGGATGTTGGGGACAAACCCAGTGTCGTCCTCAAACCAGGACGCCCAGGAGAGATGGAGGCAGTACAGGGGCCAGGGGATCTCTGGTCCCACACAGCTCAGCCATGCTCAGTTTTCCCTACGAGCTTTGTCCTACCGTAGAGCTCTGGGGCATCCCGGGTACCCAGGGACCAGCACACGCCACTCACTCCAGTCGCAGTCCCAGCCACTGCAACCTCCCCAGAGGAGACAGCATCCACGGGGACGGAAACCGGGTCACCAGTTTCCTCCACCGGGTGGAGGAGCCCACAGCTCGGCCCTGAGGGGCACATCCCACAGGAGCCCTACAGACACCGCTGCGAGTCCCGCGTGCTCCCCTTGATCACAGCTCGGAGCAGCGCCCACCAGACCCCTTTCAAAGCCACCCATCAACAGCACCACCTGCCTGTACGCAGCCTTCTGCCCTGCCCTCAGGCAGTCCCCACAGACAGGGGCTCTTTGGGACCCCCAGCTCAGCCCCCAGCAAGCCAGCAAACCCCCATGGCCCCATGTTAGTCCTGCTTACACCCAGCAGAGACAAAGCCTCCCCACACACAAGGACGCAGAGCTCAGGAACACTGCTACAGCCCGGAAAAGCGAGCCGTATGCAGGAACAACCTCTCCATGGAGAAAGGGGCAGGAGGGAACAAGGAAGGCGCATCCTGACACCCACACAGCCCTCGGCAGGACCCCCTGCAGAGGTGCTGAGCGCGGCACTGGCAGCAGGGCAGGCGGGTGCTCGTTGTGCCTCCTCACCACCGGCATGGCCCCCCAGCCCTGCCGCCCACCGAGCCAGCCCTCCCCACTCACCCCTGCCGCTGTGCTCCTTGGAGAGCAGGGAGTCGGGGAGCGGTGGTGTGGGGGTCGGGCACTGCACTGTGGAGCTGACGGGAGCTGGTGTTTCCTCTGCTCTAGGCTTCTCTATGGTCTCAGGGCCCCATGTGTTGGATCTGCTCTGGTGTCTCCTGTCAGTGAGGACAGAGGGATGCTCTCCGAGCACGCTGTGCTCTTCACACAAGTTTTCATGGCTTGCACATGCCTACGCTTCGTGAGCGATGTTTACTTGCATAAGACAATTTGTCTTGTCACTCCAAACTAAGCCCGGGAAAGCCCTCAGCTTTTGTCTGCAATAGAAGAGGCTGGAAACACTGGAAAAAGGTGCTCAGTCCTCATCACTAGAAGCTGCATGAGATTAAAATCCCAAAGAAGCCAAGAGTTCGTCTCCAGCACAAAGACTCTTGACAGCACTTTGTCTTCACAGGCTGAGGTGTCCTGGACAGACACAACCATCTGAAAGCCTTGGAAACAAAACTCTTCATTACAGGTTTGATACATGGTCCCGTGAAAGGCAGGACATAGAGGGAAACCAGGGAAACAGCTGCTCTCAGAGAGAAATACAGATCAATGCTGCCATGCGGCACTTTACATCCTCAGGACAATTCCTGTTGGTAGCTAGGAAGTGGAGAGAATGAAGAATTAGCGTTGTTCCAGCAGGAACACCAGGATCCTGAGGAAGCTGGGGTTGCCTCTCACCCAACCCAAAATGACTGTCCAGAGCTCCTCCGCACTGCAGCTCCCCACTGCATATGGGACGTGGCTTTTGACTGCTGGTCATAGGAGTTATTTCATTGACAACTTCATAGCTAGGAAGGTTCACCACCTCCAGGGTAGACAACAGCAGGAACAGAATTCTCCTGTGAGCTAACGTCTGCACTTCTCAAAGCCCTCCAAATATTTCATCGAAAAGAAAAAATTACTTGCTTAGAAACAAATGGACAATTTTCCAAATGCTGGGTGATTCAAGGGTATGGCAAGGAAAGAAAAAAAGAACCAAACAAACAAAAAGGTAAAAATAAAGAAAAAGCATCAGTTTCATGATGGTGTGAAGAAACAGGAAGATGCAAGGCTCTCATAAAAGTCACTTCTACACAGCTGTGGAAAACCTTCAAGAAAATTCTTTCAGTTAGAGGTGCAATCTCCACTATCCACTCTACATCCTCTTCTTTCCAGGTGCCAATATCCTGACAGCCCTGCGGGACATGCCCAGCTCCAGAGCAGCCCGGTGACGCAACAGCACAGATTCCATCCCCCAGGCTCCCACGGCCTCTAGGATGTCATTGTGCGTTTCCACGACGACCCTGTGGTCTCCCCAAGGCCAGCTGGCAGCTGGCACCACACCCTGTCTTGCCGGGTTTCTGCCTGCCATCGAGGTACGGCAGCAGCTCCCGCTCCTCCTGGTGCTCCTACCCTGCGGGTAACCCCCCAGCCGGCTCTGCCTGCCAGTATCCCCCCCATCACCCCTCTTGGCTTCCCCCAGCAGAGAGGTTGCCTCTGCGGCTGCTGATGGCATCACAAGTGCCCAGCGTGAGCTTCAGCGCCCCCGCCACGCCGTCACCGGTCACTGCCAGCGTGCAGCCGGGGCACTCCGAGCCTGCCCAGGCCCAGCCCAGCACCCACCAGCTGGTGCAGGCCAGCGTCTGGCAGGGGGTGCACGGGCCCCTGGGTGTCCTAGGGCAGCTGGGGCACATCCCCCACGGGGTGCCACTTCCCCCTGTGGCTGCTCCCTGTCCTCGTGCCTGCAGCTGGGGACAGCAGGTGGTGACAGGGATGCTGGTGCCCCACCAGCCCATGGGGTTGGGGCCATGGGCCGTGGCCCACCAGGAGCCCCTGTCCACCATGGCTCACCATTGGAGTTCAACGTGGACATCACCGACATGCTCGCCTGGCCCGACACCCTGGAGGGCGAGGACACCGTCCCTGATGCCCTCGACATCTCCACCAGTCTCACCAGCACTGCCTTCCCCAACCAGCCCTGCCAATTCTCCGAGTACGGGGCAGAGGGTGACTGCCCTGAGGAGCAAGTGGTGGTGGCGATGCTGGGAGAGGCCTACCCCTTCTTAGGGGTGGCAACGTCCCCCTTGCTGGACCCCAAGGGGACACAGGGCGGGGTGGGAACGGTCCTCCCCACCTGGCTGCCACTTTGTCCTGTAGAGACTTGTGGGGACAGTCCCATGGAGAGCCCCATGAAGGATTGTCCAGAAGGTCCTCCAGAGAGTCCTCTGCTGAACTTCTCAGCTGCCCCCCAGCACCATCTGCCCCGCAAGGCCCAGCTGGTGGAGGAGGCACCGCACAGGCAGCCCCGGGTGCTTTTGAGCCGCTTGCCGCTGCCGCCGGGCATCGTCCCCCACTGGGTAGTGCCCAGATCGGGGAAGGCGGGCAGAAAGCAGGCCAAGTGCCCCGTGCCAGAGGGCACCCCAAGAATGGAAGAGACCTCCTCATGGGACAATATCCCACCCAAGAAGAGAAAGAAGATGGTGGTGTGGCAGGTGCTCAAACACTCAAAAACCCTGGGTGAGGGAAAGCTGATGGGGGACGGTGCTGCAGCTGGTAGCAGCAGGCAGCATGTGGGCAGCAGCAAGAGGAAGGCATGCCATGGCAACAACGTGCCCACCAGGCGATCCCAAACCCTGGGGGATGAGCAAAGTGCCCCACACCTCCCCGACCACTGTTGATGGGTTGATAGGGAAGGTGGGGAGCACAAATCCCTGTGGCATGCGACCCGCACCCAGCCACTCCAGCCCCAGCCCTCTACCACGTCTCGCTTTCCTTCTTAAGTCATTAAAGGTTTGATGTTTGTTTCACATTGCTTCTACCTGCGGCCATTCGTGCAGCGGGAGGTGGGGGGGTTAACGCAGCCCCTGCCCCACACGTAGAGCTGCCCCTCCACCTCTTCACCCCAGGATATGAGGAACCCACCCAAGATTCCAGAGGGAAAACCAGCAATGTGCTTCAGGACAGAGACAGAGGAAGAGAAAAAGAGGAGCAGGGAGCGGGACAGAGGGAGAGCAAGGGGAAACACAAAAGGGACAGGAAGAACGGCAGAGAAAGAGAGGGGCTTGGAAACTAGAGCAGGGGCAGGGAGCAGGATACAAGAACAGCCCGAAGAGAGGCACAGGGAAGCAAAAAAGCGAGACCAGTGAGGCAAAGGCTGTGGGGGCACAGGCACGGGGAGGGACCCGCATGCAGCAGAGGGGTGACATGGCCCCCAGGCCCCAGGACTCAACACAGTTCCCACTCTTGATGCCGTCAGGAGAATGTTACAGTTCAGATGCTTCAGTCTCTGCATCTCTCAGCTCTTACGATGGTCAAGCTTCCCAGACACACACCCTCACACACCCGCACACACACTGCACGGCCGTGCCGCACCTTTGGTTCCACATACAGACCCTGTGGCGCACGGTGGCCACCTGGCCTGCTGAAGACTACTCATAGGGACCCTTCCTCACCCGCAGGGGCCGGTGGCCTCTTGTCTCCGGCTGGGGGCAGCTTCCAGATGGATGCCCTTTCTGTCCTTCTCCAGCTGCTTTACCTTTTCCTGATCCTTCAACTGCAGCCTCAGCCACAGGCAGCCAACGACGTCCCTGGGGGACGTCATCAGTGTTTTCCCATGCGATGAAAATAAAGAGATTTCTGGACGTGCATGAATAGCAAGCGGAGAACTATTGACCTTCCAAACCAGCAGAACTCGATTTGCATTTTTTCAGTGCTCCCTCTCAGGCTGTGCATTTAATCTCCCTCAGCTTTCATGAATTTCCACATCTCCTAACTAAACCGACCATGTCTGAAGTCACCATTCCAGCAGCGCTGGGGGTGTGCAAGGAGGCCAGGAGGCCCCCCAGTGCCTCAGGACAACATGTCTCCTCACAGGCCTTGGTGGCAGAGGTGTCATTGCTGTGCCCAAGGGGACAAAGACTTGGGTTCTCTTGGTGACTTCCAGCCTTGCCAGTGCCCTTTGCCATCTCCACCACAGCGTGTCCTACGCTGTCCCACAGCTGCTTCTTTTTCCCTGCCAGCTGGAGACACCCATGTCGCTTCCCCACCTTGCTCTCACCCTGGCAGTTCCAGACACTCACCGACGTCTGTCCACCCTCACACTTTGTTCCGTGACACACAAAGAGATGGACTCATCTCAGACTCCTTCTGCATGACTTCTCGTACCACAGCCCTACCCTTGGAGTGGTATTTCTTCCTCCTCATGGCCACTCTCCACCTTCCAAGCTGCACTGTGTGGCAGTGTTTCCCTCTCCTGCAGTTCCCAACCTCCAAGGAAAGCTCCACCAGCTGGGAAACAACCTTTAAGCAGCCATCCCAGCCCATCAGCCTTCTGGTGGCCTTTCACCAGACCAGACAGAAGCAGGCTCACCATGATGTCCCAAGGCTGCCAGCCTTTCAGCTTCTTGTATAGACATGACCAAGCTGCGTGCCTGCTGCTGTCCCTTCAGGTACTAATGTAGAAGAGACGTGAGAACCAAAATATAAGTCCCCTTCCTGGAGTGAGCCTGGGTCCTTCAGCAGAGGGCATCTCCCAGTCAATATGCCACCCAGGGGCCTTCTACCGGCCTGTCAGAGACACTGGCAGACGTGAGCTTAAAAGCACAGAGCCCAGCCATGAGCCAAGGGCTGACTTGTCAGCTCTCTCAGAAAGAAGGGACCTCACAGTCCCTTTCCCAGCCACATTCCTGCTGTAGCCTGTCCCCTCCAGAGGCAGAAGTGACCTCACAGCCCCTTCACCGCCATTGCCTTCCTCCTGGATGATGAGTTCCTGAGACCCAATTGACCCCATGATCCCGTACCCACCCATCACCCTCCTTGTGGCCCAGTCTCTGAGCAGATAAAAGGGAGCTTCTCTCATCAAATTTATCTCACAGATTTCCTGCCAACGGTTTGAGGGAAGAAACGTTCCTCAGAGGAGCTGCTGTATTTATACTGGTGCATTTTGTGTATCACCTTCTGCCTGTTTCTTCTTCTTCCTCCATCTGTTCTGTCTTCAAAGAGCTCTCCAAGGAAAAGATTCCTCGAACCCTAGGACGGCGCAAGTTGGAAAAGACCCCTGAACAGCGTTGTCCTGGGTCTGGCTGGGAGGGAGTTAACTTTCTCCATAGCAGCCCCTACACTGCTGCGCTTCCTACTCATGCCTAGAAGGGTGTTGGTCCTGCACCAATGTTTTGGCTATCGCTGAGCAGTGCTCGCGCCACGTGAAGGCTGTCTCTCCCACCCCCTCTGAAGGTAGTACACTTGGGGCCAACAACAAGTGCTGGGCCCTGAATTGACCAAAGGGATATTCCGTGCCATATGACATCATGCTCAGCAAGAAAAGCTGAGAGAAAGGATGGGGAAGGGGATGATATTCATAATTAACACATTTGTCTTCCAAAGAGACTGCTATATGTATAGAATCGTTGCCTCCCAGGAGGTAGCTGATATTGTCTCCTGACAGGAAGTAGAGGAAACAATCTCATCTGGTTTTCCTCTCCTTCTGCGTATGGCCTTTGCTTTTTGCTTGCTTCTTTTTTTTTTTTGTCCTCACACACACAGACTGTCCCCCTCTGTCAAGCTACTTTTATCTTTACCCATGAGTATTTTCACCTTCTTTTCTCCCTTTGTCATGCTGAGGAGGAGCGGTGAGAACCTCCCATGGCTTGGTGTGCACCTGATGGCCAGCCATGTGTAACCCACCACAGTCATCTTGCCCAACTCTCCTGCTACCAAGAGTGCTAACTAGGTGAGATTCTGCAAGGGCTCCCCACAACTTGGCATCATCCACAAAGGAGAGGAAAGTGCATTTTCTCCCATCATCCAGAGGGATAATAAAAATGTTCCCTACTTCTTGTCAAGGGCTGGTCTTTGAAGGATGCCACTAGGAATTGGCCGCCAGGAGGACTTTGTAGCACAGATGACATCTCTCCTCAGCAATCAGCCAGCTTCCCACCCACCACATCGTCCACTTCTTCAGCCCGGCTGGCAACAAGCTGACTCTAAGGAGACTACAGAAGACCATGTCAAAGGCCTTGCTAAAGTCCGGGTACAAAACATCCCCTTCTTTTCCCTCCCACATGTCTTCTGCGACCCCTTTCTTGTCCTTCAAATGCCTGCAGATGGCTGCAGGAGGACTTGTCATATCACCTTCCCTGGTGAGGCTGACCAGTCTGTAATCATCCCCATCCTCCTTCCTGCCTTTTTGAAAACTGTCTGCCTTCTCCAAGGCCCCAGGAACCTCTCTGACAGCTCTGGCCTTTCCAAGGTGTTGGAGAGAGGTGTCACAAGGACACTGGCCAGCCTTCTCCATCTCCCTGACACCAAAAGCCTTCTCACTATGACACACTTCCAGAGGAGTGCCCAGGACACAATTCTTACCTGTCCAGGCCCTTCGGGTCACTTCAAAAGAGAACCATAAGGGATTTCTTCCAACAAGCCCACAACTCCAACGGCATCTCTCTGCAGCTGACAGCTTTCCTAAGCTGTTTTTGTCAGTTCCTCCCGACCCCCAATCCTTTCTTCTCCTCAGGCTGGAGATGAGAGGATTGAGCAGGGGTGAGGTGCGTGTTGAAAGAGGGCTTTGTTAAACTCTCTCCGGAGGGCTGTTCTGGGCATCCCACTGACAGTGGTGGGGGTGCCGCAGAAACGAGTGGCTCCAGGGAGATGAGAGGAACCGGTGGAGAAGGCCTTCTGCCTGCCCCTGCTGGGCAGGAGAGCTGCCCCCAAGTGCAGCTCTGATGCACTCACAGGATACCAGCATGAACAGGAAGGGCAAGAATGGGTCTAAAAAGCAGGTTATGAAAACAAAGTCCGTGAGTGTCATGGTTTCACGTCAGGAGAGTTTCAGCATTGGTGCAAACCCACCGAATCATAGTCATAAACAGGCTTGGGTTTTAAGGGACCTTTAAAGGTCATCTTGTCCAACCCCCCTTGCAGTGAACAGGGACATCTCCAATGAGACAGGTTGCTCAGAGCCCTGTCCAAGCTGACCTTGAATGTCTCCAGAGACTGGGTACATACAACCTCTCCAGGAGACCTGTTTCAGTGTTTCACCCGCACAAGAAGAAGTGGTCCAGTACGTGGGGAACACAACATGTACCTGGGACAAGAAGGAAATGATTGCTGTAGATGACAGAATCCCCCTAGCCAAGGTGCAGCCTTCTTCTGGAGACAACCCTTCCAGTTCACGAGCCTTGCAGAGAGCAGGGGGTGGCATACAGCCCAGTACTCCTCGTAGGATGTGGCCACCAGCAGGAAACACTGCGTACACGCCAAAGGTGCAGGAAAGAGCACTACCATTGCTGTGAGCAGAGATTGTGCTGTCCCCAGTCGGGGGACAGTCAGGATGCTGGAGCTGGAGCAGGTTTCCAAGTTTTCCAGCAGCATCAACATGACGAGGAGGGTGTTCCCAACCCCAGTGATGGGGTAGGTCATGAGAAAGAGAGGAGGAAGAGACTTTTTCTGAAGGTTGAGGACATCTATTACTTAGGGCATTTGCTTCCCTGTTAGGTGCTTAAAAAAACCTGTGATCGACGTTCAGAGAGGTGAAACATGGAGGGGTGTGTGCCTCCGGCTACATTCCTACTCCCTAGACATGGTCTGTGCTTTGTGAAAGGTGAGAAATGCCATCTTCTAGAGGGCGATGCCACTCACGCCTGCAGAACCCTTTCTGACTGCACAGGTGAGATGCCCCACAGAGGCGCTTCTGTCACACCGTGTAATAAAAGGGACAGGCCATGAAGAGAGGGGAGGGTGAGGTGGCACACAGGCTGTTCCTGGAGACACACCCAGCACTATCAGGGCTCTGGCAGGGCTGTTCAGAGACACGAGTCCTTCCCTGGCACGGGCAGAGGCCCCGCAGCAGACTCCATGGCCTCCTGTTGCCACTCCCGGAGGCCGGCAGCACCTCAGCCCCGCGCTGTGTCTCCCTGCTCGGCACCTCTCTGAGGTGCCCCACGGCGTGAGGAATGGACACAGGGACCTGGGGTCAAGGAAGCCCACCCCAGGGCTGCATTCAGGGGGTTTCCCAGGGGACGTTACTCTCCAAGTGAAGTGACCTCCAGCCACTGTCTGTCCCACAGGCCTTCATGGAGGCCCCAGCAACAGCTGATGGTGTTTGTGCTCACTCAGGTTAATCTCACCACACGAACATCATGCTCATGCCTGTGGTTGTTATTAGCCAGGTGTGTGACCATTGCCCTGTGGCAGCTTCCCTGGGGTGTCCAGCACACACAGGACCTGACCAGAACCTGCTCTGCTGGTCCTTCATGTCCTGCCCAGGAGCCCTGGCTGAGCAAGGGAGCTGCTGCTTGTCCCCACCCTGCACACTTTGCACAATTAAGTTCTACACTGGTGGTGTCATTTGTGGGGAACTTCCCTGGGCATATTCTTGACAGCAACTCTTGGAGAAGCCCTTCCAAACGTCTTTTTGCCTGAGGACCTTCAGGCACTGCCCTGAGGACATTCCCTGCTGTGATGGAGGTGCTGTTAGGGAGACCAGCTCTGTCAGAGAATTGACCCGTCCCTGCCCCTGCCTGTGCTCACAGGGCCACCACACCACAGCAATGTGAGAGAGCTGCCAGAGCAATCGGGCCTTCCAAGAAGGCAAAGGATCAGAATGGAAAATGTGGAAACGGAAAGAAAGCAGCTCTGAGAAGACCAAGGCTGCTTCTCCCTCCTCTTCCTCCCTCTCCTCTCTCCTCTTCTTTCCCCTTTGCCTCTGCACACAGGCATTGCCCTACAGCTCCAGAGAGGGCTTCATAGGAAGGATTTTGAGCAAACAAGTCACTGGAAAGTTCTTTATTTCTTTCAAATAGACAGAGAGCACAGGGCCTCATTTACATAGTCTGCGGGCCTCACAAATTTGGAAAGATGCATCATTAGGAACAGCACAAATGACAAAATTTCTTTGTGGCCATCAGTATAAGAAGTAAAGCAAAGCAAAAAAACCCCAAAACCACAACCATACCCAGCAAACCTACAGGAGATGGACTTGGCCTCTAATGAGTTACATTATGAGTGATTTGCAGAAGACAAATTTTATTGCTTTTGAAAATCATCTGGTCATCAATTTCCGCAATGCATCCTTGAGCTCCTGGTTCCTCATGCTGTAGATGAGGGGGTTCACTGCTGGAGGCACCACCGAGTACAGCACTGCCACCACCAGTTCCAGAGATGGGGAGGAGATGGAGGAAGGCTTCAGGGAGGCAAACATGGCAGCGCTGAGAAAGAGGGAGACCACGGCCAGGTGAGGGAGGCATGTGGAAAAGGCTTTGTGCCGTCCCTGCTCAGAGGGGATCCTCAGCACGGTCCTGAAGATCTGCACGTAGGACAGCACAATGAAAACAAAACAACCAAAAGAGAACAAGGCACTAACCACAATAAGCCCAAATTCCCTGAGGTAGGCATCTGAGCAGGAGAGCTTGAGGATTTGGGGGACTTCACAGAAGAACTGGTCCACAGCATTGCCCTGGCAAAGGGGCAGTGAAAACGTATTGGCCGTGTGCAGCAGAGCAGTGAGAAACCCACCGCCCCAGGCAGCTGCTGCCATGTGGACACAAGCTCTGCTGCCCAGGAGGGTCCCGTAGTGCAGGGGTTTGCAGATGGCAACGTAGCGGTCATAGGACATGACAGTGAGAAGATAAAACTCTGCTACAGCACAGAAAAAGAAAAAAAATACCTGTGAAGCACATCCTGTGTAGGAGATGGCTCCAGTGTCCCAAAGGGAATTGGCCATGGATTTGGGAACAGTGGTGGACAGGGAGCCCAGGTCAAGAACAGAGAGGTTGAGGAGGAAGAAGTACATGGGGGTGTGGAGGCGGTGGTCGCAGGCGATGGTGGTGATGATGAGGCCGTTGGCCAGGAGGGCAGCCAGGTAGATGCCCAGGAAGAGCCAGAAGTGCAAGAGCTGCAGCTCCCGTGTGTCTGCGAATGGCAGGAGGAGGAACTGGGTGATGGAGCTGCCATTGGACATTTGTTCACCTTCAGTGTGGGGGACTGTTGAAAGAGAAGACATTGACAAATTAAGGCAGACTGAGCCAATCCCATTCTTTTTTTCCCCAAAAATCTCCCCGCGATGACTTCTCCTTTGTAATAATTTCATTCAGCTCCTTTTTGTGAGATCAGGTTTGTGCTACTGAGGGCACTTTCCTTGCAGGGGCAGAAATCCTTCTTTTTCCCATTGCCTTTCGCCTGAACACTGCTGAGCCCTGAGGGACAAAAGAGCTCTCTGTGCCCTAGTGCAGAGTCAGGAGAGCTGCTCTGCACACCAGTGACCTGCCGGGCACCACCCAAGTGTCCTGTGCTTACACCTCCATTGGACAATGGTCCCCCTGACAATGTCCTTGAAGAAGAAAATGGACTATTGTTACTGTTTGGGGAAGGATCCAGTTTCAAAGTCAGTTTCTCCCATCTGGTTTCTCTTTCCCTGTGCAGTGGAGCAGAGAGGGATGCAGACGGGTGGAGTGGCTCTCTGCTGCCTGGAGCTGCCCCTGCCAGGAGCTGCTTCTCTGTGCCCAGGTCTCCTCCCTGTCCCTGCTCCCACAGCCCATCCTACGCGCTGGTGGCTCAGCTCTGCCCTGCAGACCCCTCCTGGCAGCAGGGCACTGCCCAGGGGCATCTCCCTCTTTGTGGCTCCTAAGGAGGAGATGAGAGAAAGCCCGATGCTGGAAGCAAAGGTGCTGCTGGTGCTGTGTGTAGGGAGAGGGGTGGGTGAAGGCACGGTCGGTGAAGGTGCGGTTTCTGGCAGATCTGCTGATCCTTTAGTGTAAGAGTTTAGTGATTTATTAAAACTAGACAGCTGCTTTCCCTTTTCCCTTCAGAGAATGCTGTAGCAACAGACCATGGAAAGGTCTTCATCTTTAAGGTAGACCTGCCCTGGGCTTCCTCTGTAAATGCTGCCTCTGCCAGTGTTCTGGGGGTGATCTGGAGCTGTGGGCAGCCCTGACCCATGCAGCACCCTCTTGAATGCAGTAGGACCCTTCCCTGACAGCAGTTGCTCCTTCCACCCACAGGTTTTCCCTTCAGAATCTTCATGGAGAGGTCCCTGCACTGGACGAGAGCTGACCCTGGCAGGAGATATGTCCCTGCCCCAGCACACAGCCCCTGGGTGCAGGGACCCAGCTCGGAAGGACAGCCCTGGGCACCCCTGGCTGCACAGCCGGCTTTACACCCTGCAGACGTCCCTGGAAGAAAGGCAGCCATCATGCCCTCTCCCTCTGACAGTGCAGCAGAGAATCCCTGCTCAGGAGTACATCCTCCTCCTCTATGCTATGGAAACTGTGAGAGTTACTCTGACAGATCCTAAGAGGGAGGAACCAGCTCTAGGAGGTCCCTCCAGGAACTGCATCTTTACTTCCCTACAGCTTGAGACTTACCGTGTCAAGGGCTGAGAAGAATCCACCGCCAGTGAACTCTCAGCACCCTCCCGTTGCTGACTGCCTTTAACCTCGCTCTGCCTCACTCCCCTTTGGTGCCTGCAGGCAGCGCCCGCAGCCCTGCTCCTGGGCAGAGCTGTCTCTCTGCAGCGCTGCCCGCTTGCCATGAGCTCCCTCCATGCCAGGAGCCCAGCCCAGCTCAGACGCAGAGGACCAGCCCAAGGCAGCCCTTTCTCTGCCCCCTCGGGGCTCCCTCCAGGTGTCCCCGGGGCTCCAGGGAACCTGCTGGGAAACAGGATGAAGCAATCACTAAGCTGGGGAGAGGCTCTTCCTTCCTGCACTGTCATTTCATGTATCAGGAAACAGTGAGTCTCAAGAATCATATTTTCTCATCCCATCATTTGTCAGGACACCCAGACAGGGATAGGGAGTAATCGCCTTTGTGCCTCCTGCTGAGGGAAGGAATTCAGCCGAGTGAATCAAGGCATCTCATCCCGGCTCTGTAGCCCTCGGGCCAGAAGGGGACTCAGCTCCCTCCCATTCCTGCCACAAACCCGCAGGAGGTGGGATTCTTCTTGCCTCCGTTCAGGTGTGCACAAGATGAGCACCTGCAAGAGAGCTGTTTGTGTCCACTCCCTTGCTAATTAGTGGAGAGTGAGGGAGTTGTTCAGGTGGGAACACCTGGTGACATTTGAGGTGACACCAGAGTTTGCCCAGGATATGTGCAGGTGACTGCAAGCTCTAATGCAGCAATGCTGAGACACAAGGCAGCATCTGGGGGCAACATCCTGGAGCCTGCTGAGGAATTCCTTTGGTAGACGGAAATGAAAGTAGATGTTACATTTAGGACAGATAAAACCTTCAATATTCCTTACATCCACAGCACCCACAGAGGTAGTCAGCTGACCAAATGCAGCTAAGTCCCTCTCTTTCTCTTCTCTGCCAGCTGTATTTCCTAGATCTCTACTGACTGTAATGGCAGGTGTCTCGTGGACATTCCCCCATTGCTCAACCTAATTCAGGACAGCTCCTCAGTGGCCATATACGGCTTGTTGTGCCACCTGAGATGCCAGCGCCCCCCAGAACAACTGCAGGTTGCTGGCAGGGACAGCAGAGCACCTACGGGAAAGCCATTCCTGATCAGAGCAGGTGCATGACAGAGACCCCAGAGAGCATTGCAGACAGATTTGGTTCCTTTGGGCAAGCCTATGTGGCAGCCCAGGCAGGTTTGGTTTCTGTCCATCAGCAACCGAAACCACCACTGCAGTGAGGCCCAGTCTGACCCATCTCCACCCAGTTGACGCAGAGCAGGTCATGAACAAGAAGCCCATCACACGGAGGGCTCAACTCATTTGTCTGCTCCCAGACTCTGCTGAGTCTTCTTCCAACAATCCTTTGCTGAGCCCCTCGGTGATATAACCAAGGAACAGGCAACTGATTGTCACAGTGCTCCTCGATCACAGCATCTCCACACCCAAGGACATTTTCAGCAGCACCTTGTCCTCCTGGAGATCAACTTCCCCTCCAGCACAGCCCTTTGGGAGCATCAAAGCCTTTTCCTGGCAGGGCTACGGAGCCCAGCCCTGCTTTTCTGGCCTCTGGGTGAACAGGATTTTCACTTTTGGTGCTTTCACATTGCTGCCCTCCGTCCACTCCAGCATGTCTCTGATCTCAAGCAAAGCATTGCACATACTGGGTCTTGGGGACTTGGTACTTAGTGACAAGGCTGAGCGTGGCCCCAGTGCTCCAGCCGAAGTGATGCAGTGCACCAAAAGTGCACCAACACCCTCAGCCTGGGGCACAGAGCGGAGGAGCTGGAGTCCCATGTACTACCACAGAGTTTTGATACTGGTGGAAGAAATGGCGAGGAGTGCTGGGAAAGCTCCGGCTGCTAGTTGTAAGAGACAGACTGTAAATTCCCTGACAAGGGGCAGAAGGCCCTCCAAGCCTTCAATGGAAAGCCTCCAACACTCGCAAGGAAATAAATAATGCAGGCCTGGCCTTCAAAGAACTGATAAGGCTCACAGTTCTAGCACCGGAAAGTGTGGGAGAACTGTCTTGTGAAGACAAGATAGCTCTGCCACTCGTGTGGTGAGCTTGCTAGTTCTCAGTTCTCAAGGCCATTGTGTCTGAGAAGTGACCTTTGCTTCATTATCCATGAAATACATATGAAAGCGCGCACACCCCTGCATATGATAATGAAGATTATAGAGATCATGCTAAACATGTATGACTATAGTTCTCTCCCCACCAAAATGATGCTACACGTCAGCCAGGAGGAGGAGACATCTGAGATGGAACTACGCCATAATGAGTGGGGTGGGCCGTGCTAATTCGGCAAACATAAAAGGGGAGGAAGACGAGTATGATGGGGGTGGATTTACAGGAGGTTGCTCCTACAAGACCTCCCCTGAGTTTTGGCTGTCTCAACGCTGAAACTGGGATTGGTGAACTCTTAATCTTTTCCTGCTGTCTTTTCTTATGGAGCTCCTCTGTGGGATGTGCAAGAGGTTGGGTGAGTCCTTTGTGGGTGAGGATCAGAGGAGAGGCCTCTTAGTGTGGGAAACAAAGCACCTGCAATCAGGATAAGGAAGCAGAGAAAGGCTTATTCAAGAAACCCAAAGAATTGCCAGGTCTTATTGGGGATTTTAATGACCGTGGCACGCACTGGAAGAGGAGCACAGCAAGACGCACACTGTCCAGCAGGTGTCTAACCCTAACCCTACCCTGCCTGAACCGTAACCTAACCCTGCTCTGAACATAACCCTGACCTTATCTTAATCCTAACCCTAATCATTGCCTGACCCTAGCTCTACCCCAACCCCAGGTCATAACCCTCAACTCTAACTGTAACCCGCACCCCAACCTTACCCTTACCCTAACCAAACCCCAACCTCAACCTATTTGAAATCTAACCCTAAACCACGTGAACTCTAGCTCTAATTTAAGCCTGAACCTGAACCTTAACTAACCCTGACCTAACACTTATCTTAACCCAACAGCACATGTGTAATGAAATCTGTATCATCCTATCAGGCAATGATTACCATGGTAAGTTTGTCACAAAAGAAACAAACTTGAGCATAGTGGGAGCACAACTGGGATGGACAGACAAGCTGGTATCACCTTGTCAGTGCTGTCTCAAGGCCTGAGCAGTTGCCTCTCACTTCCTCATGATCTGGAGGCTGGAGGCACCACTGTGTGTCACCCAAGTCAGACCCTTGGGTCAGATGAACTGTTTTTCAGTTCTCATATACTGTGTTCCTTGTTTCTCCATTGACTCTGACAAGAGCTGAGTTACCTAGATATCCAGGCTGCAGATGGCATATTCCTCATGCAATGACCACTTGACCCCACCTCAAACTGAGATTCTTAAACATCTCTCAGCTGAGTCCCTTCTCCATAAGAAGCCACCTGCTGTTGTGGTGCTGCTTGATTGTAGCTGACACCCTTCAGGTGTGCCCAGCAAGAAGCCCTTCTGCTCTGGGAAGGGGGGCAATGTGAAGGGAGGGCTGAGCTCCCCAGGCAGCAAGAGCACTGCTCTGCTTCTGTGAGGGCTTGCAGGGTTGGGATCAGAGTGAATGGGCCCTCGGCTGGATTTGTAAGCTGTCAGAAATCCTAGTGAGAGAGCAGCAGGTTTGGGAATGCTGAATGATTCGGGACTTATGCAAAAGTTATAGATGCCTGACCTGTCCAGGAAAATTGGGTGTCATGGGGATATCACACGCTTTTAATCACTTTCTTCTCCTTATGATTGAAAGCTGCATAAAGCAGTTTTCTTGCTTGCGCAAAAATGTCTTTTAGCACCCTGAAAACTGGTAATTTAAGCATAACCTGCTGCTTCTCTGTCTTGTTTAAATGTGCCATGGATGCATCAGTGTCACTGGATTCTTTGGCAGAGAGAAGCCTGTGTTACTTCTGACGGGATTCACCCTTCACTAGGCAAAAACTGATGATTCAGATCTAAGATAGTCTTCCAGATCTTTGTGTGTGGACGCAGCATCAGGGGATGAGCTCTCCCATGTGAGGAGCGTTGGGATTAATCTCTCTCACTAAGGTCTAAGAATCAAGTCATACCTTGCCTTGCTTTGGTTTGTTTGCCTCTCCTTGCCTAGTCTTCCCCTTTTTCATCCTTCCCCCCTTTTAACCCTATTCCTTCTTAATGTTCTTACATTAAATGCACCTCTGATGAGATCTGGACAAGGAACGTAAGCAAGGCTGTCCTTAAAGGCACTAGTATTTGTCTCTTTTCTTCTGTTTCTCTCATCTTTCACTAGGTGTTCTATTTAATAAAATCACCTCTAAAGGAGAAAGTCAAGCTTCTTTTACCCATATGACAATAAAACCCCCAGTTATTCAGGCTCAAGGACTCTGTTCTCTCTCTTTACAAACCTCGCCTCCGCAAGCGACCCACATTAGATTTCCAAACACTCATGCATACCTTGGTCGAGCTCTTCTAATCCTGCAGTCGCGTGTATGCTGATGTTTGTAGTCTTTCTCTAGGCTTGAAGTGTCTGTGATGGTGGACAGGCCATCAGTATCCTCTGAGAGCCTGTTGTTTGAATTGCTCTGTGCAGGAAAAATGCCCCAAAGAAAAGGCCTGGAGAGTCACACCAGTGGATCTGGATTCATTCTTCTGGGATTTTCTGACCACTCCAGCCTGCAGGGCTTGTGCTTCACAGTATTGCTGGTCATCTACCTCATGGTCCTCACAGAGAACAGCCTGATTGCACTCATCACAGTGGTGGACTCAAGCCTCCACAGCCCCATGTATTTCTTCCTGAGGAACTTGTCTTTCCTGGAGATCTGCTACACATCAGTCACTCTGCCAAAAATGCTGGTGGGTTTCCTGCTGGAGGATGGCAGGACCTCCTTCATTGGCTGTGCTGCCCAGCTGTATTTCCTGGTGTTGCTGGGCAGCATCAAGTGCCTTCTTCTGGCTGTCATGGCCTATGACCGCTACATAGCCATCTGTGACCCCCTGCACTACCCCCTCATCATGAGGAGGGGTCTCTGCATCAGACTGGTGGTGGGGTCGTGGGTGGCTGTCATACCAGTGCAAGTAGGACAGAGCTACCAGGTGTTCACTTTGCCCTCTGTGCATCCCATGACCTTCATCACTTTTTTTGTGATGTCCCCCCTGTGCTGGAGCTGGCCTGTGCAGACACGTTCTGGAACCAAGTGACACTGTACACCATCATCCTGGTATTTGCAATCTTTCCCTTCTCCTTAATAGTTATTTCTTACATTAAAATTATCAGGGCAATTCTGAAAATACCTTCAGTTCTGGGCAGACACAAAGCCTTTTCCACCTGTTCCTCGCACCTCGCGGTGGTGACACTCTTCTATGGCTCGGCCACCGTCGTCTACTTAAAGCAACAGTCAAGGGATTCCCTAGACACCGACAAATACCTTGCCCTGTTTTACACAATTTTTACCCCAGTGTTTAACCCTGTCATCTATAGCCTGAGGAATAAGGAAGTGAGAATTGCCTTGAAGAGACTCCTATGGACAAAGTGGTACTACAGAGTACGTAAAATCCTCTCAAATAGTCCCAAAAAAGTCCCACTGGGGTACCTGGTTGCCTGAAGAAAGGCATCTCATATCTGCTGAAACAAAACCATGTGTCCAGCCTGGCTTTCATCCTCCTCAAGAAGGGGAAAGGTGTCCTGAGGCATTCCTCCTATGTTGTGTCCCAGCTTGATATCTTTGTACTCTAGAGCATCTTCAGTGCCTCTGAGTAGTTTAATGCAAACAGCTACTTCAAGCTGTGTCTGACCAAATAATGTTAAAGGGAAATAGTCAAAGCATGGTCAGTAGCCAGTGATGCCCAGAAAGTGAGACAAGTGGTGAAGAGACGACCAGCCTCACGTTTGAGAAATCGCTTGCTAGACCCCATGGGCTATCTTCTACAGCATCCCTGCATGGAATCGCCTTAAAAGTGTTCAAAGATATAAAGGGCTTCAAAGCATCTCCCCCTGCTATGATGTCTTGCTCTGAGTTGTGTAATTCTTGACTAACCTGACATAAAAATAAAAGATAAAAAGGTCACCAGGAGGACAGTCCAGCACTGGAATGGGGTCCCAGAGAATGGTGGAGTTTCTGTTTGTTGTGGTTTACCACCAGCCGGCAACTAAGCACTAGACAGTCGCTCACTCACTTCCCGCCAGTGGGATGGGAGAGAGAATCAGAAGGGTAAAAGTGAGCAAACTCCTGGGTTGAGATCAAGCAATTTAATTGGTAAAGCAAAAGGCGCACACTTAAGCAAAGCAAAACAAGGAATTAATTCCCTACTTCCCATCGGCAGGCAGGTGTTCGGCCACCTCCAGGAAGGCAGGGCTCCATACCACATAATGGTTACTTGGGAAGACAAAACACCGTAACTCCAAACATCCCTCCCTTCCTTCTTCTTCCCCCAGATTTATATGGCTGAGCATGATGCTACATGGTACGGGATATCCCTTTGGTCAGTTGGGGTCCACTGTCCCAGCTGTGTCCCCTCCCAACTTCTCGTGCACCCCCAGCCTACTTGCTGGTGGGCTGGTGTGAGGAGCAGAAAAGGCCATGGTGCTGTGTAAGAGCTGCTCAGCAATAACTAAAACATCCCTGTCTTATCAACACTGTTTCCAGCACAAATCCAAAACACAGCCCCAGACCAGCTACTGTGAAGAAAATCAACTCTATCCCAGCAAAAAACAAGCATTTATGTGCTGAATCTGCTTTGCCACTCTGAAACTGTCTCTGGAAAACTAGCTCAGTGGGGGTTTTTAGCCCAAATGCATATGCAGTACTGAAGTGTGTTTCCGTATTGTCCTGGTTTAGGCTGGGTTGGCCAATGACGGACAACAGATGCTCTCCCCCAGCTCTCACTCCGAGGAGAGGAAGGAAAGAAAGAGATTTATGAGTTTAGAAGGAATTAATCTACTTTAATGAAATACATGTAATAAAATAAAAAGGAAATAATGAAATAGATACAGTATATAGAAAACTGTATCAAGCTACCAGGATGATGTCACTGTCAGGCACTGGGGAAGTCCCAGACTGGACTCAATGACAGACAGGAACTGGATTCCAGGTCTGGAGCCAAGAACGCACAGATCGGGGTCAAAGGCAGATTAACACCGAGCATTCCGCCACCTGAGGAACCTGAACGTACACAAGTCCACATGGTGGACAGACAATTCCCTGTCCTCTCTCTGCCTAGCTGAACAAGGTGACTTAGAGGAGAGGGGGCTGTAGGAACGTGTTTCTGCCCAGCGAAGCAGGTGTGTCTCCCCACTAACTCCCCCACCTTCCCAGGTACCCTTAAAGATAAGTAGGAGGCTCTGCAAGGGGAACTCAATCATGACGAGGAAGATAATTCAGTGTCCACAGAGGTGTCACCACAGTTAAATCAGACTACACCTCCCATCAAAACATCTTCAGTTAAGGAAAAAAGACCGGTCATTGTTGTAGGTGACTCCCTCCTGAAGGGAACGGAAGGCCCAATATGCAGAACAGACCCACTTCTCAGGGAAGTCTGCTGCCTCCCTGGGGCCCAGGTTAAAGATATAAAAAGAAAACTTCCCTCCCTGGTAAGACCCTCAGATTATTACCCACTACTAATTTTTCAGACAGGCAGAGATGATATGTTAACAAGAAACCCAAGGGCAATCAAGAGAGATTTCTGAGCTTTGGGACGACAGGTTGCGGGGTCAGAAGCACAAGTCGTGTTCTCCTTGGTCCTCCCAGTCACAGGAAAAGATGAGGAAAGCAACAGGAAGAGTTGGAAGATCAATACTTGTTTCTGAACCTGGTGCCAGTGGCAGGACTTTATTTTTTTTGATCACGGGATGGTTTACATGACACCAGGCCTGCTCGAGACAGATGGGGTATGCCTGTCTCAAAAGGGGAAAAGGATCCTTGCACAGGAGTTGGCAGGGCTCATCAAATGGGCTTTAAAGTAGATTTGAAGGGGAAAGGGGATGAATCCAGCAGCAGAGAGGCAAGGGTCTTTGATGGCTTAGAAACTATGGCTGTGCCTGGGAATGGTCAGGTAGAAGGTAAGCCTTCTTCCAGCAAAGAGGTGGCAGGACCAGTAGCCCAGCTGAAGTGCTTCTTGTCCTGGGTTGAGCAACACAGGACTAACTTCTCTTCTAATGTCTGGGAAAACGTCACTCTTAGAAGATTCTAGTGTCTGAATTCGTGAAAATATTTGCTTTATAGCCAGCTAGGCTACGTGGGATTTAAGGCCTCGGTGTTTTCAAGCCTTGGCAGGTGCAGGTACGAGGAGGAGCGAGGCCTGGGCATTTGACCCAGGCTGGCCAACAGGATTATTTCATACCATGAAATATTCGATTCGGTCACATTCGATACAAATGAGAAAGTTTGCTGCGTCGTTTCTCTCTCCCTTGATGGCTGTGGTCCAGAGAAAGTCCTTGCCCCGGTGCCGGACCCCTGAGCCCTTCCCTCCCTCCTGAAGCCGTTGCTCTTGCAGTGTCCGACATTTACTCTCCCCTGCTGGGAGTGCACAGCTTCCTACTGATAGAATTGGCTGAGTATAATTCTTGTACATCTTATATTAGTATTGGGATTAATACTTGTCCTTTAATATTGTTGTTAATTATTTAGTCTTATCCTATTAAATCTATTTATATTTCAACCCTCGTGTTTCCTTGCTTTCCGTGATTCCCCTTTCTGCGTGGGGAGGGGTCACTGGGTGATAGAATAGTTGTCTAAATGACAAGAAATTGTTATGGGTTTTCTGAAAACATAACACGTCTACACTAATGCATGCAGCATGGGCAACATACAGGAGGAGCTGGAAGCCATTGTGCAGCAGGAAAACTATGACGTAGTCGCCATCACAGAAACGTGGTGGGATGAGTCGCACAACCAGAGTGCTGCATTAGATGGCTACAGACTCTTCAGAAGGGACGGGCAAGGAAGGAGAGGAGGTGGGGTGGCTTTGTATGTGAGGGAGTGTTAGGAATGTCAAGAGCTTAATGATGGTTACAATAGGGTTGAGTGTTTATGGGTGAGAATCAGGGGGAGGGCCAATAAGACAGATGTCATGGTGGGAGTCTGTTATACACTGCCCAACCAGGATGCAGAGGTGGATGAAATATCGTACAAGCAGCTGGGAGAAATCTCATGATCGCTGGCCTTTGCCCTGGTGGGAGACTTCAACCTACCTGATACCAGCTGGGAGCACAATACGGCTGAGAGGGAACAGCCTAGGAAGTTCCTGGAGTGTGTTGCGGAGAACTTCCTGACACAGCTGGTGAGGGAGCTGACAAGGGAAAGAGCCCTGCCGGACCTGTTGTTTGTAAATGGAGAAAGACTTGTGGGGGATGTGACAGCTGGAGGCCATCTTGGGCATAGTGACCATGAAATTATTTTCAATTCTCAGAGGAGCAAGGAGGGTGGTCAGCAGAACTGCCACCATGGACTTCCAGAGGGCAGACTTTGGTCATTCCAGGAGGCTGCTTGACAGAGCCCCTTGGGATGCAGTCCTGAAGGGCAAAGGAGTCCAGGAAGGCTGGACATTTTTCAAGACAAAAGTCTTAAAGGTGCAGGAGCAGGCTGTCCCCATGTGCTGTAAAATGAGACATCAGGGAAAAAAGATGGCCTGGCTGAACAGAGAGGTACGGTTACAACTCAGGGAAAAAAGGAGAGTTTATGGTCTTTGGAAGAAGGCCACTCAGGAAGGCTACAAGGATATTGTAAGGCTATGTAGGGAGAAAATTAGACAGGCTAAAGCCCAACTAGAACTTAAGCTGAATTTGGATGTTAAGAACAATAAGAAAAGTTCCTATAAACACACTAGTAACAAAAGGAGGACTCGGGAGAATCTCCATCCTTTATCCAATAAAGGCAGTAACATAGCGACAAAGGATGAGGAAAAGGCTGAGGTACTTAGTGCCTTCTTTGACTCCTTCTTTAGTAGTAGAGTGGGTTATTCCCTGAGTACCCAGACCCCTGAGCTTGTAGATAAGGGCAGGGAGCAGAATGAAGCCCCCATAATCCAAAGGGAGATGGTGAGGGACCTGCTCCAACAGCTAGACATACACAAGTCTATGGGGTTAGGTGGGCTCCACGCGATGGTACTGAAGGAGCTGGCAGAAGTACTCACCGAGCCACTTTCCATCATTTACCAGCAGTCCTGGTGAACTGGGGAGGTCCCAGTTGACTGGAGGTTAGAAAATGTGATGCCCATCCACAAGAAAGGACGGAAGGAAGATTTGGGGAAGTACAGGCCTGTCAGTCTGACCTCAGTGCCTGGGAAGGTCATGGAACAGATCATGCTGAGTGCCATTATGTGGCACATGAAGGACAACCAGGTGATCAGGCCCAGTCAGCATGGGTTCATGAAAGGCAGGTCGTGCCTGACAAACCTGATCTCCTTCTATGACAGAGTGACCTGCTTGGTGGATGAAGGAAAGGCTGTGGATGTTGTTTACCTGGAGGCTAGTAAAGCCTTTGACAATGTTTTCCACAGCATTCTCCTGGAGGAACTGGCTGCCCATGGCTTGGACAGGTGTACGCTTTGCTGGGTAAAAACCAGGGCGATGGCCAGGCCCAACCAGTGGTGGTGAATGGAATTCAATCCAGTTGGCAGCTGGTCACAAGTGGTGTTCCCCAGGGCTCGGTATCAGGGCCAGTTCTCTTTAATGTCTTTATCAATGATTTGGACGAGGGATTGAGTGCACCCTCAGTAAGTTTGCAGACGACACCAAGTTGGGTGGGATTGTCGAACTGACTGAGGGTAGGATGGCTCCAGAGGCAGATCTGGGCAGGCTGTACCGATGGGCCGAGGCCAATGGTATGAGGTTCCTCAAGGCCAAGTGCCAGGTCCTGCACCTGGGTCACAACAACCCCATGCAGCGATACAGGCTGGGGGAAGAGTGTCTGGAGAGCTGCCTGGCAAAAAAGGACCTGGGGGTGTCAGTTGACAGCTGGCTGGATGTGAGCCAGCAGCATGCCCAGCGTGGCTGAGAAGGACAATAGCATCCTGGCCTGTATCAGGAATAACGTGGCCAGCAGGACTCGAGAGGCTGAGGGCCCTGGGCTCAGTGGTGCAGAGACTGAGGACAGTACAGGAGTAGCCTGAGTGTGCTTGAGGGCTGCTGGTGGAGCTGGTGGAGCTTTCCTTTGTAGTGGAAAACAGCATGAGAAAGAAATAATGCCCCGATATACAGCTGGGGAGGTGCAGACTGGACACCAGGAGAAAGAAATATCACTCCAAGGGCAGTGCTATGGTGCAACACGCCACCCAGAAAGAGTCTGGATCAGCCCAAGGCTTTGTGTTTCAGGGAAGAGCCAGGGAGGATGGAGAGATCTCAGCAAAGGAAGGTGACAGCAAGGTGGGGCAGCCGGGTGGATGGCTGCAGCCTGCAGGGAAAGAGGCAGAGGTGATGGGACACCGTAGGACAGCCTGTGGTGGAGATGACACAGGGATGTGGCAAAGCTGAAAGGCCCCTAACAGAGTCAACCTCTTCATGTCTTGGGCTATGGCTGTTGTCTCTGCCACTGATGCCTACGAGGAGTCAAGTTATCCTTGCAGCACTGGGGTCTCATTGCCTCCTCGTCCATACTTCAGAGCCTGGGAGGTGTTGTACCTTAGTGCTGGCCTTGGCATTGCACATCTCCACATCACACTGTGCCAGGAAGAGCCCTGAGGAAGGAGTGAGGGACAGGATCTCCCTTCCTGGGGGCTGGGGGTCAGGCCTTGGCCCTTTGGGCGATGGGGTCAGGCCTTGGCCCTTTGCACTAATGAAACACATCCAGGGTTACTCAGCATCAGAGCCACCTTCACCTTGCTTTTCTCGACCTGTCATCATTGCCTCCAGTTTTCTGCTCTAACCGGACCCTGGGGACAACATCTCAGTGGTGTCCCTCAGTGAGACCCATTAACACTCCAAGAAACTTTGGAGTTTGAACCTGACTTTGACTTCTTGAGAGGTTTTTTCAGCTTCCTCTCAGTGTCTGAGGTTCATGGACTCGGCATCAATCCCACCAGAGGGGCCATTAAAACTCCTTGGGCTGGTCCTCTGCGTCTGAGCTGGGCTGGGCTCCTGGGATGGAGGGAGCTCATGGCAAGCGGGCAGCGCCTCAGAGAGACGGCTCTGCCCAGGAGCAGCTCCTCTGCCAAGCGCAGCAGGGCTGAGGGCGGTGCCTGGGTGTCTCAGGGAGATGAGCGAGGCAGAGAGAGAGCTTAAAGGTGTCAGGATTGGGAGGATGACTGAGAGCTCACTGGAGGAGAAATCCTTGCAGCCCTTGGCACGGTAAGCCTCTGGGTGCAGGGCACTGCAGGTGGAGTTCCTGGAGGCATCTCCTAAAGCTGGCACAGCCACAGCTTATGGGATCTGTAAGGAGGCGGAGGGGGAGGAAGGGTCTTGTTATGAAATGTGAATAGCCGTGAAGCCAGGGTGTGCAGGCAGGGGTGCCCAGGGCTGTCCTTGAGCAGGGTCCCTGCACCCCGTGGGTCTGTGTGCCAGGGCAGGGACTCTGCCGGCTGCCAGGGTCAGCTCTCAGCCTGCCCCGGGAGACCCCCACGGGCATGTGGGGAGAAGCTTTGGAGAAAGAGCAACCGCTGGCAGGGGAGGGTCCTGCTGTTGAGAGGGTGCTGCGTGGGTGAGGGCTGCTCACAGCTGCAGATCACTGCAGGACGTTCCCTGGAGATTTTTCAAGAAGCACAGCACGGCAGGGGCTACCTGCAAGGGAAGGATCCTGTTCTTCCAATCTTCTACTCCGGGTTGTCTGGGTGGGCGATGGGACAGAGAAATTCATCTCTCAGTTGAGGAGGGGGCACTGAAATTCCAAATCTGTTTCTCTTAGAAGTGAATAATCCAGGGAGGATTGGAAATCAACAACTGAATCTCTGCCCCTGCAACGATACTGCCCTCAGCAGCACAAAGCTGATCTCGCAAAAAGATATGAATGAAATTATTCTGAGGAAAGAGAAGTAATTTTGGGGAAAATTTTGGGAAATGGAATAGGATGGGCCCAAAGAAGTCTGCCTTAACTTGCCAAGGTCTTCTCCTCTTTCAACAGTCCCTCATGCCCAGAGTGAACAAATGTCCAATGGCAGCTCCATCACCCAGTTCCTCCTCCTGCCATTGGCAGACACACGAGAGCTGCAGCTCTTGCATTTGGGCTCTTCCTGGGCACCTACCTGGCTGCCCTCCTGGCCAACAGCCTCATCATCACCACCATCGCCTGTGACCACCGCCTCCACACCCCCATGTACTTCTTCCTCCTCAACCTCGCCCTCCTTGACCTGGGCTCCATCTCCACCACTGTTCCCAAAGCCATGGCCAATTCCTTCTGGGACACAAGGGCCATCTCCTATGCAGGATGTGCTGCACAGGTCTTTTTCTTATTTTTCTGTGCTGCAACAGAGGTTTATCTTCTCACTGTCATGTCCTATGACCGCTACGTTGCCATCTGCAAACCCCTGCACTACGGGACCCTCCTGGGCAGCAGAGCTTGTGTCCACATGGCAGCAGCTGCCTGGGGCGCTGGGTTTCTCAATGCTCTCCTGCACACGGCCAGTACATTTTCCCTACCCCTCTGCCAGGGCAATGCTGTGGGCCAGTTCTTCTGTGAAATCCCCCAGATCCTCAAGCTCTCCTGCTCAGATGCCTACCTCAGGGAAGCTGGGCTTCTCATATTAAGTTGCTTTTTAGCTTTTGTGTGTTTTGTTTTCATTGTGCTGTCCTATGTGCAGATCTTCAGGGTTGTGCTGAGGATTCCCTCTGAGCAGGGACGGCACAAAGCCTTTTCCACATGCCTCCCTCACCTGGCCGTGGTCTCCCTGTTTGTCAGCACAGGCATTTTTGCTTACCTGAAGCCCCCCTCCATCTCCTTCCCATCCCTGGATCTGGTGATCACAGTGCTGTACTCAGTGGTGCCTCCAGCAGTGAACCCCCTCATCTACAGCATGAGGAACAAGGAAGTCAAGGATGGAGTTTCAAAACTATTTTAATGGTGTCTACTTCAGATTAATAAGGTGGCCCTTATACCACTACGGCTCCAACTGTACATCAGGAAAAAGCAGGACTAACTATTCTTCATATTTGTCTTTCTTATTTTGTTGTGTTTTTTTAATGTTTTGTTGTTGTTGTTTTGTTTGTTTGTTTGCTTTATACCTGTGATTTTCTTCTTGGTCTCCTACATGTTTTTCTCTTGACCCAAATACCTAAGGTATGTACGGATCTGGGCTCCCTGGTTAGATAAACTCAATATAGACGCCAGCAGAAAATTATTAGTTTTTGCTTCCATCTCTTAATTCTCCTCCGGAGCTGGCCGAGCAGCCCCAGCATGCAGGAGGGGTTCGGGAGGAAAATGCCCATCTGCTCCATGGAGGATCTGCCCTGGGGGCCCTTGGGGCTGTGCCGGCTGCCTCGCTGGGCACTCTGCCTCTGCTGTCTGCGAGTCGGGGCTGCTGCTTCCCTGGAGCCATGGCCGAGGACAGCAGCAGGACGTGGCCTTTCCTGTGCTGGTTTCTCCTCACACCCCCACTGTCCTGCTGTGCCCTTGCCTTTGTGTTCCCCCTAAGGTCTCGTGTACCTTGTGACCGTCCTGATGTCTCTACAGCGGCATCCCTGTGGCTGCAGGCAGCAACAGGCCATGTGAACCACTGTGTCAGAGGGGGCCTTCCTACTGGCACCACTCTCACTAATGGAACTCCTCAAGGCAGCGGTAGAGGTTGGATGGCTCTTCCAAAGCTGGTATCAGGAATGCACCCAAGGAACTGTTCCATGAAAAGCCCTCTTGGTGTTCTGGGGCTCTCCACAGACTCAGGGGGACAGGGTCAGAGTTGCAGGGGAATCTGTTAAGGACCAAGGGCTGGGCCTAGAATCATAGAATCATGTAATCCTAGAATCTTCATGGTTGGAAAGGACCTTTGAGATCATCGAGTCCAACCATACACACACACAAAAAAAAAACAACCTGCAAACAAACAACCTACAATCTCTGCCCTTCAGAGCATGCCCTGAAGTGCCAAATGTAGACATTTCTTAATTACCTCTAGGGATGGGGACTCAACCACCTCCCTGGGCAGGCTGTTCCAGTGCCTGACCACTCTTTCAGTAAAGTCATTCTTCCTGATATCTAATCTAAACCTCCCCTGTCGCAGCTTCAGACCATTTCCTCTGGTCCTGTCATTATTCACCCAGGAGAAGAGGCCGACACCCACCTCTCTCCACCCTCCTTTCATGGAGTTGTAGAGGGCAATGAGGTCTCCCCTCAGCCTCCTCTTCTCCAAGCTAAACATGCCCAGCTCCCTCAGCCTCTCCTCATATGCCCTGGCCTCCAGACCCCTCACCAGCCTGGTCGCTCTCCTCTGGACACGCTCCAGCACTTCAATGTCCCTCTTGTACAGAGGGGCCCAGAACTGAACACAGTACTCGAGGTGAGGCCTCACCAGTACTGAACACAGAGGCACTATCACTTCCCTGCTCCTGCTGGCCACACTATTCCTGATACAAGCCAGAATGCTGTTGGCCTTCTTGGCCACCTGGGCACACTGCTGGCTCATGTTAAGCTGGCCGTCCACCAGCACCCCCAGGCCCTTTTCTGCTGGGCAGCTTTCCAGCCACTCTTCCCCAAGCCTGTAGCGTTGCTTGGGGTTGTTGTGACCGAAATGCAGGACCCGGCACTTGGCCTTATTAAACCTCATACAGTTGGCCTTGGCCCATGGATCCATCCTGTCCCGGTCCCTCTGTAGAGCCTTCCTACCCTCCAGCAGATCAACACTCCCACCTAGTTTGGTGTCATCTGCAAACTTACTGAGGGTGCACTCAATCCCCTCATTCAGATCTTTGATAAAGATATTGGTGGCACATGTCCAAGAAGAGTGCAAATGGCTTTTGATTGTCCTTCCTGGTACTGTCCCACTTGTGGTGCGGCTGATGGCCAATGCTATCCTAGAGAGGAACTTAGAGTTGCCAGCAGAGCTCAGGGGATCTCCCAGAAAAGTATGTGAGTCTGGGTGAGCAACGAGTGGCACCTCATAAAATGACTGACCATCCAAGGTGGAGTGTCCTTGAAGGAAAGGTGAACCTGAAGAGCCCATGGGCTAACGAGGCCCCTGCAATGCCAGGAGGCAGCAGGCGAAAGGGACATAAGACTAAACAATGGTTCAGTCCACTGTCCTGGAAACCCTGCGGGATTGATCTAGTTCAGCCCTTCCCTGCCCTTTGTGAAACTGAAGACACCCCTTGGTCCTGCCAAGCCCTGTCCTTGGCTACTGAGCAATGAGGGAAGATGGAAGGGGGCTTAGCAGCAGTGATCCCTTTCTGGCAAGTTCTGCTCCTCACCCCGACCAGCATGGCCAGTGCAGGGTCACCCCATGGCCTCAGGGCACCACAGCCCCCTCCCTCTGCAGAGCAGAAACACCAGCTCAGGGCCCTGCAGGGAGCACGCGGTGGGAACCAGGAATGTCCAGCCAGGCCAGCCTGGACACGCTCACCTGGGGAAAGGCTCTCTGGGGAGAAGGGGTGTCCCTGGAGAAGAGCAAGGGAGCATTTTTGTGCCTGCAGGGAGGAATCCTTGAGAAGGAGAAATCTCTTCCTGCAGGCCCCCACTCTGGACAGGCTGCTCTGTGCCTGGACCAGGACTCCTGTGCTGGCCTGGGGAGAGGGGCTGGCACTGAGGGGACACAGACCATCTGTGGCCCAGGCACTGGGGGAGGCCACCAAAACAGGAGGGCTGAGGGGGACAGAGCCCTGGGGGCTGCCAGGGTACTTTGCCGGGGGGATGTCTCCCCACCCTCGAGCACACCTGTCCCATGCGGTTCCAGCATGGTGGGCCCATCGAACCATTAATGGGGCAGCAGGGCCAGCCTCCCCATTGCTCTCCAGTTTCCCCGTCACTTACTCCTCGCTCAGTCACATCCCTCCAAACTACCCAGGTGCTGCTTTGAGCTTCAGGCAGTTGGAAGAATGCCCTGGTCTTTCAGCAGGCTAATAATCTCTTCAGCAAAATCCTTCCATGTGTTTATATCTATCCTGTCCCACCCACCTCTCTCCCATACTTGGAGTGAGGTTATCCCTTTTGGATGACGACCCTCACTGGAGGAGGTTCACCAGGTTGAAGAAGCCCATGTCCCTCACCGTCCCCACACAGGGCTTATGTGCTAGGCCCCAATCCTCAAAAACAAGAAATTCCAACTGAACTCAAGAAAACATGTTTCGGCATCAAGGGCGCATGACCCTGGCACAGGCTGCCCTGAGAGACTGTGGAGTGTCCATTCGTGGATATACTTAAAACCAGCCTGGACATCTTCTTATGTGACCTGCTCTGGCTGACTCCCTTTAGGGCAGGGGGAATGAACTAGATGATCTCCAAAGATCCCTTTCAATCTACATGATTCTGTGAGGACATGGCAGTCCAACAAAAGGCTTTATGATTAGAGTAGATGCTTGTGAGGTCCCTTCTGCCTGAGAACCCAACAGCCCAGCAGCAGGCCAAGGTCTGGCATGTTGATTGTGAGGTCACTGCTGCTATAACAGCGGACATCTGCTTTGGATGCTCATTTTGGGGTCACCCCTGTCTCTGCAGGTGGCAGGCCAACCCCAGGCTCAAGGCTGGGTTTGGTGCCTACGAGGTCCTTTCTCCATGAGTACCTGACAGGCCAGCAGCAGGCACATGGTGTGGATGTTGGTTATGAGGTCAGTGCTGCCAGAATCTCTGATAGACCAGAAACAGGCAGATCTCTCTGATACTGCTTTGGAGGTCACTGCTGTCTGAGTGCCCGATAGGCCAGCACCAGCCTCATGGATGAGCTCGGTGCTTGGGAGGTCACTTCTGCCTGAGTCCTTGATAGCCCCGCAGCAGGCGTATGGCCTGAATGCCAGTTGTGAGGGTGCTGCTGCCTGAGGACCTGAGAGACCATGAGCAAGGTCAGAGGTGTTTGAAGCCCTGTGTTCCAGAGCACCCCTTAGGCCAGCAGAGGGTTGATGACCGGCCTTGGTTCTTGTGAGGTCCCAAGTACGGGACATGCCAGCAGCATGGGTATGAATGCAACACACAGTATGGAACACACCAGCACGTATGGAACATGCCAGCAGCTAGAGGTTGCTTGTGGGATCACTGCGGCCTGGGCACATGATTGTCCATCAGCAGGCTCACAACTGGGGTCTGTGTGTGTGAAGTCATTTCCTTCTGCATACCTTTTTAGGGCAGGATGAGTCTTGTGGCTGTGTTAGGTGCCTCGGAGGTCTCTTCTTCCTGGAAACTTTCTGGACTCTTCTGTAGGTGGTGGGACGTCCACACTAATGGTTCCAAGGCTTCTGCCAGCTTTTACTTTCTCAGCAGTGAAATGTCTCAGCATTTCTCTTCCCTGGCTTGAGGTTTCTGGGCTCACTGGTAAGGCATCCGACAGAGCCAAGATGCCTGGTCATGAATAGTGAAATATTTATTAACATAAAACAGTGATTTAACAAAGTTAGCAGTGAATGCAACAGTGTTTTACGAGATTCCATGCCAGGGTACACTTGATTATTTACTGCATAGAGGCCGGGGTCAGACAAGCTCTCAGGGAGACCCTCCCGTTGAGTCACGAGGTTCAGAAAGGACCCCCTGGCTTTCTAAACTCCTTCTCAGAGAGGAGTCTAGCTGCGGCTGCATCCAATCCTAGCCCCAGACTTGGTCAACGGTTTATGTCTGAAGGATTCTATATGCGCAATCAATCCTTTACATCACTTAGCTAAGATTTCAAAGTTTAGCATGCTATTAGTCACTTACCGAGAATCCATTGCGGCAAGGAATCTCTCAGCCTCGAGGAGAAGAACCTTAAGTGAGCGTCCCCACTCAAGGGGAGGTCCTGTCATGCAGCCACTGCCATGCAGGAGAGCTCCAAGGGCTCTTGCTCTGTCCACTGTTTATAGAGTAAGAGAATTGACCTATCATCATATTCACATGGGAACAAAATATCTAGGCCCCCACTCCAGACAGGGTTTTGACTGTTACCAGCCATCCCCCAAAGACCAGG
Source organism: Chroicocephalus ridibundus (assembly GCF_963924245.1). Lineage (NCBI taxonomy): Eukaryota > Metazoa > Chordata > Aves > Charadriiformes > Laridae > Chroicocephalus > Chroicocephalus ridibundus. The sequence goes on along the minus strand of NC_086310.1, from coordinate 425,937 downwards.
TGCAACTCATCACAACTCCCACTGATGGTTATGGCTTGAGCAGGAGCCAGAGGGGCAGGGAAGGGGGAGAGCACAGCACCACAAGATGTGGCATGCAGGGGTGTGGTTTAGTGGTGGACCTGGCAGTGTTAGGTTTACAGTTGGACTCAATGATGTTCAAGATCCTTTCCAACATAATTGATTCTATGCGTCTGTGATTCTTTTGAGCCTCAGGACTCTATTTCATCCTCGCCCCTTCTCTGGGAGGCCAGGAGGTGTCACAGAATTTTCCTACACCTGTCATTGCTCCCCCTCACATCCCTCTGTCCCAGGAAGAGCCCTAGGCCACAAGTGAGGGACAGGATCTGCCTTGCCAGGGCCTGGGGCTGAGGGCTTGGCCTTTCTGCTGCATCAAACAAACCAAGGGTTTCTTCAGCTTTCCAGCCACCTGCACTCTGCCTTTGCCCACCTGCAATCACAGCCTCCAGCTATCTGCTCTAACGAGTCCCTGGGGAGGCTTTGTCAGGAATGGCCCTCAGTGGGGCTCATTAATGCTTCCAGGTACTTTGAGTTTGGCTTCTGATTTCCTGAGCACTCTGTTCAACCTTCTCTCAGGATCTGAGGCTCATGGACTCAGCAGCAAATACACCATGGGGCTCATTAAAAGACAGAAAGCCTTAACAAGGTATTTCTCCTTTTGTAATTTTCTTTAAGTCTTCAAGACTTGTACAGCTAATTAGAGAGTTTCATAGCGTAATTAAGTAGGAAGATTTCAAAGATGCATCTTTTATGTTGAAGGATATATTTTATTACTTTTCACTTTAAAAAAGAGGTGATAGAAGCATTCTCTGATTGATACTGATGCAGAGTGTTTCCTCAGGAAGCCTGGGCAGAAAGGAAAAGCAGTCCCTTGACGTCCATCGCTGCATGGACAGCCTTGCTCCTCACCTCCCCAACCTCACCATTTCTGACATTGGCCACCTGGGACTTGCATCACTGCTCCTTGCACCAGACTTCTCCACTGATCTCTGCAGCTGGATGTTACAGCTCCATTGCACCATCTCCCACCTGAGCACCTTAGAGACATGGCTGCACCCAGGCACAAGAGAATTTTTCCCCATTCTTCAGAGAAGTAAAGCACAATCAGTTTTCATAAATAATAAATCGTATTCTGTAATCACACGCTAAGTACAAGCTACCACTAATGAGGTTGCTTTTCTACAAGGGATAATCTTAGGAGAAATATTTTAGGTAGTTAGACGAAAAAAAGATAGATATAAACATAATTAAAGATCTGGATAAGGAGACCATTAGACTGATGAACGACAGTCAAGCTGTTCAGTCTCTGAAGGTGAAAGCAGCAGCATAGGTGAGAGGTATCTGAATGAACAAAGAGTAAATGGAGAAGAAAACTGAAGAATTATGGAAAGGGCCTTTGCCTAGACAGTCTGGATCTGAAAAGGTGACTTGAGAAATGGTCACTGTATCAGAACAAGTATATGAACAATCAGAGAAACTGACTGCACTGTATAAGAGGGAGAATAGTTGTAATGGTGTTAGAGGGAAGATGAATATTTCTTCGGAATATCCTTTCTGAGAGGTCATGGGATTGGCAGAGGTCTCTTGTGAGAGAGGACAAGCAAGTGGTGCACCCGTCTTTGGAAGAATCCAAAAGTGCAACCCAGGGAACCCCAGGCTGCACAGGCTCACATCGGTGAGGGGAGGGCCATCCGTTCGAGTGCTTTTGGGTGACATTTCTGGGCACCAACAACAGAACGTGTCCAAAACCCATCAGCATGGACTTACCAAGGATAAATCATGCCTCGCCAACCTGATTGACTTCACGATGAAGTAACTGCCTTTGTGCATGAGGGCAACTCTCGCCACGTTTGTCAATAGCAATAAATTGGGAGGATTGTTTGTTTACCAGTTAATTTACCAATTCTCATCACAGGCAAAACAGGCCCAATCTGGGAAAATTCATTAAATTTATTTCCAATTGATTGTAACAGAATAGGACAGTGAGAAAGAAAACACAACTAAAAACACCTTCCCCCCTCCCTCCCTTCTTCCCAGGCTCAACTTCATTCCTAACTCTTCGTTTCTGAGCTTCCCCAAATGTGGCTCCTTCCCACTGACTGCAGTTCTCCACAAACTGCTCCAGCGTGGATCCTTTCCACGGGGTACAGTCCTTCACAGAATCACAGAATCTTAGTGGTTGGAAGGGACCTCTGAGATCATCGAGTCCAACCACAAAAAAAAAAAAAAAAACCAAACCAAAAAAAAACCCAACAACACCCACCTACTAAACTCCACACCCACAAAACCTGACCAAGTGATAGGGAGAAAGCAAGCAGAAAGGCCCTAGGCCTCTGTGAATTAGCTGGGGTCTAGCACTTGGAGGGCCGTTCAGTGAATGTCAGTTATTTCATGGTACACCAGGTAAAGAATCAAGCTGGGAAGTCAGCCTGCAAGACCAAACCAACAAGGTCCATGGACAGGCAAGGCTGTGTCTGGAGACCTTTACACCTACAGCATAGATCAAGCTGGGGCTGAACCTCAGGCCTGGGCTTAAAGGGACTCCTGGGCTGATGGACAGAGGTGGGGGTGGAGGCCCCAGGTGAAGCTGGTCAGGGTCATGAAGGCCTGTGGATGTTTTCAGGGCCCTGTCACTGTTTCCATGGGAGCCCACCTGCCAGTGCCCTCAGTAGGCCTCCTTCCCTACTGTCCAGGGTCTGTGCTCTGCTGCTCTCCTTCCCTGTTTCCCTGGAGATCTGGGAGACCACAATTTTATGGTCACTACAGTCAAGGCTGAGACTGGTCTTCACATCTCTGACCAGCTCTTCCTCTTTTGGGAGTACCAGCTCCACTTGTGCCTCAGACTGTGTGGCCCATTTGGCAGCTGTGCTAAGAACCATCAGCATGGACTTACCACGAGTAAATCAAAGAAAAAGGAAGCCTACAGAAGGTGGAAGCAAGGACCGGTAGCCTGGGAGGAATACAGAGAAAGTGTCTAAGCAGCCATGGATCATGTTAGGAAAGCTAAAGCCCAGATAAAGTCAAATCTGGCCAGAGGCATCAAGGGCAACAAGAAAGCTGATTTTCAAAAAGGGAAAAAAGGAAGATCCAGGCAACTACAGGCCAGTCAGTCTCACCTCTGTGCCTGGCAAATCACGGAGCAGATCGTCTTGGAAACTATGCTAAGGCACCTGCAAAATAAGGAGGTCATTGGTTACAGCCAGCATGGCTTCACCAAGAACAAATTGTGTCTGGCAAATTTGATGGCCTTCAATGACCGGGTTATAGCATTGGTGGATAAGGGAAGAGCAACTAACATCATCTGCCTGGACTTGTGCAAAACATTTGACATTGTCCCGCACGACATCCTGGTCTCTAAATTGGAAAAACATGGATTTGACCAATGAACCACTTGTTGGACAAAAATCTGGCTAGATGGTTGCACTCAAAGGGTTGCAGTCAATGGCTCGATGTCCAAGTGGTGAGCAGTGACCAGTGGTGTTCCTCAGGGGTTAGTACTGGAACCAGTGCTATTTAACATCTTTGTTGGCGACATGAACATTGGGATTGAGTGCACCCTCAGCAAGGTTGCTGATGACACCAAGCTGTGTGGAGCAGTTGACAAGCTGGAGGGAAGGGATGCCATCCAGGGGTACCTTGACAGGCTTGAGAGATGGACCTGTGTAAACCTCATGAGGTTCAACCAGGCCAAGTGCAAGGTCCTGCACACGGGTCAGGACAATCCCAAGCACAAATACAGGTCGTGTGGAGAATGGCTTGAGAGCAGCCCTGAGGAGAAAGACTTGGGGGTGCTGGTGGATGAGAAGCTCAACATGAGCCAGTGATGTGCACTCGCAGCCCTGAGAGCCATCCGCATCCTGGGCTGCATCAAAAGCGTGGCCAGCAGGGGGAGGGGGGGGATTCTGCCCCTCTGCTGTGCTCTGGTGTGACCTCACCTGAAGTACTGCGTCCAGCTCTGGAGTCCTCAACATAGGAAGGACATGGACCTGTTGGAACTGGGGTTGTTCAGCCTGGAGAAGAGAAGGCTGTGTGGAGACCTTATAGCAGCCTTCCAGTATCTGAAGTGGGCCTACACGAAAGCTGGAGAGGGACTTTTTACAAGGGCATGAATTGATAGGATGAGGGGTAATGGTTTCAAACTGGAAGAGGGTAGATTTAGATTAGATATCAGGAAGAAACTTTTCACTCTGAGGGTGGTGAGACCCTGGCCCAGTTGCCCAGAGAAGCTGTGGCTGCCCCATCCCTGGAGGGGTTCAAGGCCAGGCTGGACGGGGCTTGGAGCAGCCTGGGCTGGTGGGAGGTGTCCCTGCCCAGGGCAGGGGTGTGTGAACTAGATGATCTTTAAGGTCCCTTCCAACTAAAACCATTCTATGATTTTATGAAATCATGCCTTGCCAATCTAATTGCCTTCATGATGAAATAACTGCACTTTAGCGTGAGGGGAACTCTCACCATGTTTTTAATTTACCGGTTGCTGTCATGTGCAAAACAGACCCAACTTGGGGAAATTAATTAAAAATGACAGTGAGAAATAAAACACAATTAAAACCACCTTCCCCCCTCCCTCCCTTCTTCCCAGGCTCAACTTCATTCCTAACTCTTCTGCCTTTGCCCCAAGTGGCACAGGGGGGTTGTGGAATGGGAGCTGCAGTCAGTTCATAACACTTCGTTTCTGAGCTTCCCCAAATGTGGCTCCTTCCCACTGACTGCAGTTCTCCACAAACTGCTCCAGCATGGATCCTTTCCATGGGGTTACAGTCCTTCAGGCACAGACTGCTGCAGTGTGGGTCCCCCACAAGCCGCACGTCCTACCAGAAAACCTGGAGAGGCATGCTGGAGTGGATGTCAGGTGGACACAAAGTGATGAATGGGGTTCCCACAACTAGAGTAGAAGCTGCAGTCCCTGAGGCCAGAGAGAAACAGGCCTTGGCTGCGCAGCCCTGGCAGGAGAGGGGTTTGCTGTCCCAGGTTTCTCTGAAGCTCTGTGGGACCTGTGACAGAGGTGGAGCTCATCTCCAAGAAGGCCAAGGTGCTGCTGAGAAAGTCCCTGGGGGAGGACAGCTTGTGATCTAGCCACACAGTGGACATCGTCCTGGGCGCTGACTGGCTAGATAGTGGCTCTGCAGAGAAGGACCCTGGGGTCCTGGAGGACAAGCAGCTGAGCATGAGCCAGCAATGCACCCCCGTGGCAAAGGCCAACAGCCTCCTGGGCTGTTTAGAAAAAGCATTGCTGGCAGATGGAGGGAGGTGACCCTTCCCCTCTACTCGGCTCTGGTGAGGCCACACCTGGAGTGCCCACGGCCTGCACAACTTAGCTCTACACTGATGTTTTCCTCTCCCAGGCTTTTACCAGCCCATCCCAGCTGTTCCTTGGCTCTCCCCAGACCCCTTGCCCCCTCCTCTGCCCAGCCAAGCACAGCTGCCCGGTCTGGGCTGGTCCCATGGCAGTGCCCACCACAGTTGCTGCAGAGCTCTTGGCGCTCATCCCCAGCCCCAGCTCCTCTGAAGGGCACAGCAGCTCCTGTGGGGCAGACAAGGAGCTCAGCCTCCCCATCAGCCCCAGGCCAGTGCTGGCCCCAAGGGAACAATTTAAACAGGCTAGTCACTCTCTGCCCCTCCTGCTATCCTATTTAGGTGAACCCACAACCCTGACTGAATTTGCCCCCTCCTCTGCTCCCATCAGCCCCACTCCCCAGGACAGCACGACACTCCTGGCCCTGGGGGTCCTCGGGCAGCTCCCACACCTCTCCCTTTCCCATGCCTACTGGGTCCCCACTGACTTTCAGGGGACTGCAGAGTTCTTGTTTGTGCATACCTCAATTTAGTGTTTTGCTTGTGGGCGACTTCACCTCTGTGGGTGTTTCACCTTCTGTGTCTTCATTCATCCACAGCTCAGGGCACGTGGTGAGTCCCCATCCTCTCCTCACACATCCAAATTCATTTCCATAGAATCTGCTGTATGCTGTAAGTCCTGACACATATGAAGCAGTCTGAGGAGTTAATCAGGAGCTCATGCGCCATCTCCACTACCAGTGGACACAAGAAGAGAGCCTTTAAAACCAGAACATTTGGTCCAATGGAACCCAATAGTACAGTGAGCTTAACCCCAAACACAGGGAGAACACAGGGAGAAGAGACTCTTTGAAAGACCAGTTCCTTGGACATTTTATTGGCAGCACCTTTGGAGGAAGCACCTAGCCTCCAGGCACTGCACCTGGGAGATGCCTTTTTACTGAAGAGCTGCTATTAGACAGGTCACCTTTGACACAGTGTTGTGCAAGGGTCAGAAACAACTGGATCAAACCTCAAGACAAGTAGTACAAACCCGGAAAATTATATATAAGCAGGATTATTGCAAGAGAAAAAAGCAAGCTTATTGCCTAACATAAAGTCTAGGAAACTTGTGGAGAAGGGAGACAGGTTATTATTGGAGAAAGAACTTCCATTGAGCCAGTTTCCTTAGGGCATCCTTGAGCTCCTGGTTCCTCATGCTGTAGATGAGGGGGTTCACTGCTGGAGGAACCACCGAGTACAGAACTGCCACCACCAGATTTAGAACTGTGGAGGAGATGGAGGGGGGCTTCAGGTAGGCAAACATGGCAGTGCTGACAAACAGGGAGAGCACAGCCAGGTGAGGGAGGCACGTGGAAAAGGCTTTGTGCCGTCCCTCCTCAGAGGGAATCCTAAGCACGACCCTGAAGATCTGCACATAGGACAGCACAATGAAAACAAAACAACCAAAGCCTAAACAGACACCAACCACAAGAAGCCCAGCTTCCCTGAAGTAGTAGTCTGAACAGGAGAGCTTGAGGATCTGGGGGATTTCACAGAAGAACTGGTCCACAGCATTGCCCTGGCAGAGGGGTAGGGAAAATGTACTGGCCGTGTGCAGGAGAGCATTGAGAAACCCACTGCCCCAGGCAGCTGCTGCCATGTGGACACAAGCTCTGCTGCCCAGGAGGGTCCCGTAGTGCAGGGGTTTGCAGATGGCAACGTAGCGGTCATAGGACATGATGGTGAGAAGAGATAACTCTGTTGCAGCACAGAAAAATAAGAAAAAGACCCGTGCAGCACATCCTGCATAGGAGATGGCCCTTGTGTCCCAGAAGGAATTGGCCATGGCTTTGGGGACAGTGGTGGAGGTGGAGCCCAGGTCAAGGAGGGTGAGGTTGAGGAGGAAGAAGTACATGGGGGTGTGGAGGCGGTGGTCACAGGCGATGGTGGTGATGATGAGGCTGTTGGCCAGGAGGGCAGCCAGGTAGGTGCCCAGTGTGGAATAATTACTAAATTGGCCAAGAATACAAAAATACAGCATTGTTCACACATTAAGGAAAGTCATAAAATCAAGAGGCTTCTGAGGTAGAACACAGCCGCAGCTAGCACACGAAGAATGCAACATCTGCAATTCCCTGTACAAGGTTGTTTGCGAAACTACAGGAGGGATGGAACGGAACACGCTTGTTCCGTGGCCTTCCCTTGTGACGAATAGCAGATATGGGGACGAGATGGTACTACGGAACTGATAAGCGGCCTACACGCTACCCGAGCCAACATTTCATCAAATGTTGATGAAATGCTGTCCTTTGGTGCGAACTTTGCTCACCACGATGTACCAAAACACACCTCCATCCCGGAGGCTATCCGCCCCCGAGGTGTGAACACTCCTCCTTGAATACATTAATCATAATAAAAGTACGTATGACTAAAGTCACTCAAACTCCACTTTGAAGATAAAAAAATAATATAAAAATAGCCCAAGAGAGAGGGGATGTCAGGGAAGACACCACTGCGAAGAATTCCACCGCTGATTTCCGGGATCAGTCGACGGGCTGAGCCTCTCTTCCCCCCCATAGGGACGCCTTTGGGTAAGACTTTGATTACACCGAGCGCTTTCTCGGGGACTTAGAAATTTCTCTAGAGAATCTCTACCCTACATTTATAGCCAGGCTGTATCGTTTATAATTTTGTCCCGCGTTTGTATACTTAACAATATCTTTGTTTGCACGTGCTTTGCAGACAGTGTATTTATCACCGGCAATCCTAAAGAACCTGTATAGCTGTTTAAATAAACTGCACTGTTTAAGTAGCTAGCCGTTTCGCTTTCTCACTGAACATGACCAAAACTTGAGAGAGGCCGTGCTAGTTCAGGAGCACGACTAGACTGAAGGTGCAGCCCACTATTAGTGTATCCAAATCGTAATAGTTTAATACATATTAAACGCGATTGGACTGATAGTGCTGAATTGGGCATCACTCAGAATTTAAACCTAGCCGGACCTAGCCTCCCACCTCGGTGAGGAGTGTTAGAACGCAAGGGGGTTTATCTTCTGCCAAAACCGCTTGGCCCCGTTTCACGCAACAGCCCAGGAAGAGCCCAAATGCAAGAGCTGCAGCTCCCGTGTGTCTGCCAATGGCAGGAGGAGGAACTGGGTGATGGAGCTGCCATTGGACATTTGTTCACTCTGGGCATGGGGGACTGTTGAAAGAGGAGAAGACCTTGGCAAGTTAAGGCAGACTTCTTTGGGCCCATCCTATTCCATTTCCCAAAATTTTCCCCAAAATGACTTCTCTTTCCTCAGAATAATTTCATTCATATCTTTTTGCGAGATCAGCTTTGTGCTGCTGAGGGCAGTATCGTTGCAGGGGCAGAGATTCAGTTGTTGATTTCCAATCCTCCCTGGATTATTCACTTCTAAGAGAAACAGATTTGGAATTTCAGTGCCCCCTCCTCAACTGAGAGATGAATTTCTCTGTCCCATCGCCCACCCAGACAACCCGGAGTAGAAGATTGGAAGAACAGGATCCTTCCCTTGCAGGTAGCCCCTGCCGTGCTGTGCTTCTTGAAAAATGTCCAGGGAACGTCCTGCAGTGATCTGCAGCTGTGAGCAGCCCTCACCCATGCAGCACCCTCTCAACAGCAGGACCCTCCCCTGCCAGCGGTTGCTCTTTCTCCAAAGCTTCTCCCCACATGCCCGTGGGGTTCTCCCGGGGCAGGCTGAGAGCTGACCCTGGCAGCCGGCAGAGTCCCTGCCCCGGCACACAGACCCACGGGGTGCAGGGACCCTGCTCAAGGACAGCCCTGGGCACCCCTGCCTGCACACCCTGGCTTCACGGCTATTCACATTTCATAACAAGACCCTTCCTCCCCCTCCGCCTCCTTACAGATCCCATAAGCTGTGGCTGTGCCAGCTTTAGGAGATGCCTCCAGGAACTCCACCTGCAGTGCCCTGCACCCAGAGGCTTACCGTGCCAAGGGCTGCAAGGATTTCTCCTCCAGTGAGCTCTCAGTCATCCTCCCAATCCTGACACCTTTAAGCTCTCTCTCTGCCTCGCTCATCTCCCTGAGACACCCAGGCACCGCCCTCAGCCCTGCTGCGCTTGGCAGAGGAGCTGCTCCTGGGCAGAGCCGTCTCTCTGAGGCGCTGCCCGCTTGCCATGAGCTCCCTCCATCCCAGGAGCCCAGCCCAGCTCAGACACAGAGGACCAGCCCAAGGAGTTTTAATGACCCCTCTGGTGGGATTGATGCCGAGTCCATGAACCTCAGACACTGAGAGGAAGCTGAAAAAACCTCTCAAGAAGTCAAAGTCAGGTTCAAACTCCAAAGTTTCTTGGAGTGTTAATAGGTCCCACTGAGGGACACCACTGAGATGTTGTCCCCAGGGTCCGGTTAGAGCAGAAAACTGGAAGCAGTGATGACAGGTCGAGAAAAGCAAGGTGAAGGTGGCTCTGATGCTGAGTAACCCTGGATGTGTTTCATTAGTGCAAAGGGCCAAGGCCTGACCCCATCGCCCAAAGGGCCAAGGCCTGACCCCCAGCCCCCAGGAAGGGAGATCCTGTCCCTCACTCCTTCCTCAGGGCTCTTCCTGGCACAGTGTGATGTGGAGATGTGCAATGCCAAGGCCAGCACTACGGTACGACACCTCCCAGGCTCTGAAGTATGGACGAGGAGGCAATGAGACCCCAGTGCTGGAAGGATAACTTGACTCCTCGTAGGCATCAGTGGCAGAGACAACAGCCATAGCCCAAGACATGAAGAGGTTGACTCTGTTAGGGGCCTTTCAGCTTTGCCGCATCCCTGTGTCATCTCCACCACAGGCTGTCCTACGGTGTCCCATCACCTCTGCCTCTTTCCCTGCAGGCTGCAGTCATCCACCCGGCTGCCCCACCTTGCTGTCACCTTCCTTTGCTGAGATCTCTCCATCCTCCCTGGCTCTTCCCTGAAACACAAAGCCTTGGGCTGATCCAGACTCTTTCTGGGTGGCGTGTTGCACCATAGCACTGCCCTTGGAGTGATATTTCTTTCTCCTGGTGTCCAGTCTGCACCTCCCCAACTGCATGTTGGGGCATTCTTTCTTTCTCATGCTGTTTTCCACTACAAAGAAAAGCTCCACCAGCTCTGAAAGCACGCCTCAAGCACACTCAGGCTACTCCTGTACTGTCCTCAGTCTCCACACCACTGAGCCCAGGGCCCTCAGCCTCTCGAGTCCTGCTGGCCACGCTATTCCTGATACCACCATTCATTGGGCCTGGGCATCGCGTTGGTTTTTACCCAGCAAAGCGTACACCTGTCCAAGCCATGGGCAGCCAGTTTCTCCAGGAGAACGCTGTGGGAAATGGTGTCAAAGGCTTTACTAGCTTCCAGGTAAAGAACCTTCACAGCCTTTTCCTCATCCACCAAGCAGGTCACTTTGTCATAGAAAGAGATCAGGTTTGTCAGGCAGGACCTGCCTTTCATGAACCCATGCTGACTGGGCCTGATCACCTGGTTGTCCTTCATGTGCCACATAATGGCACTCAACATGATCTGTTCCATGACGTTCCCAGGCACTGAGGTCAGACTGACAGGCCTGTACTTCCCCAAATCCTCCTTCTGTCCTTTCTTGTGGATGGGCATCACATTTGCTAGATGCCAGTCAACTGGGACCTCCCCAGTTCACCAGGACTGCTGGTAAATGATGGAAAGTGGCTCACTGAGTGCTTCTGCCAGCTCCTTCAGTACCATCGCGTGGAGCCCACCTAACCCCATAGACTTGTGTACATCTAGCTGTTGGAGCAGGTCCCTCACCATCTCCCTTTGGATTATGGCAGCTTCATTGTGCTCCCTGCCCCTATCTACAAGCTCAGGGGTCTGGGAACTCAGGGAACAACCCACTCTACTACTAAAGAAGGAGGCAAAGGCGGCACTAAGTACCTCAGCCTTTTCCTCATCTTTTGTCACTATGTTACCGATAAAGAATGCAGATTCTCCCGAGCCCTCCTTTTGTTAATAGAGTGTTTATAGAAACTTTTCTTATTGTTCTTAACATCCAAAGCCACCTTAAGTTCTAGTTGGGCTTTGGCCCTGCTAATTTTCTCCCCACATAGCCTTACAACATCCTTGTAGCCTTCCTGAGTGGCCTGTCCCTTCTTCCAAAGGCCATAAACTCTCCTTTTTTCCCTGAGTTGTAACCGTACCTCTCTGTTCAGCCAGGCCATCTTTTTTCCCTGATGTCTCATTTTACAGCACATGGGGACAGCCTGCTCCTGCACTTTTAAGACTTTTGTCTTGAAAAATGTCCAGCCTTCCTGGACTCCTTTGACCTTCAGGACTGCATCCCAAGGGGCTTTGTCAAGCAGGCTCCTGGAAAGACCAAAGATTGCCCTCTGGAAGTCCATGGTGGCAGTTCTGCTGACCACCCTCCTTGCTTCTCTGAGAATTGAAAACTCCATAATTTCATGGTCACTATGCCCAAGATGGCCTCCAGCTGTCACATCCACCACAAATCCTTCTCTATTTACAAACAACAGGCCCAGCAGGGCTCCTTCCCATGCCAGCTCCCTTACCAGCTGAAGTATGGACGAGGAGGCAATGAGACCCCCAGTGCACCATTCGTGGTATGAAATAATCCTGTTGGCCAGCCCGGGTCAAATGCCCAGGCCTCACTCCTCCTCCTACCTGCACCTGTCAAGGCTTGAAAACAACAAGACCTTGAATACCATGTAGCCTAGCTGGCTATAAAGTAAATATTTTCACGAATTTAGACACTAGAATCTTCTAAAAGTGCAGTTTTCCTAGGCATTAGAAGAGAAGTTAGTCCTGTGTTGCTCAACCCAGGACAAGAAGCACTTCAGCTGGGCTACTGGTCCTGCCACCTCTTTGCTGGAAGAAGGCTTACCTTCTACCTGACCATTCCCAGGCACAGCCATAGTTTCTAAGCCATCAACGATCCTTGCCTCTCTGCTGCTGGATTCATACCCTTCCCCCTGCAGATCTAGTTTAAAGCCTGTTCGATGAGCCCTGCCAACTCCTGTGCAAGGATCCTTTTCCCCTTTTGAGACAGGCGTACCCCATCTGTCTCGAGCAGGCCTGGTGTCATGTAAACCATCCCGTGATCAAAAAAAATAAAGTCCTGCCACTGGCACCAGGTTCAGAAACAAGTATTGATCTTCCAACTCTTCCTGTTGCTTTCCTCATCTTTTCCTGTGACTGGGAGGACCAAGGAGAACACGACTTGTGCTTCTGACCCCGCAACCTGTCGTCCCAAAGCTCAGAAATCTCTCTTGATTGCCCTTGGGTTTCTTGTTAACATATCATCTCTGCCTGTCTGAAAAATTAGTAGTGGGTAATAATCTGAGGGTCTTACCAGGGAGGGAAGTTTTCTTTTTATATCTTTAACCTGGGCCCCAGGGAGGCAGCAGACTTCCCTGAGAAGTGGGTCTGTTCTGTATATTGGGCCTTCCGTTCCCTTCAGGAGGGAGTCACCTACAACGATGACCCATCTTTTTTCCTTAACTGAAGATGTTTTGGTGCAAGGTGTAGTCTGACTTAACCTTGGCGACACCTCTGTGGACACTGAATTATCTTCCTTGTCATGATTGAGTTCCCTTTGCAGAGCCTCCTACTTATTTTTCAAGTGTACCTGGGAAGGTGGCGGAGTTACTAGGGAGACACGCCTGCTTCGCCGGGCAGAAACACGTTCCTACAGCCCCCTCTCCTCTAAGTTACCTTGTTCAGCTAGGCAGAGAGAGGACAGGGAATACTCTGTCCATCATGTGGACTTGCATATGTTCAGGTTCCTCAGGTGGTGGAATGCTCAGTGTTAATCTGCCTTTGATCCCGCTCTGTGCATTCCTGACTCCAGACCTGGAATCCAGTTCCTGTCCATCATTGAGTCCAGTCTGGGACCTCCCCAGTGCCTGCCGGTGACGTCATCCTCCTAGCTTGATACAGTTTTCTATATACTGTATCTATTTCATTATTTCCTCTTTATTTTATTATGAATATTTCACTAAAGTAGTTTAGTTCCTTCTAAACTCATAAATCTCTTTATCTCTCTCCTTCCTCTCCTCGGAGTGAGAGCTGGGGGAGAGCATCTGTTGTCCGTCATTGGCCAACTCAGCCTAAACCAGGACAATACGGAAACACACTTCAGTGCTGCATATGCATTTGGGCTAAAAACCCCACTGGGCTAGTTTTCCAGAGACAGTTTCAGAGTGGCAAAGCAGATTCAGCACATAAATGCTTGTTTTTTGCTGGGATAGAGTTGATTTTCTTCACAGTAGCTGGTCTGGGGCTGTGTTTTGGATTTGTGCTGGAAACAGTGTTGATAAGACAGGGATGTTTTAGTTATTGCTGAGCAGCTCTTACACAGCACCATGGCCTTTTCTGCTCCTCACACCAGCCCACCAGCAAGTAGGCTGGGGGTGCACGAGAAGTTGGGAGGGGACACAGCTGGGACAGTGGACCCCAACTGACCAAAGGGATATCCCGTACCATGTAGCATCATGCTCAGCCATATAAATCTGGGGGAAGAAGAAGGAAGGGGGGGATATTTGGAGTTACGGCGTTTTGTCTTCCCGAGTAACTGTTTGGTGTTATGGAGCCCTGCTTTCCTGGAGGTGGCCAAACACCTGCCTGCTGATGGGAAGTAAGGAATTAATTCCTTGTTTTGCTTTGCTTAAGTGTGCGCCTTTTGCTTTACCAATTAAACTGCTTGATCTCAGCCCCGGAGTTTGCTCACTTTTACCCTTCTGATTCTCTCTCCCATCCCACCGGTGGAAAGTGAGTGAGCGACTGTGTAGTGCTTAGTTGCTGGCTGGTGTTAAACCACAACAAACTGAATCTCCACCATTCTCTGGGACCCCATTCTGGTGCTGGACTGTCCTCCTGGTGACTTTTTTATCTTTTATATTTATATCAAGTTAGTCAAGAATTACACAACTCAGAGCAAGACATCATAGCAGGGGGAGATGCTTTGAAGCCCTTCATACCTTTGAACGTTTTTAAGGCGATTCCATGCAGGGATGCTGTAGAAGATAGCCCGTGGGGTCTAGCAAGCGATTTCTCAAACCTGAGGCTGGTCATCTTTCATCATGTGTATCAATTTCTGGGCATCACTGGCTACTGACCATACTTTGACTATTTCCCTTTAACATTATTTGGTCAGACACAGCTTGAAGTAGCTGTTTGCATTAAACTACTCAGAGGCACTGAAGATGCTCTAGAGTACAAAGATATCAAGCTGGGACACAACATAGGAGGAATGCTTCAGGACACCTTTCCCCTTCTTGAGGAGGATGAAAGCCAGGCTGGACACATGGTTTTGTTTCAGCAGATATGAGATGCCTTTCTTCAGGCAACCAGGTACCCCAGTGGGACTTTTGGGACTATTTGAGAGGATTTTACGTACCCTGTAGTACCACTTTGTCTGTAGGAGTCTCTTCAAGGCAATTCTCACTTCCTTATTCCTCAGGCTATAGATGACAGGGTTAAACACTGGGGTAAAAATTGTGTAAAACAGGGCAAGGTATTTGTCAGTGTCTACGGAATCCCTTGACCGTTGCTTTAAGTAGACGACTGTGGCTGAACCATAGAAGAGTGTCACCACCGCGAGGTGCGAGGAACAGGTGGAAAAGGCTTTGTGTCTGCCCAGAACTGAAGGTATTTTCAGAATTGCCCTGATAATTTTAATGTAAGAAATAACTATTAAGGAGAAGGGAAAGATTGCAAATACCAGGATGATGGTGTACAGCGTCACTTGGTTCCAGAACGTGTCTGCACAGGCCAGCTCCAGCACAGGGGGCACATCACAAAAAAAGTGATGAAGGTCATGGGATGCAAAGAAGGGCAAAGTGAACACCCAGTAGGTCTGTCCTACGTGCACTGGTACGACAGCCACCCACAACCCCACCACCAGTCTGATGCAGAGACCCCTCCTCATGAGGAGAGGGTAGTGCAAGGGGTCACGGATGGCTATGTAGCGGTCATAGGCCATGACAGCCAGAAGAAGGCACTTGATGCTGCCCATCAACACCAGGAAATACAGCTGGGCAGCACAGCCAATGAAGGAGGTCCTGCCATCCTCCAGCAGGAAACCCACCAGCATTTTTGGCAGAGTTCCTCAGGAAGAAATACATGGGGCTGTGGAGGCTTGAGTCCACCACTGTGATGAGTGCAATCAGGCTGTTCCCTGTGAGGACCATGAGGTAGATGACCAGCAATACTGTGGAGCACAAGCCCTGCAGGCTGGAGTGGTCAGAAAATCCCAGAAGAATGAATCCAGATCCACTGGTGTGACTCTCCAGGCCTTTTCTTTGGGGCATTTTTCCTGCACAGAGCAATTCAAACAACAGGCTCTCAGAGGATGCTGGTGGCCTGTCCACCATCACAGACACTTCAAGCCTAGAGAAAGACTACAAACATCAGCATACACGCGACTGCAGGATTAGGAGAGCTCGACCAAGATAGGCATGAATGTTTGGAAATCTAACGTGGGTCGCTTGCGGAGGGGAGGTTTGTAAAGAGAGAGAACAGAGTCCTTGAGCCTGAATAACTGGGGGGTTTATTGTCATATGGGTAAAAGAAACTTGACTTTCTCTTTTAGAGGTGATTTTATTAAATAGAACACCTAGTGAAAGATGAGAGAAACGGAAGAAAAGAGACAAATACTAATGCCTTTAAGGACAGCCTTGCTTACGTTCCTTGTCCAGATCTCAGAAGAGGTGCATTTAATGTAAGAACATTAAGAAGGAATAGGGTTAAAAGGGGGGAAGGATGAAAAAGGGGAAAGGATGAAAAAGGGGAAGACAAAGCACGGCAAGGCGAGGCAAGGAGAGGCAAACAAACCACAGCAAAGCAAGGTATGACTTGATTCTTAGACCTTAGTGAGAGAGATTAATCCCAGCTCTCCTCACATGGGAGAGCTCATCCCCTGACGCTCCGTCCACACACAAAGATCTGGGAGACTATCTTAGATCTGAATCATCAGTTTTTGCCTAGTGAAGGGTGAATCCCATCAGAAGTAACACAGGCTTCTCTCTGCCAAAGAATCCAGTGACACTGATGCATCCATGGCACATTTAAACAAGACAGAGAAGCAGCAGGTTATGCTTAAATTACCAGTTTTCAGGGTGCTAAAAGACATTTTTGTGCAAGCAAGAAAACTGCTTTATGCAGGTTTCAATCATACGGAGAAGAAAGTGATTAAAAGCGTGTGATATCCCCATGACACCCAATTTTCCTGGACGGGTCAGGCATCTATAACTTTTGAATAAGTCCCGAATCATTCAGCGTTCCCAAACCTGCTGCTCTGTCGCTTGGATTTCTGACAGCTTACAAATGCAGGCGAGGGCCCATTCACTCTGATCCCAACCCTGCAAGCCCTCACAGAAGCAGAGCAGTGCTCTTGCTGCCTGGGGAGCTCAGCCCTCCCTTCACATTGCCCCGCTTCCCAGAGCAGAAGGGCTTCTTGCTGGGCACACCTGAAGGGTGTCAGCTACAATCAAGCAGCACCACAACAGCAGGTGGCTTCTTATGGAGAAGGGACTCAGCTGAGAGATGTTTAAGAATCTCAGTTTGAGGTGGGGTCAAGTGGTCATTGCATGAGGAATATGCCATTTGCAGCCTGGATATCTAGGTAACTCAGCTCTTGTCAGAGTCAATGGAGAAACAAGGAACACAGTATATGAGAACTGAAAAACAGTTCATCTGACCCAAGGGTCTGACTTGGGTGACACACAGTGGTGCCTCCAGCCTCCAGATCATGAGGAAGTGAGAGGCGACTGCTCAGGCCTTGAGACAGCACTGACAAGGTGATACCAGCTTGTCTGTCCATCCCAGTTGTGCTCCCACTATGCTCAAGTTTGTTTCTTTTGTGACAAACTTACCATGGTAATCATTGCCTGATAGGATGATACAGATTTCATTACACACGTGCTGTTGGGTTAAGATAAGTGTTAGGTCAGGGTTAGTTAAGGTTCAGGTTCAGGCTTAAATTAGAGCTAGAGTTCACGTGGTTTAGGGTTAGATTTCAAATAGGCTGAGGTTGGGGTTTGGTTAGGGTAAGGGTAAGGTTGGGGTGCGGGTTACAGTTAGAGTTGAGGGTTATGACCTGGGGTTGGGGTAGAGCTAGGGTCAGGCAATGATTAGGGTTAGGATTAAGATAAGGTCAGGGTTATGTTCAGAGCAGGGTTAGGTTACGGTTCGGGCAGGGTAGGGTTAGGGTTAGACACCTGCTGGACAGTGTGCGTCTTGCTGTGCTCCTCTTCCAGTGCGTGCCACGGTCATTAAAATCCCCAATAAGACCTGGCAATTCTTTGGGTTTCTTGAATAAGCCTTTCTCTGCTTCCTTATCCTGATTGCAGGTGCTTTGTTTCCCACACTAAGAGGCCTCTCCTCTGATCCTCACCCACAAAGGACTCACCCAACCTCTTGCACATCCCACAGAGGAGCTCCATAAGAAAAGACAGCAGGAAAAGATGAAGAGTTCACCAATCCCAGTTTCAGCGTTGAGACAGCCAAAACTCAGGGGAGGTCTTGTAGGAGCAACCTCCTGTAAATCCACCCCCATCATACTCGTCTTCCTCCCCTTTTATGTTTGCCGAATTAGCACGGCCCACCCCACTCGTTATGGCGTAGTTCCATCTCAGATGTCTCCTCCTCCTGGCTGACGTGTAGCATCATTTGGGTGGGGAGAGAACTATAGTCATACATGTTTAGCATGATCTCTATAATCTTCATTATCATATGCAGGGGTGTGCGCGCTTTCATATGTATTTCATGGATAATGAAGCAAAGGTCACTTCTCAGACACAATGGCCTTGAGAACTGAGAACTAGCAAGCTCACCACATGAGTGACGGTGGCTTCACAAGACAGTTCTCCCACACTTTCAGGTGCCAGGAGTATGAGCCTTATCAGTTCTTTGAAGGCCAGGCCTGCATTATTCATTTCCTTGCGAGTGTTGGAGGCTTTCCATTGAAGGCTTGGAGGGCCTTCTGCCCTTCGTCAGGGAATTTACAGTCTGTCTCTTACAACTAGCAGCCGGAGCTTTCCCAGCACTCCTCACTATTTCTTCCACCAGTGTCAAAACTCTGTGGTAGTACATGGGACTCCAGCTCCTCCGCTCTGTGCCCCAGGCTGAGGGTGTTGGTGCACTTTTGGTCTGCATCCCCTCAGCTGTAGCACTGGGGCCAAGCTCAGCCTTGTCACAGGCAAACCCAGGAGCAAGTCCCCAAGACCCAGTATGTGCAGTGCTTTGCATGAGACCAGAGACGTGCTGGAGGGGACGGAGGGCAGCAATGTGAAAGCACCAAAGCAGAAAATCCTGTTCCCCAAAAGGCCAGAAAAGCAGGGCTGGGCTCCATAGCCCTGGTAGGAGAAGGCTTTGCTGCTCCTAAAGGTCTGTGGTGGAGGGGAAGTTGATCTCCAGGAGGACAAGGTGCTGCTGAAAATGTCCTTGGGTGTGGAGATGCTGTGATCGAGGAGCACTGTGACAATCAGTCGCCTGTTCCTTGATTGTATCACTAAGGGGCTCAGCAAAGGATTATTGGAAGAACGAGCAGAGTTTGGGAGCAGCCAAATGAGTTGAGCCCTCAGTGTGATGGGCTTCTTGTTCATGACCTGCTCTGCATCAGCTGAGTGGAGATGGGTCAGACTGGGCCTCACTGCAGCGGTGGGTTTCGGTTGCTGATCGACAGAGACCAAACCTGCCTGGGCTGCCACATAGGCTTGCCCAAAGGAACCAAATCTGTCTGCAATGCTCTCTGGGGTGTCTGTCATGCATCTGCTCTGATCAGGAATGGCTTTCCTGTAGGTGCTGTGCTGTCTGTGCCAGCAACCTGCAGTTGTTCTGGAGGGCGCTGGCATCTCAGGTGGCACAACAAGCCGTATGTGGCCACTGAGGAGCTGTCCTGAATTAGGTTGAGCAATGGGGGAATGTCCACGAGACACCTGCCATTACAGTCAGTAGAGATCTAGGAAATACAGCTGGTGGAGAAGAGAAAGAGAGGGACTTAGCTGCATTTGATCAGCTGACTACCTCTGTAGGTGCTGTGGATGTAGGGAATATTGAAGGTTTTATCTGTCCAAAATGTAACATCTTCTTTCATTTCCGTCTACCAAAGGAATTCCTCAGCAGGCTCCAGGATGTTGCCCCCAGATGCTGCCTTGTGTCTCAGCATTGCTGCATTAGAGCTTGCAGTCACCTGCACATATCCTAGGCAAACTCTGGTGTCACCTCAAATGTCACCAGGTGTTCCCACCTGAACAACTCCCTCACTCTCCACTAATTAGCAAGGGAGTGGACACAAACAGCTCTCTTGCAGGTGCTCATCTTGTGCACACCTGAACGGAGGCAAGAAGAATCCCACCTCCTGCGGGTTTGTGGCAGGAATGGGAGGGAGCTGAGTCCCCTTCTGGCCCCAGGGCTACAGATCAGGATGAGATGCTTCAATTAACTTGGCTGAATTCCTTCCCTCAGCAGGAGGCACAAAGGTGATGACTTCCTATCCCTGTCTGTGTGTCCTGCAATATGACAGGGAAAGAAAATATGATTCTTGAGACTCCTTGTTTTCCGGATATGTGAAATGAGAGTGCAGGAAGGAAAAGCTTCTCCCCAGCTTACTGATGACTTCATCTTGTTTCCCAGCAGGTTCCCCTGGAGCCCCAGGGACACCTGGAGGGAGCCCACAGAGGGCAGAGAAAGGGCTGCCTTGGGCTGGTCCTCTGCTGCTGAGCTGGGCTGGGCTCCTGGGATGGAGGGAGCTCATGGCAAGCGGGCAGCGCTGCAGAGAGACAGCTCTGCCCAGGAGCAGCTCCTCTGCCAAGCGCAGCAGGGCTGAGGGCACTGCCTGCAGGCATCCGAGAGGAGCCAGGCACAGAGAGGCTAAAGGCAGCTGGGAGTGGGAGGAGAGTTCTGAGCTTGTTCTTGGGGAAATCTTCACACCTGTTGACACAGTCAGTCTCTGGCTGTAGGGCAATGCAGGGGAGTCTCCTGGAGGGATGTTCTAGGGTGTGCTTCAGAGCAGGGATGCCCTGCTGAACCATCGCAGCGACAAAGAAGGAGGGCTGCCTTCTGCGAGGGACTGTGGCAGGGTTTTGAAGACAGGTGGGTGTGCAGGCAGGGGTGCCCAAGGCTGTCCTTGAGAGCAGGGTCCCTGCACCCCAGGGGTCTGTGTGCCGGGGCAGGGACTCTGCTGCTCGCCAGGGTCAGCTCTCAGCCTGCCCAAGGAGTTCCCCCCCCGAGCTTCTGTGGGGAGAAGCTCTGGGTAAAAGGAGAGACTCCCCTCAGGGCAGGGTCCTTTGGCTCTTTTGAGAGTGTGCTGTGTGGGTCAGGGCTGCCCACAGCTGCAGATCTCCCCCAGAACACTGGCAGAGGCAGCATTTACAGAGGAAAGACAAGACAGGAGCTGCCTGGAAGATGAAGGCATTGCAGGGTCTGTGCTCTCAGCTGTCTCCTGAGGGAAAGGAGCTGTCACTGTTCCACTGAGGAATCAGCAGATCTGCCAGAAACCTCACAAAGTGCCTTCACCCCCTCCTCTCCCTACACACAGCACCAGCAGCACCTTTGCTTCCAGCATCAGGCTTTCTCTCATCTCCTCCTGAGGAGCCACAAAGAGGGAGATGGCCCTGGGCAGTGCCCTGCTGCCAGGAGGGGTCTGCAGGGCAGAGCTGAGCCCCCAGCGGGTGGGATGGGCTGTGGGAGCAGGGAGAGGGAGGCGACCTGGGCACAGAGCAGCAGCTCCTGGCAGGGGCAGCTCCAGGCAGCAGAGACATGGGCAAGGGTTGGGGGAAACTGCCAACATGGACTGGGGGAGGTGGGGCTCAGGCAGCTCTCCTTCGGTCCTTCACTGGAGATGTCTTCTGGGCATTTTCTGCTGGGCAATGAACTGACTCTCCCCTCAGAACATGTCATCTCTGGGACCCCAGACTCTCTGCTTTGCCTGTCCTGCTGGCCTTGCCGGCTGCTCCCAGAAAGGCAGAGCTCTCCTGTGGGATCCTAGGGAGGGCTGAGCCTTTCCTTGGGGGTTGGCACTCTGCTTGCAGAGTCCTTTGAATCTCTCTGTGAGGGGTTGTGTCCTGCTGTCTCCAGCACAGCTCTAACTCTGGTTTGGGAAAGAGAAGAATTTGTATATTTGTCCTTTCAAACAGTGCTCCGCTGTTCCCTCATGAGTTCAGTTATTTCTTTGGGTTTTTTTTTTAAGTGGAATTTGTGTGTGAATTCATCATCAAGGCAGCACAATCAGAAGCACAGGGCAGATGGAAAAAAGGCTGATGGACACTGCAGCTCTCCTGACTCTGCACTAAACCACAGAGATTAGAGCCCTGTGTCCTGTCCTGTCTCAAGACTCCACAATTTCAGTCATAAAAATGAGGATTTCTACCCCTCAATAGAACAGTCACCAGATGTGATAGAAAATCAAAACCACATAATCTCTGAAAAGCAGACTGTCTTTGCTCTAAGGCGTCTGTCCTCATTTTTTTTCGTTTTTTTCCTCCTTTGGACAGAGCCCCCATGCCAAGAAACAGCAGATGTCCAACAGCAGCGCCATCACCCAGTTCCTCCTCCTGCCATTCGCAGACACACGGGAGCTGCAGCTCTTGCACTTCTGGCTCTTCCTGGGCATCTACCTGGCTGCCCTCCTGGCCAACGGCCTCATCATCACAGCCATTGCCTGTGACCACCGCCTCCACACCCCCATGTACTTCTTCCTCCTCGACCTCGCCCTCCTTGACCTAGGCTCCATCTCCACCACTGTCCCCAAAGCCATGGCCAATTCCCTCTGGGACACCACGGCCATCTCCTACACAGGATGTGTTGCACAGGTCTTTTTTTTCCTTTTCTGTGCTGCAACAGAGGTTTATCTTCTCACTGTCATGTCCTATGACCGCTACGTTGCCATCTGCAAACCCCTGCACTATGGGACCCTCCTGGGCAGCAGAGCTTGTGTCCACATGGCAGCAGCTGCCTGGGGCAGTGGGTTTCTCAATGCTCTGCTGCAAACGGCCAATACATTTTCCCTACCCCTGTGCCAGGGCAATGCTGTGGACCAGTTCTTCTGTGAAATCCCCCAGATCCTCAAGCTCTCCTGCTCACACTCAGACTCCCTCAGTGAACTTGGGCTTATTGGGGTTAGTGCCTTGGTTGCTTTTGTTTGCTTTGTTTTCATCGCGCTGTCCTATGTGCAGATCTTCAGGACCGTGCTGAGGATCCCCTCTGAGCAGGGACGGCACAAAGCCTTTTCCACATGCCTCCCTCACCTGGCCGTGGTCTCCCTGTTTCTCAGCACTGCCATGTTTGCCTACCTGAAGCCCTCTTCTACCTCCTCCCCGTCCCTGGACCTGGTGGTGGCTGTGCTGTACTCAGTGGTGCCTTCAGCAGTGAACCCCCTCATCTACAGCATGAGGAACCAGGATCTCAAGGATGCCCTGTGGAAACTGGTAACTGGATGGTTTTCAGAAGCTGCAGAGTGTTCATATTCTTCAGCATATGACTCATAATGTAACTCATTATAGGCCCAGCATTCCTTTATTAGTTTTTGTTGTTGTCATTGTTGTTGGGTGAGATTTTTTTCTTTTCTTTCTTTTTTTGCCTATGATAATATTGTCCACAAAGAATTGTGGACACCCCACTTTGACTTCATTATAATCTACCTCCCCGGTATGACCCAGTGACTATGTGAACGAGGATCTATACTCCTTCTTTAATCAAACAAAGAAATGTATTTGCAGTGACTTATCTGTCTGACACCCAAGCATCTAAAACCGAACTAAATGTTGTTCCTCACAATTTCCCTACCAAGTTAGAGGGGAAAAGAAGGACATAAAAAATTCCATGGAGAAAGGGCAATAGGACAAGCATGGAGTCTCCCATAGCTATGGAATGAGGAATGTTGCCAGCTCTTAGACAAATCCCTTCCTTATCTCCCTTATGATCTGCATGGTGTGTGCATTTCAGAACGCTCTCATCGTCATCATCACCATCATGCGGGAAAGACAGCATCTGCACACTGCCATGGGCTTCTTCTTGAGGCATTTGTCTTCCCTGGAGATGTGCTACTGTACCAGCACCCTGGCCCAGCTGATGGCCAGCTTCATGACTAGGGAAAGGACTATGTCTGCTCGTCATGGCGTTAGTACTCTTTTCTGCACCTTTGCCTTGTATGCCGTGTTTATTACTGGTGACCACATCCTAGGATCAGCATTGGTTTCTGTGCCACCCTCTGCTCTCTGAAAGGCTCATTGACTGGCAGGTCGGTCTCCAGAGGGTAGCTGCACCTTCGCTAGGGTGATTTCTGTCATCTGCGGTAATCATTTCAGTCGTGTCCCAGATACGGATTCACAGAATTTTCACAGAATTTTCACAGAATTTCAGAGTTGGAAGGGACCTCTAGAGATCATCTAGTCCAACTCCCCTGCTAAAGCAGGATTGCCCAGAGCACATGACTCAGGGCTGCATCCAGGCGGGTCTTGAAAGTCTCCACAGAAGGGGACTCCACAGCCTCCCTGGGCAGCTTGTTCCAGTGCTCTGTCACCCTCACCATAAAGAAGTTTCTTCTCATATCTGATCAGAACTTCCCACATTCCAGCTTGTGCCCATTACTCCTCGTCCTGTTACTGGGAACCACTGAAAAGAGTCTGGCTCCATCCTCCTTAAGCCCACCCTTTAAATACTTGTCAACATTCATAAGGTCTCCCCTCAGCCTTCTCTTCTCCAGGCTCAAGAGTCCCAGCTTTCTCAGCCTTTCCTCATAAGGGAGGTGCTCCAGTCCCTCAATCATCTTTGTTGCCCTACGCTGGACTCTCTCCAGCAGTACCCTGTCTCTCTTGAACTGGGGAGCCCAGAACTGGACATAGTGTTCCAGTTGTGGCCTCACCAGTGCAGAGTAGAGGGGGGGAATGACCTCCCTTGAGCTGCTGGCCACACTCTTCCCTATGCAGCCCACAATTCCGTTGGCCTTCTTGGTGACAAGGGCACATTGCTTGCTCGTGGATGATTTACTGTCTACCAAGACCCCCAGATCCTTTCCTTCAGAGCTGCTTTCCAGCAGGTCCACCTCTAACCTATACTGGTGCCTGACATTCTTCCTCCCCAGGTGCAGGACCCTACACTTGACCTTGTTGAACCTCATTAGGTTCTTCTCTGCCCAGCTATTCAGCCTGTCCAGGTCACGCTGGATGGCAGCATGGCCCTCTGGGGTGTCAGCCACCCCACCCAGTTTGGTATCATCAGCGAACTTGCTGAGCATACACTCTGTCCCCTTGTCCAGGTCATTGATGAATACATTAAACAATACTGGTCCAAGTATTGACCCCTGGGGGACACCACTGGTTACAGGCCTCCAACAGGCTCCACTAATCACAACCCTCTGGGTCCTGTCACACAGCCAGCTCTCGATCCACCTCACTGTCCCCTCGTCTAGTCCACACTTCCTCAGTTTCCTAAGGAGGATGTTATGAGAGACAGTGTCAAAAGCCTTGCTGAAGTCAAGGTAGATGACATCTGCTGCTCTGCCCTCATCCAGCCAACCATCTATAACATCATAGAAGGCTATGAAATTGGTCAAGCATGATTTACCCTTGGTAAATCCATGTTGACCACTTCCAATAACTTCCTGCTCCTGAACTTTCTTGGATATGACATCCAGAACGAGTCTCTCCATTACCTTCCCAGGGATGGAGGTGAGGATGATCGGTCTGTAGTTCTCTGGGTCCTCCTTCCTGCCCTTTTTGAAGACTGGAGTGATATTGGCCTTCCTCCAGTCCTCAGGCACCTCTCCTGTTCTCCATGACCTTTCAAAGATGATGGAGAGTGGCCAAGCAATAACATCTGCCAGCTCTCTCAGCACTTGCGGGTTTATCTTGTCAGAGCCCATGGACTTATGGATGTCCGGTTTGGCCAACTGGTCTCTAACCCAATCTTCCTCTACTGGGGAAAACTCTTCCTCTCTCCAGACCTTCCCCCTTGCCTCCAGGGCCTAGTATTCATGAGGGACAGCTTTAGCAGTGAAGACTGAAGCAAAGAAGGCATTCAGTAGCTCTGCCTTCTCTGTGTCTTCCACCACTAGGGCGCCCGTCTCATTTGTTAGCGGGCCTACATATTCCCTAGTCTTCCTTTTTCTATTGATATACTGAAAGAACCTCTTGTCATCTTTAACCGTGGTGGCCAAGATGAGTTCTGCTTGAGCTTTGGCCCTTCTAATTTTCGCCCTGCAGAGCTTCACTACATCTTGGTATTTTTCATAAGTAGCCAACCCCCTTTTCCAAGGATCATAAACTTTCTTTTTTTATCTTGCGGTCAAGCCAAAGCTCTCTATTTAGCCAGGCTGGTCTTCTTCCCTGTCTGCTTGTTTTTTGGGACTTGGGGATGGCCTTCTCCCAAGCTATTGAGATTTCCTTCTTGAAGTAAGACCAGCCTTCCTGGACACCTTTGCCCTTCAGGACTGTCCCCCAAGGGACACTCTCAACCATGCTCCTAAGCAGGCCAAAGTTTGCCCTTCGGAAATCCAAGGTGGCAGTTCTGCTGGCTCCCCGCCTTGCTTCATCAAGAATCGAAAATTCTATCATTTCATGATCACTCTGCCCAAGACGACCGCCAATCTTTACATCCCCTACAAGACCTTCTCTGTTAACAAGCAGCAGGTCCAATAGGTCAGTTTCCCTAGTTGGCTTCCTCACCAGCTGTGTTAGGAAGTTGTCTTCCACACACTCCAGGAACCACCTGGACCGTGCACTCTCTGTTGTGTTATATTTCCAGCAGAGATCTGGGAAGTTGAAGTCCCCCACAAGAATAAGGGCGAGTGATCGTGAGACCTCTGGCAGCTGCTTATAGAATATTTCATTGGCCTCTACATCGTGGTTGGGGGGGTCTATGATAAACTCCCCCCATGATGTGCAGCTTATTGGCCTTCCCCTTGATTCTTATCCATAAACACTCAACAGTGTCATCATACATATTGTTAAGTTCTTAGTTCCTTCGAACAATTCCCCTTGATCCTCCCCTTAGCAACTACTCAGTGACTATCTACAATCATCCTTAGCAACAGAGCCAGTATGTAAAACTTGATTACCTACGGAGCCATGGTTAACTTTAAATTTGATGATGGATATCAGGGCTCATGTACAGATCAGGGATAATCCAAAGCTGCAGAATGGGAACCACTCGCTCGAGTGGAAATAATTGGTGTCTCCTTGCCTGTGGGAGGGAAGGGAGATCAAGAGTCCACCCAAACGAACTTCTTGCAGTTAGAGATGGGTCTCTGGAGCTCACAGTCAAAAGATGTTCATTGAGGGTACTCGTGGCAGCTCACCTCACCGACCAATGTGCTGCGGCTCTAAATATTTCCTAGGTTTGGGGTTTATGAAGTGCTTTTTGGTTATTAGTTGATGTCATGCTTGCACGTAGGTCTGGCCCTGTCCTTAGGGGCCTCATGCATGGGACCCAGGGGACCGTCAGCCCTCAGGATGGGGAATTTCTCATGCGCAGAGAAATTCTCTAACTCCGGGGGATTTTGTGGAGCCTGGAAATCCCAAGGGAATAGTTAGTGGTGTGTGAGGATGAGGATGGCAAGATAGGCTAAAGGACGGTCTCAGTGGAATGATTTTTAGCTTAAGCAGTTTTTTTCTATCTTTCAGGCAGAACGGCCAGGGACTTTGGGTTTTGTCTGATGAAGGATAACACTAAAATCTGCATTCAGCCATGAGTTGTGGCCCAGCAGTCAGAATAAGAGCAAACACTCAGCAAATGGGGGATGAGGGAACCGCAGCTGGGGAGTTGGTGGGAGGGTGGTGCAGCGCCTGGGCTGTGCAGGCCCTCACAGTTGACATTGACTTTCTCCCCATCACTTGGCCAATTCTGCTGAAGTCAACAGCACGGTTGTTATGGCCAGAGGATGCCCCCGTGTTGGGCAGAAACACAACAAAATGCCCAGTGAAGCACTGGCTGTGCTTACGTCATAAAGAGCGTTGCCGGCCACCCGCGTCCTACACAACATTCTGATGCTCTTCTTGCTTGGTGGCCGCAGCTCTTGCAGCTCACTGCTGCTCTGGGAGTGAACCTCACCAGTTTGGTTGGGTTTTGAGAGAAGGAGGACAGAATTTCTTGCCTGATGGGGTGCAAAAGGACTCTTGGGGCAGCACGGTGATGCTGGTGGTGCTGGGAAGGATCTGTGGAAGTTGTTAGAGGAGAGCTAGTCATGCTTTGCTGGGAAAGATGTAACTTATTTAGTGCAGCTCCTCACATCTCCCCTCTTCCTAGGTGTCTGCTGATTGTGCTGTATCTGTTCCCAACTTGCCTTCCTCACCTCCTCTTCCTTATGATTTCAGGTGCCTCAACATGGGCAGCCATTTTCAGGCAGAGCTCCCAAAACACCAGGACAGATCCCGTTTGGCCGAGGAGGAAGAGGGAGCATCTCTGGGGTGCTCTGGAGCATCTCTTTTGTTTCCCAGTTAGCCCTGGGATACTAGGGGTCAACAATTCCCCTTTTTCACACCAGCTTTTCAGGCTTTTGGATTCTGTCCCTTCTCTTCTTGACCGCCTTCACCCCTGGTAGCGTTAGAGGGAAGGAGATGGCTCAGTTCTGGCAGGACAGTGACGAAATAATAACCAGTGCTGCTCTCGGCAGCACCCTCCATGAGAAATGGGCATTTGTAGGTGTCACACTTCATCTGCTCAAAGCCCCATCCAACCTGGTCTTGAACACCTCCAGGGATGGAGCCTCCAAAACTTCTCTGGGCAACCTGTTCTTTTCTGGGCTGCTCTTGATCCATTCTCTGCCGAGCTTCTGTTTGTGCTTGGGACGATGTCCTCTTGCAACTTGAAGCTTCAAACATTTTGGTGGTGTTATCCTCCTTGCTTGGCTTTCTCTTGTTTTAATATACTGATCTCTGGGGGATATTTTGTTCTGCATTTGTTTGCAAAGGCAATTGATGATAAAATTGGGGTGGGATGCTGTTAGAGGGACACGGGCGCGTGGTGCCCGTGTGGGTGCCCTGGGACCCTCTGCCCAGGCTGCAGCTGCAGCTTCCGAGGGGCTCTGCTCTCCAGCAGGTCCTCTGTGACAGTGGCCAGTCCCAGGCATGTGCTTCAGAGACACTGGGTCCTCTGGAGGTACCGCTGGGCACTGATGGTCAGACAGCAGAGCTCTGCCTAAAGAACAGACATTTTGGCTCGTGTATGAGTACAATCTCATCAACTAACACAAAATAACTTAAATAATTTAAATATCCTGTCAGTGTTTTCCGATGAGATCAATACGAGGAGTTTTCAGGGTGTGCATTAATAGGAAGAGGAGAGCTATTGACCTTCCACTCCATTTGCATCGTCAGTACTCTCTCGATCAGGCTGTGCATTTGATCTCCCTCATCTTTCACGTATTTCCACATCTCTTTAATAAATAGACCATGTCTGGAGTCACCTTTCCAGCAGCACATCTGAACATAAGCACATGCGATTGCTCTCTAGATTTCTCCTGCCCTTCCTCTTTGATCACTTAGACACATCTCAACAATCCAGAAGATGCTTTGAGCTTCAGGGAGTCAAACGCTTGTCTATATTCCAGGAATCTGTCTAATTCTGTCTGTAGCCCACTCTTTAATTGTGGTTACTTTTTAATTTACTTTCTGTGTAAAAGATTTCTTGCATGGTTCTGCCTTGTGGAAGGTGAACCTCATTGGTGGCAGATTGTACTTGGCACACAGTTGAGGAGTGGTTTATTTTAATCACAGAATCACAGACTCACAGAATGGTTGGGGTTGGAAGGGACCTTAAAGATCATCCTGTTCCACTTCACATTCACCCTTGGCTCTAAATAAGATCTGACCCACACTTCGACTCCAGATGAACTCTTCTGTCAAAAACAACAGCATTTTTCCTTTCACACTTGGGTTCTGAGAGGGACTCCCAGACATCTTGTTGCCTGGGGTAGGCGTGGCGACCTGGTTCAGGAACGGCACGGCGACCAATCACAGGCCGCTCGGTCCATCGACTCGCAGACACCAATGTGGTGGACGGCAAATGGCGTTTATTAGCACGTGGCACAGCCTTATATAGCTCGAGTTTACAACGTCACTTCCGTCTGCTTACATCACCAACTAACCGCCATTGGGGGAGGGGCTCTATCTTTCCGTACAGCGCGATATCTTCCGGCCGCCAGACCCTAACTACCTACATTTCCCCCCTCCCTATGGATAACCAAACTAGCTAAAATAGAAAAATAGAAAACTCGAATAAAAAACATAAGGCACAGTGAACAGGTGGAACTTAGGGGGTAACTGGTAATAACAGGGCGTAACTTGAGGTAACGGGGGATAATTGGCAGTAACACAATGTAAACACATTCTTAAAGCAGTTGTCGGCGTTCTACTAACAGAATGTTAACCTTCTCTAGCCGGCTTTTGACAAACGACACGAGCCTATTTAGTATACAGGGTCCAAAGATCAGTGCTATTATGATCATTGCGATCGGCCCTATCAAGGTAGATATCAGGGTGGTTAACCATGGTGAATGGTTAAACCATGATTCGAACCAGTTTTGTTGTGCCTCTCGTTCCTTTTTCCGTTTTTCTAATCCTTCTCGCAATTTGGCCATAGTGTCTCTCGCTATTCCGGTGTGGTCCACATACACACAGCACTCTTCTTTCAGCGCAGCGCACCCCCCGCCTTGTTGTAAAAACATCAGGTCTAATCCTCTTCGATTTTGTAACACAACTTCAGATAATGATCTAATTGATTGTTCTAATGCAGTTATTGATTGTTCAATTCTAGCCAAGTCCTCGTCTACTGCCACCCTCAAGGCATTAAATTCTTTACTCTGTTGCACCAAGGATGCTGCTCCTGTACCTAGTCCCGCACCTCCTATGAGCATTAGAGTAGCTACCGTTATTGCTGTAAAGGGCTCCCGTTTTGACAGATGATGTTCTGGGGTGATGTGCGAGTCGTAGACAAAGTCGTCGGAATGGTAAAAGATCTTAGGGACTATAGATACCTGGACACAATACTCTGAGGATTCATTAAACTTTTCCAGCGACAGACAAGGTGTAACTCCAATAGTAGAACAAACCCACTTGGCATTTTGGGCCGGTATTAACCACTTTGCTGGGGTCTTAAGTTGTGTCTTATTAATACATAGGTGTTCTTTGTGCTTTGGGACTTTGCCTACACACACGCCACTTCCCACCACCTGTGTCAATGTAATGCCTTGCTTTTCTGTGTCCCATATGCACTGGGCCGGATTTGTACCATTTACCTGTATAGGTATGTCCCTTACCCCTACAGCCTCATAAAAAGGTGGCTTTAGTCCGTAACACAACCAGCAATGTTCCGTAAGGTTAGGGTTAGTTTTGTTCAATACTCGGTAGCTAGCTTGCATCATTTTCCAGAGGGGCGCTACCAGTGTGGTAGTATATTTTCCTGTTGATGTTTCCTGGTTGTTGGTCTTTTTAGTCATGTAATCTTGACTGGGGGTGGTCAGAACTACTTCATTAACAAATGCTTGGCTGGGGCCTACCGGCAGTGGATCGTTCGGGACAACCTCCTTTTTCATGAGGATTAAGCCACCCTTGTCTGTTCCTGGTTCTGCGTACCTTATTCCCCAAATTCTCCCAAGTAACCAACTATCCTCTTGGGGCTCAGTAACATTTAAGAAGAGGTATCGGCAATTTCCACGTCCTTGCCATGCCTGTGGTGGAATGCACCCATATGGACCCCACTGGACTTTTAGGTATCTGTCTCTACCGCTACCCGGTATCCAAGCAGGGGCTATGGTCTCACATCCCCAACGGCTACAATAGTATTGATTAGGGTAGTTACAATACCCCTTCCCAGGATTCGAGCTAGGACACATATAAAATCCTAGGTATTCCCAACATCGGTCTCTCGGGACAAGCTGGCACAGAGAGGCATTAAAACTGGCCGCACCTGATGTTATTTGGGTTGCGATAACTTGGTGGTCCTCTAGTCGAAGGAAGGACCATTTAAATGGCTGGTGGTGAAGGTGACCTGATTTTACCTGTCCTATGGTGACAAGGTCTAAAATCAAAATCACACAAAGGCATCGCAGTCGTCGCTTGGTTTCTGCCAATGCGGGGCTCCCAGGCTTGGATAGGGCGCCTGCTGGCTTGTCAACTTCTTTTGCCACTGGGGTATACGGGTTACGGGGGTGTCCGATGATCCGGTCCTGTAAACAGAAACTCACAGTTTTCATTAATTACGTTAGTCTTATTCTGAAGGTCCGGTTTAATAGACTTAAGCGGACACCATTTAATACTGCCGTCTTTTCTAACTGCAGCATACCCTCGGCCTGTCAGGACTAATTTCCACCCTTGTTCCCAGTCTCCCAGCTCATTTCTAACTATGACCGACGGGCCTTCTTCTAGTGCTCGAGTGGCCCAATGTTTTTGGGCGGGACTGTTCATCTCCTCTCCTCTGGGAAACTGGTTTAGTGCCAATAACGCAGTCGCTAGCAAGCGCGCCTGGTCTCCTGAGGGAACAGTGTTGGTAAAACCTTCTGGTTTTGCTAGTACCTCCAATTTAGATTTCAGAGTTTGGTTCGCTTGTTCTACTATGGCTTGTCCTGTACTATTATACGGGATGCCACGTAATAGAGTAATACCCCATTTCAGAGCGAATGCTTGGACTGACTTAGATACAAAGTTCGGACCATTGTCTGTTTTGATTTGATTAGGGACGCCGAGCCACACCATGGCTGTCAGCCAATGTTGGATAGTTGCTTTGGAGTCGGTCTTAAGGTGTTGTGTAGCTACGATCACCCCGCTATATGTGTCTACGGTTACCGCTAGCCACGCTCGAGGTTTCAGCAACTGACAGAGTGTAAAATCCGTCTGCCACACCTCGGAGGCTTTGAGACCTCTGGGGTTAACTCCACTGGACCACAGTGGTACTTTTTGGCAGTGGGGACACGTAGCTACTATGTGTTTCGTGTCAGTGGCTGAAATCCCACATCTCTTTGCTAGCGCTTTAGCTCCAATGTGGAGAGATTTGTGTAGTTGGCGGGCATCTCTTAGTGTCCATAATCCTTTAGCAGCGGCATCAGCTTTGTCGTTACCGGTTTGGAAAAACCCTTTAACTGGGGTGTGGCTGTTGATGTGGATGACCGATATGGTACCTTTTCGGGAAAAAAGCGCTTCTTCTAGCATTAGAGCTACTGTAGATGTTGACACACCGGGCCCTGACATGGCTAAGCAAAGCTTGGCCACGAACATTGAATCAGTTACTATATTGAGATGTTCAGTTGGAAACAGTCCGCACGCTAGTACTACGGCCGCCGCTTCCAGCTGTTGGACTGAAAGCGCACAATCGGTCATTTTAATGCAGTGCCATTCTCCTCCCGATTGCCATACTGCTGCCGCGGTTGAGGTCGCTGAGGATGCGTCTGTGAAGACCGTTGGTCCCGACTGGGGCCGGTCCATGATCTTCTGTGGAAGGTCGATATCGACAATTGCCAGCAATTGAGTCCAAGGGGGCCTTGTGGCATACTGGACTTCCCCACCAAATCCGATGAGGGCTATAGCTAGATACTCTGACATTGCCACTGATTGCGTTGGGAGCCGTTTGCGGAAGGGTAGGTATATTCTGGCAGGTTCAATGCCTAGATGTCTTAGGGCGAGTTTTCTGCCTTTCATGATGAGGTTACCAAGGCACTCGACTCCTGGGGAGAATGCACGTGACGGTTTTCCCAGGACTACCCATTGTATCGGTTGAGCTTTTTCAGGGGGGCCCTGGGCCAGTGCCCCTACTCCCCCCCCTTCCGTGAAATGCACGTACAGATCGAGTGGTACAGCCGGGTTCCATCTGGCGAGTGAGCTTGACGATACCTGACGCTCGATAAAGTCAAGAGAAGTCAATGCTTCCGGCGTTAGAGTTTTTGGTTCCCACGGGTGCTGTCCTTTTAAAAGATCGTATAGGGGGGCCATGGTTTCTGGAGGGATCAGGACGATATTGCGGAGCCATTGCAAGGACCCTACTAGCTGTTGTATGTCATGAAGCGTTTTGATGTTTCAACGGATTTTCATTTGGGGGGGGGTCACATAGGAGCTTGTGATCCCCACTCCCAAAAAGCTAACACATGGTCCTTTTTTAATTTTTGCGCTCGCGATCTCAAACCCGCTTGTTTTGAGAGTCTCTGAAACCGTTAGCACCAGCTGGTCCACCTGGCTCCCTGATGGCGCGGCGATCAAAATATCATCCATATATTGAATGATAGTCGCAGTCGGGTCGCTGCGTCGGACCGGTGCCAACGCCTGATCCACTGTGATTTGACAGATAGTAGGTGAGTTAATCATTCCTTGTGGCAGCACTTTCCACTGGAAGCGTAGGTTGGGGTGTTGGCTATTTGGAAACACGACGGAAAAGGCAAACCGTTCCTTATCCTCCTCATGCAGAGGTATTGAAAAGAAACAGTCTTTAATATCGAGGACAGCGCAAGGTTGCCCTTCCGGTATCATAGAGTTCATGGGCAACAGCGTTTGGACAGGACCCATTGGTTGGATTCTTTTGTTTACTTCACGTAGGTCATGGAGGAGGCGAAACCCCTCACCGTTCCGCTTGGGTATTACAAAAACTGGGGTGTTCCATGGGCTAGTAGAAGGCTCTATGTGACCTCATTGTAGCTCGCGATCGACTAG
The DNA here is from genome assembly GCF_963924245.1 of Chroicocephalus ridibundus. Classification (NCBI taxonomy): domain Eukaryota; kingdom Metazoa; phylum Chordata; class Aves; order Charadriiformes; family Laridae; genus Chroicocephalus; species Chroicocephalus ridibundus. The sequence continues at coordinate 392,019 of NC_086310.1, read as the reverse complement.
CTCGAGAAGAGCATCCATTCGAGGCTTCGACAGGGGCCACTGCTCGACCCACACTGGATCGGACGATTTCCACGTCAGTCTGATTGGTGGAAATGGGTGTACGGCAGTGGCCCTTAAGATAAATTTGTCACCCTGGCATTTAATAGGGCTAGAGCGTCCCTTCCCAATAGTGGTAGGATTCCTGGCATGACATATGGGAAAAGGTTGATGGTTTTCTCCGGTCCCTTTTCAGTGTGAAGCGTAATTGCTATTAATTGGGCGCTCTTCCGAGCTTGGGTTAATCCCTCAACTCCGCCCACCATGGGGGCATCTTCCAATTTCCAACCTGGGGGCCAGCTCGACTCGGGAAGAACTGTAACATCTGCTCCGGTGTCAATCAAAAAGGGGACCTTAATGGTGGTGCCATTGGGGATATTATAGAGAGAACAGATCCCCCACACCACCGGTGGGTTGTCACACTTTATTGCCAGGGCCACCCCAAGGTCTCGCCCCCAAGGGGTGGTCCTTGCTGTCCCTGAGATAAGGGCTGACTCAGTTGGACTATCGGTTGGGCCATAAAGCTGGTCGCTTCTCGAGGGGGCAATGGGTTCGAAAGCGCCTCGCCCCACCCAAGGTTGGTATGACTGGGCCGCGGGAGCTGTGTGGGAGAAGGCTGTGTGCGGCCCAGATGCCCTCTCCCCATCCTGTTTCCCTGAATTTTAGTTCTGCATTCCTTAGCGAAATGTCCTTTCTTTCCACAAGACCAACACGGCCCTCTAGATCGATTCTGGTGTGGGGGGAGCGCTGTTGGCGGGTCCCCCAACCGAGGGCAGTTTGCCACAACGTGGCCCGCTTGGCCACATTTAAAACATGCCATCAGATTAGTTATTGCGGTGCGAACAGCCACTTGAATCGGGGCTAAATGCTCTTCATTCACGACATGCTTAATCATGTCTGCGATAGTTGACCCCGGTGGTAGAGATCGTAAGATGTCTTTGGTTTTCGAATTACACTGCTGACGTAAGCAGTCTGCAACGACCGGGCCTTTCGCTTCCGCGGGCAGGGTCGAGGAGTCAACCGCTGCCTGAAGGCGGTCTACGAATTGCGTAAAGCTCTCACTTTCATTTTGTTTTATTGTGGACCATGGCGATGGCTTGGCGACAATTCTAGAGGCTACACGAATAGCTTCTCTGGCCGCACGAGTGGTTGTCATAACTTCATGGGCCCGCATGCCTTGAGCTTGCGCCTGGGGGGTAACCATTGTAGGGTCTGTACCCATTAGCCGCTGCAGGCTGGAGCCGTGTAGTGGGTGGTCCGCTCCGGTTATTTGGGCTAGTTGCTTCGTACAGTTGTCCTCCCATTCTTGTTTAAAAACAATCATCCCTGCTCCGTCAAAGATCAATCTACAAGCTTGTTTTATATCGAACGGGAGCATGTCGTCCCCCCCGAAAACTCCGTCTATGAGGGTGGAAACCATGGCAGAATTAAGCCCTTTGTCTGCGATTGCTTTAACAATCGCTTGTATATCCTTAGGATTTATTGGCGAGTGGACCCTTTGTCCCCCGTCCGCCACCCGGACCGGGAACGCTAGCGTGGCCGATGGGGCCCAATCGGCGCATGCGATCTTTATTTTTCTCCAATCCATGAGGGGAATTTTTCCCCCTCGCGTTTTCTCTTCATTGCGAATTGGGATATTGTGGCTTTTGACTCTGTCTACCCCTATTTCCTCCTCCTCTGAACTTGAATCGATTGCGCGCCACTCGTTCCAGGTAGTGTCTGACCCGGAGTCGGAACTCGACTGACTGCTCACTTCCGGGTTCCAGTGCTTTTTAGTTGGGCTCTGGCCCCGCCCATTTACCTTGCGGGCGGGCCATTCCCTCCCCCTTAGCTCACCTCGCCTTCTGCCCGGGGGGGTCTTTGCTCTGTGAGGGCATTTGTGCAGATGACGGCTCTGATTGGCTTTCCGCCCCCCTGCTCACGCTCCCCTCCTCCCCCCCCCCCCCGATCGCCCCCGCCACTTGTCTCTTTCTCATTCTCCCCCTTCCTTTGTCCGTGAGCACCTGTAGGTTTTAGCGCTTCCTCCCTGTTCCCGGGGGCATCTTCACCCCGCCTTTCCCTTCTTCGGCCGGGGCATAGGGGTGCATAGGGGGGTGGTCTCGCCCAGGGGTCCTCAGACTCTGATTTCCCTGCGGCACCCCTGGCCTCCTCGGCTAATTTGCCCCAGAAGGGCTTTGTTTGATTTTGTCCCTCCGCGAGCAGGACGGGGTTCGGGGATTGGGGGGGCGTACCGCCCTCCCGCGAGTCCGTGGGCTCAGCAGGATTACCGTCGTCCTGGGGGCACGGAGTCTGTGTGGCTGCCCCGACTCCCAATTTCAGGGTAACCAACAAACAGTCCCTTGCCGCCCTCCAGGTATCTTGCTCCTGTATGGCCTTCTGCAAAGCCTGTACGACTTTTCCCCATGACTTAAGATTTTTCCCACAACCCGAAGACATCGTCTCCTCAGCTAACGCTTTAGTACATTTATCCCACACTTCTGGGTGGAGAATATCCATTGGTCAATGACCCCAATCTGTAAAAGCCTCGCAACTGCAAGGGTAAAATCTTTGGGCTTACAATCAATCCCCTACTGTTTATATACTTGGGATACGACCTTCACAAGGGCTTACATCCTCCTTGTTGGTCCTGGTCTGGGAGCGTCCTCCCCTGACCTCCCCCGCCGGGCTGGTCCAGCTGCTCCGGCCGCCGTTCACCCGAATCCAGGTGACGATTCCCGGGTTTCGGCACCACTTGTTGCCTGGGGTAGGCGTGGCGACCTGGTTCAGGAACGGCACGGCGACCAATCACAGGCCGCTCGGTCCATCAGCTCGCAGACACCAATGTGGTGGACGGCAAATGGCGTTTATTAGCACGTGGCACAGCCTTATATAGCTCGAGTTTACAACGTCACTTCCGTCTGCTTACATCATCAACTAACCGCCATTGGGGGAGGGGCTCTATCTTTCCGTACAGCGCGATATCTTCCGGCCGCCAGACCCTAACTACCTACACATCTCGGCCACCTTTTTCCTCTACAGCACCGCTTGCTTCCAGGGACTGCTTCCCTGACTGAAGGAAGCTGTGGGTTCTCACTGGTGCCCACCCAATGGTGGCAGCAGCTGAAGAAGTATATCCTGATCAGCCTGTGCAGGTACAGTCTGGAGAGCCAGGCCGGACAAGGACTTTGAGCCTGTTTTGCCCAGTTGCCCCACACTGATCCTCCATGAGTTCCTCGACTCTTGCAGCATTGAGGCCTATGGTCAGCAGGACCCTGTGAGTCTTGTGCTGCCAGCAGGCAGGAGGGAGCCAGTCAGCTTTCTCCAGCCCATCAGTCTCTCTAGGAGGAGACCCAGGTCTTCCTTAGGCACTAATTCTATCCAGCACCTGGGCCGTGATCCTCATGGTCTCCCCATGGCAGGTACCCAGGCATGGGAGTGCAGGATGTTTGCAGCCCTGCTCCAGTTGCTGAACACAGACCCCGTAGCCTACTGTTGTGCTGTGGGCTGGGCTGGCCACCGACCTACCAACCACTGGGCTACTCACCCATGGTTCCAGCTTGAAGCTCACTACCATTCACACATGTCCCCTATGGACAGAGAATGCACCCGCACAGAAGGCAGTTGGAAAGAGGCTCTAAGGAGAACCAGGCACAGGCTCGTGCAGGGCTCCATCAGAGCAGCCTGCTGACTAGAAACCTGTTTACACTTACACAGTGCCTTTTTCCCCTTTGCTCTCTTTTCCTGTTTTGTTGCCAAACAACTTTGTTGCTGATTCTGTTTTCCTTTAGACTCAAGAGGAGTTTTCCATGACTACAAACACCAGGAACTTAACTGAGTGCCTTAATTTCAGTATTACAAGTAATATACAGATTACGGTGCTGTAGGCATCCTAGTCAAGAGAAGGCTTAAAGGGAAATTGGAAGGAGACCATTGCAATGGCTCTGTGGGTCTGTCGAAGAGATGCTTCCAAAATGATCATTGAATCGTAGAATCCTTTAGGTGGGAAAAGGCCCTTAAGATCATCAAGTCCAACTCTTAACCTAACGTTGCCAAGTCCACCAGTTAATTTTGAAGGTGACTCATTTTGGCTAATCTTGGAGGTGGTTAATTTTGAAGGGGGTTGACTGAGCTCAATCCCTTGCTTTCAAGTCAATCCACTGTCTCAGACCAGCCTCTCCTCTCATCGATGTGCATGATGAGATGGGAGAGTCCCTGGGCCACCCAGGGGATTAATGACCTAAGTGCTCTGGTTGCACACCGGCACAGGCTTGATGCCCAGCTACACCACCGTTAGAAATGTAACATAATTCACACAGCTTTTGCCAGAAATATCACTTCCCAGCTGGCAGTCCAGAATACCCATGTAAACCAGCAAGGCTGGAGAGGCATTTCTTGTGTCTGAAGAGAAGTGGGTTGGATCAATATTTTTCATGTCATTGGGTAAAAACACAGAGAAAAGCAGAATCCCTACAGAGCACAATTCTAGTCTCCCATTTCAGGAAGGAAGAGGAAGCCTAAGAAAAGGGGAAGAAGGTTGACAAATGTAACAAGATGAATTTCACCAAGCATGATATTGGTTACTCTTGTCACACCCTCTCTGACCAGGTACCGAAATCATAGAATCATAGGGTTGGAAGGGACCTCTGTAGATCATCTAGTCCAACCCCCCTGCCAGAGCAGGTTCACCTAAAGCAGGTTGCACAGGAACACATCCAGGCGGGTTTGGAATGTCTCCAGAGATGGAGACTCCACCACCTCTCTGGGCAGCCGGTTCCAGGGCTCTGCCACCCTCAAAGTCAAAAAGTTCCTCCTCATGTTTAGGTGGAACTTCCTGTGCTCAAGTTTATGCTCATTACTTCTTGTTCCGTCGCTGGGCACCACTGAAAAGAGCCTGGCCCCATCCTCCTGACACCCACCCTTTCAGTATTTATAAGTGTTGATAAGATCCCCTCTCAGCTGTCCTTTTTGCAGACTGAAGAGACCCAAATCCCTCAGCTTTTCTTCATAAGAGAGGTGTTCCAGTCCTCTGATCATCTTGGTAGCTCCCTGCTGCACCCCTTCCAGCAGTTCCCTCTCCTTCTTGAACCAGGGAGCCCAGAACTGGACACAGTACTCCAGGTGCGGCCTCAGCAGGGCAGAGTAGAGGGGGAGGATGACCTCCCTCCACCTGCTGGCCACACTCCTCTTGATACATCCCAGGATGCCACTGGCCTTTTTGACCACAAGGGCACATTGCTGGCTCATGGGCATCCTGTTGTCCCCCAGGACTCCCAGGTCTCTTTCCACAGAGCTGCTCTCCAGCAGGACAGCCCTCAACCTGTCCTGGTAAATGGGGTTATTCCTCCTCAGGTGCAGCACCCTACACTTGCCCTAGTTGAATTTCATAAGGTTCCTCTTTGCCCAGATCTCCAGCCTGTCCAGGTCTCTCTGGATGGCAACAGAGCCTTCTGGTGTGTCAGCCACACCCCCCCAGCTGTGTGTCATCAGCGAACTTGCTGAGGGTGTACTCTATCCCCTCATCCATGTCATTGATGAATATATTGAAGAGGACTGGAATGGAGCCTCACAACTGTATTATATCTTTCCTAAAGTCCTTTTATGTCATTCAAGCGTTGATAATCCTCCTTTTCAAACTGCTGCTGGTGGTTGATCTGCTCACTGTCGTGAGGAATGCAGTCATCATTGCCATCGTTTGGCTCCACCACTAATAACATGCCCCCATGTATCCCATCCTCAGCACCTTGTCCTTCTTGGATACTTGGTTCACTTTGGTCATTGCCCCTCACACATTTGGCAGTCCCATGTTGGAGATTAAGGTGCCTCTGCGGCTGCTTACAAGTCCTAGAACTTCTTCTCTGATTTCCTGGGCATAGATGAGTTTAACCTTTGCAATAGGTCTGAGTGAAGTTGGAATTTCCCAGGAATGCGGTGAAATAGCTAACAGCCTCTTTAATCTCTTCTGTTCTGGAGAAAGAATCCTTTGTGGGGTTTGAAAAAGGTAGAAAGAAGACAACAAATTCTCTGAGGCCTCTAACTGAAATGTGAAACACAAAAACCAGGGTGTGAGCCATACTCTCTGTGTGTCGATAGACTGCAGGAAAGGAGAAAAAGCAGAAAAGGACAGAACTTTTCATCGAGACTGTGAAATTACCACACTTGGGTTTTTTGCTATGTTCCCATCTCGGCTGGGTGAACTGAAATTTAGCACGGGACCAGAAAATGCAACGGCAGTTACTGAGTTCATCCTAGAGGGTTTTTCAGGGCTTGATCAAAGACTACAGCTATTTCTCTCGCTGGTCCTTCTGCTCATATACCTGACAACAGTGATGGGGAACGCAACCATCATTTTCCTTGTATGTGTGGATCACCACCTGCAAACCCCCATGTACTTTTTCATCAGCAATATGTCCTTCCTGGAAATCTGGTTTACATCCTCCACAAGCACCAAATTGCTTGTGATCCTGGGTTCTGGTAGGAGAACAATCTCACTGCGCAGCTGCTTTGCCCAATCCTATTTCTGTTTTGCCCTGGGCAGTACAGAGTTTGTTCTACTTGTTGTCATGTCCTTTGACCGCTACGTTGCCATCTGCCTGCCTTTGCCTTATACTGCCATCATGAAGCCTCAGCTCTGCATCCACCTGGTTGTTGCTGCTTGGGTCATGGGCACCACACTCTTGAGTTACCGCCTGGTCCTCCTCTACAAGCTGACTTTCTGGGGCTCGAACAAGATCCACCTTTTCTTTTTTGCGACAGCTCCCCCTTGTTCAAATTGTCCTGCTCTGACACCAGCCTGCTTTGGAAAATGGACTCTATTTTATTATCATTTGTTATGCTGGGTTCCTTCTGTTTAACTCTGGCATTTTACACAGACGTCCTTTTCTGTATTCCACACCTTCCAGCAGCCTCTGGGAGGAAAAAAGATTTCACTACATGTTCTTCCCATCTCACCACCTTGGCCATTGCCTATGGGAGCTGCATTGCTCTCTATGTGCATCCTTCAGAACACGTTTCCTTGGAGGCAAACAGAATAGTAGCTTTGATAAACACTGTCCTCTACCCATTCTTAAATCCTTTCATCTACAATCTTAGAAACAAGACCATGATACTGGCCCTGAATGAAGCCATTGCCCATGCAACAATAAAGCTTTTTGACTTATCACAATGCATTTCTGGACAGCAATTCCCATGATCTGCTATCAGATGTTACATCATACCATTGCATATGTATGTCATCTCCAAATACAGATGCCTCATGAGATGTATGTTCTGGTTGGATTGTGTTAGGTTAGCTCACCTGCACGCACAAAGAAGGCACTAACAATGGCAGGAGGAGGAACTCAGTTAATACCGTGCCCCAGCTGCTCCCAGACCCATCACGGGAGAACCACCTGGAACCCATCTCCAGAAACCAAGAAGAGTACAAAGGCACAGTGGCAGATGGGAATCCAAATTACAGGCTCCCAAGGAATGAACACCTTGTCCCACTTATTATGGGAAGTTTAGGGGAGGACACGACCAGTGCAGTCTGTCCTGTCTCCTCATTAAACTTAATTTCTACCTCTTTTCCATGTGAGTGAATCTTCTGTGTGAATGTGTGAGCACGGTGGTGTGAGTGCAGCAGCTGGAGCAGGACCAGGAGGTCAGACAGCCCGTATGCCATCAGTGCCAGAACCTAAGAGACTGGAGTGCCTGGACTTAAGAGTTCATGTGCATGTGTGTGAGTGTGTGTGAGTGTGACTGGGGTGGTCTGTACCAGCATCTGGAATGGAGCTGTGGCCTCAGGCACTCATATGTCCAGGTGACTGTGTGCAATAAATACTAAATTGGCTAAAAATACAAAAGTACAGCATTGTTCATGCATTAAGGAAAAGTATAAAATCAAGAGGCTTCTGAGGTAGAAAATAGCCGCAGCTGGCATGAAGGATACAACATCTGTGGTTCCCTGATAAGCTACATGAGGTACGGGACGGGATGCAATTATTCCGTGGCTTTACCTTATGATGTATAGCGGATACCGGAATGGGATGATACCATGAAACAGATAAGCTGCCAATTAGCTGCCCGCTCGATACTCGGAGCCAACTTTTTGTCAAATGTTGATGAAATGCTGTCCTTTGTGCGAACTTTGCTCATTATAATGTCATTATAATACCAAAACACACCTCCATCCTGAAGGCTACCCGCCTCCAAGGTGCGACCACTCCTCCTTGAGCCTGCGCCCTGAATTTCTTGTAAACTATACCTTTAATTGTGAAGCAAGAGAAATTTACACCAATCATGATAAAAGTATGTATGACTAAAGTCACTCAAACTCCACCTTGAAGATAACAAATAGTATAAAAATAGCCCAAGAGAGGGGGGATACCCAGGGAAGACACCATCATAAAGAATTACATCACTGACTTCTGGGATCAGTTGACGGGCTGAGCCTTTCTTCCCCCACATAGGGACGCCTTTGGGTAAGACTTAGATTATACCGAGTGCTTCCTCGGGAAACTTAGAAATTTCTCTAGAGACTCTCTTTTCTACATTTAGAGCTAGGCTGTATCGTTTATAACTTTGTCGCGCATTTTGTATATGTAACAATACTTTCATTTGCACGTGCTTTGCAGACAGTGTATTTATCACCGGTAATCCTAAGAACCTATATATATGTTGTTTAAATAAACTGCACTTTTTTAAGTAGCTAGTCATTTTGGTTTCTCACTGAACGCGACCAAAGACTCGAGAGTGGCTGTGCTGGTTCATGAGCACGACTAGACTGAAGGTGCAGCCCACTATTAGTGCATCCAAATCGTAATAGTTTAATATATATTAAACGTGATTGGACTGATAGTGCTGAATTGGGCATCACTCAGAATTTAAACCTTGCCGCACCTGGCCTCCCACCTCGGTGAGGAGTGTTAGAACGCAAGGGGGTTTATCTTCTGCCAAAACTGCTTTGCCCCTTTTCACGCAACAGGCTGTAACTGGGTAGGCTGCTATCCAGGGGCTGAGTGTCCGAGCCCAGGTGTATATATAGAATAGAATAGAATAGAATAGAATAGAATAGAATAGAATAGAATAGAATAGAATAGAATAGAATAGAATAGAATAGTTCAGTTGGAAGGGACCTACAATGATCATTTAGTCCAAATACCTGAGCACTTCAGGGCTGACCAAAAGAAAAATTATTTTATTAAGGGCATCGTCCAAATGCCTCTTAAACACCGATGGGCCTCTTAAACATTTAAACAGAAGGCGTCAACCACCTCTCTAGGAAGCCTGTTCCAGTGTTTGACCACCCTTTTGGGAAAGAATTGCTTCCTTCTGTCCAGTCTAAACCTCTCCTGGCAAAGCATCCCATGCGTCCTATCACTGGGTATGAGGAAGAAGAGCTCAGCACCTCCCTCTCTACTTCCCCTCCTCAGGACACTGCAGAGAGCAATGAGGTCACCCCTCAGCCTTCTTTTCTCTAAACTGAACAAACCCAGAGTGCTCAGCTGCTCCTCACAGGACATGCCTTCCAGACCTTTCACCAGCTTTGTGGCCCTCCTCTGGACACATTTGGGTACCTTCGCATCCTTCTTACATTGTGGGGCCCAGAACTGCACACAGTGCTCAAGGTTGAGGTCGCATCAGCGCTGAAGACAGTGGGATAACCACCAGCTGCTTATGCTGTGTGTGACACACCCCAGGATGCAGTTTGCCCTCGTGGCTGCCGGGGCACACTGCTGACTCCCATCGAGCCTGCCGTCGACCAGCACCCCCAGATCCCTTTCTGCAGGGCTGCTTTCTAGCCACTCCTCTCCCAGTCTATATTGGGTCCAGCATTATTTCATCCCAGGTGCAGAATGCAGCCTTTGTTCTTGTTAAACATGGTTGGAGTTACCTCCTTTGGGTCATGGATACAGGTGTTGAACTGAACAGGGCCCAGGAGAGTTTCCTTAGATTTTGTAAGAAAAATCTATGTATTGTTTTTGCAGAGGAGCAACTTGGCCAGTCTGCAAAAATGTAGCTAGAGAATGATTAATAACCAAAAGGCTGATCAAGACACATGCAAGAATTCTTATCCTTTAGACAAAGGAGAAACCAGTCTATGCCCGATCGGTAGTTTAACAGGAGGATGAACCTTTAACTGAGACCAGCTACCGTGGGCAATAAAAAGGGAAGAAACAAACAGCTGAAGTAAGGGGTTTAGGAGGGGTGATGGGGAGAAGTAAACAGAGGCGGGACGAACAGAAGTAGTTTTAGGTGAATTGGATGGACTGCAAACCCTGGAGTACCTAGCCAGTGGGGAAACAGGGGAGGGAAATTTCAGCCAGGGATAGGAAACCAAAATAAGTTATTTTGCGACCTCCCAGCTCTCTTTCCACTGAGCTGCTCTCCAGCAGGTCAGCCCCCAACCTGTCCTGGTAAATGGGGTTATTCCTCCTCAGGTGCAGCACCCTACACTTGCCCTGGTAGAATTTCATAAGTTTCCTCTCTGCCCAGATCTCCAGCCTGTCCAGGTCTCTCTGATTGGTGGCACAACCTTCCGGTGTGTCAGCCACTCCTCCCACCTTTGTGTCATCGGCAAACTTGCTGAGGGTGCACTCTATCCCCTCATCCAGGTCATTGATGAATATATTGGAGAGGACTGGACCCAGTACTGACCCCTGGGGAACACCACTCATCACTGACCTCCAACTAGACCCTGTGCCCCTAATCACCACCCTCTGAGCTCTGTCTTTCAAGCAGTTTTCTATACACACCACTGTCCATTCATCTAACCCACTCTTCCTAAGCTTCCCTATGAGGATGCTGGGGGAGACCCTGTCAAACGCCTTGCTGAAGTCATGGTAGACAACATCCACGGCCCTGTCCTCATCTATCCGTCCAGTCTTACTCATTGAAATATTTCTGTGTTTATACTGCCTGCCTTGAGCCTATATCCTATTGTGTCTGACTCTTGCACAACACTGTGTCAGATGCAGCCTTCAGATAACAGCTCTTCAATAAAACAGGATCTCCCAGGTTTTCGTGGTTCAACCCTGGCCAACAACTAGGAAAACACAGCCATTTACTCACTCTCTCCCACCTCTGCAACACCAAGCAGTATAAGGAAGAGAGCAAGAAAAAGGAGAACACAAATCTCGTGGCTTTAGATTAAGACAGATTAACAGAGAAATAACATAAGAGGAAAATAATAATACTAATAACGGACAAAAGAATATACAAAACAATTGATGCCACACAAATTGCTCTCACCACCCAATGATCAGTTGCCCAGTCTGTCCCAAGCAGCGATCGCGGATCACTGCCCCCCGGCCAACCCCCGTTTATATGCTGAGCATTATGGCTGCGCATGGTATGGAATGCCATGCTGCGCATGGTATGGAATCTTCCTTTGGCCAGCTTGGCCTGCCTGTGCTCCCTCTCTTGAGCTGAGTTGTCTGAGGAGCTGCAGGGCCAGGACTGTCATGTTGTCCTGGAGTGTGGAGCTGGTGGGGGCAGGGAAGGGCGTAAATACATTTGGTGTTGATGCACAATATGAAAGTGGGAGAGCCAGAGAGTGAGTGGCCTCTGTTTCCTCCTGCCCTTGGGTCCAGGTAAAAAGCCCTGGGACTGATGGGGAGCCTGAACCTCCCTCTCTGCCCACCAGCAGCTGCTGTGTCCTTCAGGGGGGCTGGGGCTGTGCTGTGAGTGACCAGAGCTCTGCAGCACCCTGTGGTGGGCACTGCTGTAGGGCCAGCCCGGACTGAGCCATTGTGCTGGGGAGAGGGGAGGAGGAGGAGAATTAGGGATTGCTGGGGAGGTGTTGGGCTGGGCTGGAATGTGCCCAGGAGAGGAAAGCGCCAGCGGAGAGCTCAGCTGTGTGAGTTTGCAGGGTGCGCACACAGCAGGGTGCTCATGGTGCAGAGCCATGGTGAAGGAAGCAAGGCACCAAAGGTGCAAAAGAGAGGGGCCTGGTCTGTGCCGTGCTCCTTGGACAGCCTGGGGAAGCTGCTCCGGGAAAATTGTCCCAGATCAGTCCCACACACCAGGCATCTCCATCTCTGGCCATACACCCCAATCCTGAGGAGGGACCTTTGCTGCACGGTCACTCCTGTCTTCCCCCAGGGCTCTGTGATACACAACTCTACCACCATCTTTAATAAAAAGGAAATAAAACCTTGAAAACCTCCACTGATTGAGATCTTACCAGCTGGCCTTGCCACTGGCCAACCTTGCTCCAGTATTTGGCTCTAAAGGGTTTCTCCAGAACCCAGAGCTCTCGGCCTCTCCTCTTCCTTAATGTGCTCCAGGCCCCATCCATCCTTCTGGCCTCTGCAGGGCTCGCTCCAGTCTGTCAGGGACTTTCTTGTGCTGGAGAGACCCATACTGGAGGCAGGCGTCCTGATGTGGTTCTGTAGTGGGTTCACCTTGGCCAGCAGCCAGACACCCACCCAGCTGCTCATTCCCTCCTCCGCTTCAACAGGACAAAGGGAGAAAAAAACCCAGAAATGCTCATGGGTCAAGATAAACAAAAGGAGATCAGTTACCAATTACTGTCACGAGCAAAGAAACCTCTAACTCGGGGAAGGTCAATTTAATTTGTTGCCAGCTATATGAAAGACTGTTCTCCTCACGCTTTCTCACAGGCTCTAATTATTCCATTGCTCCCAGCTCTTCTACCCACCCCAACCCTAAGAGGAGCAGTGGGGTGGTGAAGAGGGGGTTAACAGCCAGTAAAGAACATCTCTGTCTCTCCTTCCCCCTCACACTTCTCCCTTGCTCCAGCTTGGGTCCTCTCCGTGGGATCCCACCATATTTGTGGTCAATGCTATGTGTTGTTAATTTCTTTCTGTCTGGCTTTTCTCCTTTATACTCACGGTATCACAGAAATGTTGAGGTTTTAAAGGACCTCTGGAAATCATCTAGTCCAACCCCCCAGCTGAGAAAGGATCAACTAGAGCAGGTTGCTCAGCAGCTTGTCTAGGTGAGTTTGGAATACGTCCATGGATGGAGATTCCACAACCTCATTCATCATTATGTGTCTACCTGCCGTCCACTCCAGCATGCCTCTGCTGTGTAGCAGAGCCTTTCCACACAAGGGCTCCCACCTCTAGGTACCAGGTTTTTGTGTGACATGTCAGCCCTTGGCCCTGGTGCCACACCTGAGGTGCTGCAGACCATCACCATGAATGTCCCTCTTTGCCTTGAGATTTTATCGCTGAGCACCATGTCATAGGCGTGAAATAACTCTTGGGTCATTTGAGGCCAGCTGTCCCAACTGTGCCCCTCCCAACTCCTTGCATACCCCCAGTGTACTTGCAGTAAGGGCAGAGTGTGAGACAGAGAAAGCCTCCGTGCTCTGAAAGGACTGTTCAGCAGCAGCCAAAACACGGGTGTGTTATCAGTGCCAGACTAGTAACAAACCCAAAGCAGAAGACATTGTGATCTACTCTGAAGAGAATTAAGGCCATCCCAGCCAGACCCAGGACAGAGTTACAGGTCATACAGTCAGAGTGAGCAATGAACAAAGTCTTGTTTAACTGACCTGAGGAACATTGTGGGTCACAGACCCGCTCTTATGGGGGACTCAGGCTCCCTGGTGTTCACCAGGCAAGCGATACAGCAGGATGCAAACAGGCCAGGAGGTTTCTTGTGGTGTCTCTGGAAAAGTTCTTAGCACAGCTGCTAAATGGGCCATCCAGTCTGATGAACACCTGGACCTGGTACTCCCAAAAGAGGAAAAGCTGGTCAGAGATGTGAAGACAGTCTCAGCCTTGGCTGTAGAGACCATGGAGTTGTGGTCTCCCAGATCTCCAGAGAAACAGGGAAGGCGGGTAGCAGAGCACGGACCCTTGACACTAGGGAATGAGAATTTGGCCTGTTGAGGGCACCGGCAGGTGGGATCCAAGGGGATCCCATGGCAGGGGTCTGAAAGCATCCCCAGGCCTTCATGGCCCTGACCAGCTTCACCTGGGGCCTCCGCCCACCCCTCTGTCCATGAGCCCAGGAGGCCATTTAAGCCCAGGCCTAAATTTCAGCCCCAGCTTGAGCTATGCTGTAGGTGTAAAGGTCTCCAGACACAGCCATAGACACAGTCTTGCCTGTCCTCGGACCTTGTGGAGTCAGACTTGCAGAGTCACTTCTCATCTTGATGCTTTTTGGGGTGTACAATGAATGGCTGACACTCATTGAAGGACCCTCCAAGTGCCAGACCCCAGCTGATTCACACAGGCCTAGGGCATTTCTGCTTCCTTTCTTCTTATCACTTGATCATGTTTTGGAAGAAAAGCAGGTGAGGTTTTGGGGTGCCTGGGTGACAATGATTGAAAGGGGGTAGCAGAACCACCACAGGTGAAATCATCTAAAGTCAAAACTGTTCAAAACTGTTATCTTCAACTCCTTTCTAGGAGGCTTTCAATCTTCCACAGGAATCTTGAAGCTCTGAGAGCCTTCCATCTCACTCTCTTTTACCAGTTCAGTTGACAGTACCCAAGTCGGAGGCTTTGTTTCAATTCTGCTTACAGCTTAAATCACCACACGGTCTGGAGATGCAGAGAAGCTTGTAAAAGAATCAAAGTCAAAAGAACCAAAGTCTTGTCCACCTTCTCGACAAGAAGGTGGGTGTTTCCAGGGACCTCAGGAGGCATGGCATACCGATAGCTGTGTTCAGGAAGCTGGTCAAATGCCTCATCTCCATTTCTGTAATGTTCATCGTAATCTCTTCTCGTATGGCCTGTGGTCAAGGCAAAGGCTCTGTCATCTCTCCCAGCAGCTGTAGGCTCCTCCTAGGTCCCCCTGTGCTTCCACATCAGCAGGCTAGAGAGGCCCAGTTCCCTCAGACTCCCCTCACAGCTCATGCGTTAGGTCCCTCACGCCATCTTGGCACACCTCCTCGGCACCCTCTCCAGTCTCTCCTCTTTCATTTTGAAAGGTGAGGCCCACTGGCTCATATGGCAGCTGCCATGGTGCCCAGACCCTTCTCCTCAGAGCACTCCTTCATCGCTCAGGTCCTTTCCTGTGCTGCTGCATGGAATTGTTCTCCAGCTTTTCCTTCTAAATTTTCAGATTTCTATTGGCCAGGCTGCCAGGTGTGTCAAGGTACCCCTGGACTGAACCTCCAACAGTGTAGCTTATAAAGTATGTGTGCCAATGGTCATCCTGAGTCATGGTGCTTCTAACAAGACCAGAAACTAAGTAGCTGCAGATATGAAAAGAGTACTTCTGTTCTGACCTCGTGCTCATAGCAGCATCAGCCGTGGAGTCAGACCATGTCGCTCAAGGCTTTATCCAGTGGGAGCTGGAAAACATCCAAGGTCAGAGATGGCACAATGTCACTGGGAAACCTCCTCCGACGCTTGGATGCCTTCATGGAGAAAAAGATTTTCCTTTTCTCTGTCCTGAACCTTCCTTATTTCGACATCTGACCATTGTCTATTAACCTCCTGCCAAGCACCACTGTTACAAGCCTAGCTCCGTGGCCCTGAAAGCCTCCCCACGAGGAGAGACCGGCTGCTATGAGGTTCCTGAGACCTTCCCTTCTCCAGGATAAAGAAGGCCCTTCCCCTTTAGCCCCTAAGCATCTTGGTGGCCAATCGCTGAACTCGCTCCCAGCTATCAGAAACTTCCTTGCTGTGGTGGGTTGACTCTGGCCAATATCCAATAGCCCAGCAGCCACACAGTCACTCACACTTTCTTCCCCCTTCCCGAGTGGGACAAGGAAGAAATGAAGTGTGAAAAGTTTTGGGTCGACATAATAACAGTTTAATAGGTGAAGAGAAGAGATTAAGAAAACCTCAACAAGTGAAACACAGGCCATCACTTACCACCTCCCACAGGCAAACTGATGCCCAGCTTGTCTCCAAGCAGCAGATTCCTTGAATGACAAAAACTTCACCTTCTTCTTCCTGTGTCTCAAGTTTTTATTCCTGAGCATGACATCATATGGTATGGAATATGCCTCTGGTCAGTTTGGATCAGCGGTCCTGGCTGGGTTCCCTCTCAGCTTCTTTCTCACCTCCCACCTACTCACTGGAGGGAGCAGAATGAAGAAACAGAGAAGGCCTTGACACCATGCAAACTCTGTTCAGCAATACCCAAAACACTGGAGTATTATCAACACTGAGTTTTCTCAAGTCCCACGGGCATAGGAAACAGCCGTCCTCCGGGACTTCTTGTGGTCTGGTCCAGAAGAGAAGCCGTGCTGGGCTGGCCTTTTTCCTGTAGGAGAGTTAGACCTGCAGCCCATGGAGGACCCTGGTGGAGCAGGCTCCTGGCAGGACCTGCTGCCCAAGGAGAGGAGCCCATGCTGGAGCAGGTTTTGCAGCAGGACCTGTGGCCTGTAGGGGACCCACACTGCAGCAGTCCATGCCTGAAGGACTGTACCCCGTGGAAAGGATCCATGCTGGAGCAGTTTGTGGAGAACTGCAGCCAGTGGGAAGGACCCACATTTGGGCAAGTTCAGAAATGAAGTGTTATGAACTGACAGCAACTCCCATTCCACAACCCCCCTGTGCCACTCGGGGCAAAGGTAGAAGAGTTAGGAATGAAGTCGAGCCTGGGAAAAAGGGAGGGAGAGGGGAAGGTGTTTTGAATTGTGTTTTATTTCTCACTGTCCTATTCTGTTACAATCAATTGGAAATAAATTTAATGAATTTTCCCAAGCTGGGTCTGTTTTGCCTGTGATGGGAATTGGTAAATTAACTGGTAAACAAACAATCCTCCCAATTTATTGCTATTGACAAACATGGAGAGAGTTGCCCTCATGCACAAAGGCAGTTACTTCATGGTGAAGGCAATCAGGTTGACGAGGCATGATTTATCCTTGGTAAGTCCATGCTGATGGGTTTTGGACATGTTCTGTTGTTGGTGCCCAGAAATGTCACCCAAGAGGACTCCAACTGATGGCCCTCTCCTCACCGATGTGAGCTTGTGCAGCCTCTGGTTCCCTGGGGTGCACTGTTGGATTCTTCCAAAGATGGGTGCACCATTTGCTTGACCTCTGCCAATCCCATGACCTCTCAGAAAGGATATTCCAAAGAAATATTCATCTTCCCTCTAACACCATTACAACTATTCTCCCTGTTATAGAGTGTAGTTAGATTCTCTATTTTTTCATATACTTGTTCTGATACAGTGACCATGTATAAAGTCACCTTTTCAGATCCAGACTGTCTAGGCAAAGGCCCTTTCCATAACTCTTCAGTTTTCTTCTCCATTTACTCTTTGTTCATTCAGATACCTCTCACCTATGCTGCTGCTTTCATCTTCAGAGACATAACAGCTTGACTGTCTTTCAAAAGTCTAATTGTTTCCTTATCCAGATCTTTAATTATGTTTATATCTATCTTTTTTTATCTAACTACCTAAGATTATCCCTTGTAGAAAAGCAACCTCATTAGTGGTAGCTTTTACTTAGCATATGATTACAGAATATCATTTATCATTTATGAAAACTGATTGTGCTTTACTTTTCTTTTCTGAAGAATGGGGAAAAATTCTCTTGTGCCTGGGTGCAGCCATGTCTCTAAGGAGCTCAGGTGGGAGATGGTGCAACGGAGCTGTAACATCCAGCTGCAGAGATCAGTGGAGAAGTCTGGTGCAAGGAGCAGTGATGCAAGTCCCAGGTGGCCAATGTCAGAAATGGTGAGGTTGGGGAGGTGAGGAGCAAGGCTGTCCATGCAGCGATGGACGTCAAGGGACTGCTTTTCCTTTCTGCCCAGGCTTCCTGAGGAAACACTCTGCATCAGTATCAATCAGAGAACGCTTCTATCACCTCTTCTTTAAAGTGAAAAGTAATAAAATATATCCTACAACATAAAAGATCGTTTTTATCAGATGCACTTTGAAATCTTCCTACTTAATTACGCTATGAAACTCTCTAATTAGCTGTACAAGCCTTGAAGACTTGAAGACAATTACAAAAAGAGAAATAGCTTGTTAAGGCTTTCTGTCTTTTAATGAGCCCCATGGTGTATTTGCTGCTGAGTCCATGAGCCTCAGATCCTGAGAGAAGGTTGAACAGAGTGCTCAAGAAATCAGAAGCCAAACTCAAAGTACCTGGAAGCATTAATGAGCCCCACTGAGGGCCATTCCTGACAAAGCCTCCCCAGGGACTCGTTAGAGCAGATAGCTGGAGGCTGTGATTGCAGGTGGGCAAAGGCAGAGTGCAGGTGGCTGGAAAGCTGAAGAAACCCTTGGTTTGTTTGATGCAGCAGAAAGGCCAAGCCCTCAGCCCCAGGCCCTGGCAAGGCAGATCCTGTCCCTCACTTGTGGCCTAGGGCTCTTCCTGGGACAGAGGGATGTGAGGGGGAGCAATGACAGGTGTAGGAAAATTCTGTGACACCTCCTGGCCTCCCAAAGAAGGGGCAAGCAGGAAACAGAGTCCTGAGGCTCAAAAGAATCACAGACTCATAGAATCATTTATGTTCGAAAGGACCTTTAACATCATAGAGTCCAACTGTAAACCCAACCCTGCCAGGTCCACCACTAAACCACTTCCCTGTGTGTCGCATCTTGTGATGCTATGCTCTCCACCTTCTGCACCCTCCCCAGCTCCTGCTCAAGCCATAACCATCAGTGGGAGTTGTGATGAGTTGCACCTGGACTTTGGGGGATGGCTGGCAACACAGCCAACACACTGTCTGGAGTTGGGGCCTAGATATTTTGTTCCCATGCGAATATGACTGTAGGTCAATTCTCTTACTCTATGAATAGTGGACAGACCAACAGTCCTTGGAGCTCTCCTGCATGGCAGTGGCTGCACACCAGGATCTCCCCTTGAGCAGGGACACTCACTTAAGGTTCTACTTGTTGAGGCTGAGAGATTCCTTGCCACAACAGATTGTCAATAGGTGACTAATAGCACGCTAAACTTTGAAATCTTAGCTAAGTGATATAAAGGATTGATTGCACATATATAATCCTTTAGACATAAACGGATAACCGAGGCTGGGACTAGGATTGGATCCAGCCACAGCTCTACTCCACTCTGAGAAGGAGTTTAGAAAGCAAGTTGAGCCTCATGACTCAACGGGAGGGTCTCCCTGACAGCTTGTCCGACCCTGTCCTCTATGCAGTAAATAAACAAGTGTACCTTGGCATCGAATCTCATGAAACACTGTTGCATTCACTACTAACTTTGTTAAATCACTGTTTTCTATTAATAAATATTTCACTCTTCATGCCCAGGCATCTTGGCTCTGTTGGATGCCTTACCAGTGAGCCCAGAAATCCCCACCCAGGAAAGAGACATCCCAAGACATTTCACTGCTGAGAAGGCAAAAGCTGGCAGAAGCCTTGGGACCATTAGTGTGGACGTCCCACCACCTATGGAAGGGTCCAGAAACTTTCCAAGAAGAAGAGACCACACAGGCACCTAAAATGGCCACAAGCCTCATCCTGGCCTTAAAAAGGTATTCAGAAGGAAATGCCTTTACAAACACAGACCCCAGTCATGAGCCTGCTGCTAGACAATCATGTGCCCAAGTTACCATAACCTCATAAGCAACCTCTAGCTGCTGGCATGTTCCATACATGCTGGCATGGTCCATACTGTGTGTTGCATTCATACACATGCTGCTGGCATGTCCCGTATTTGGGACCTCACAAGAGCCAAGCCTGGTCATCAACCCTCTGCTGGCCTAAGGGGTGCTCTGGAACACAGGGCTTCAAACACCCACGAGCTTGCTCATGGTCTCTCAGGTCCTCAGGCAGCAGCACCCTCACAACTGGCATTCAGGCCATACGCCTGCTGGCGGGCTATCAAGGACTCAGGCAGAAGTGACCTCCAAATTAATATCTGCCTGCTTCTGGCCTATCCGAGATTCTGGCAGCACTGACCTCATAACCAACATCCACACCATGTGCCTGCTGCTGGCCTGTCAGGTACTCATGGAGAAAGGACCTCGTAGGCACCAAACCCAGCCTTGAGCCTGGGGTTGGCCTGCCACCTGCAGAGACAGGGGTGACCCCAAAATGAGCATCCAAAGCAGATGGCCGCTGTTATAGCAGCAGTGACCTCACAAAAACATTCCAGGCCTTGACCTGCTGCTGGCCTGTTGGGTTCTCAGGCAGAAGGGACCTCACAAGCATCTACTCTAAACATAAAGCCTTTTGCTGGACTGCCATGTCCTCACAGAATCATGTAGATTGAAAGGGATCTTTGGAGATCATCTAGTTCATTCCCGCTGCCCTAGAGGGAGTCAGCCAGAGCAGGTCACTTAAGAAGATGTCCAGGCTGGTTTTTAGTATCTCCATGAATGGTCACTCCACAGCCTCTCCGGGCAGCCCGTGCCAGGGTCGTGTGTTCTTGATGCCAAAACCTGTTTTCTTGAGTTCAGTTGGAATTCCTTAGTTTTGAGGAGTGGGGCCTAGCGCATAAGCCCTGTGTGGGGACGATGAGGGACATGAACTTCTTCAACCTGGTGAACCTCCTCCAGTGAGGGTCACCGTCCAAAAGGAATAACCTCACTCCAAGTATGGAAGAGTGATGGATGGGATATGATAGATATAAACACATGGAAGGATTTGACTGAAGAGATTATTAGCCTGCTGAAAGACCAGGGCATTCTTCCAACTGCCTGAAGCTCAAAGCAGCACCTGGGTAGTTTAAAGGGATGTGACTGAGCGAGGAGTAAGGGGATGGGGAAACCGGAGACCAATGGGAAGGCCGTTCTTACTGCCCCATTGGTGGTCCAATGGTCCCACCATGCTGGAACCACATGGGACAGGTGTGCTCAAGGGTGGGGAGACATCGCCCTGGCAAAGTACCCTGGCAGCCCTCAGGGCTCCGTCCCCCTTAGCCCTCCTGTTTTGGTGGCCTCCCCCAGTGCCTGGGCCACAGATGGTCTGTGTCCCCTCAGTGCCAGCCCCTCTCCCCAGGCCAGCACAAGAGTCCTGGTCCAGGCACAGAGCAGCCTGTCCAGAGTGGGGGCCTGCAGAAAGAGATTTCTCCTTCTCAAGGATTCCTCCCTGCAGGCACAGAAATGCTCCCTTGCTCTTCTCCCTGGTCACCCTTTCTTCACAGAGGGCCTTTCCCCAGGAGAGGGCATCCAGTCTGGCACCCTGTGCTCTCCACAGGACCCTGAGCTGGCAGTGCTGCTCTGCAGGGGGAGGGGGCTGTGGTGCCCTGGGGCCATGGCGTGACCCTGCACTGGCCATGCTGGTTGGGGTGAGAAGCAGACCCAGCCAGAAAGGGATCACTGCTGCTGAGCTTCCTTCCATCTTCCCTCCTGGCTCAGTCAGAAAGGACCGGGCTGGGCAGGACCAAGGGGTGTCTCCAGTGGCACAAAGGGCAGGGGAGGGCTGCACTAGATCCAGTCCATGGTGCTTTCCAAGACGGTGTCCTGAACCACTCTCCAGTCTTCTGTCCCTTTGCCTGCTGGCTCCTCACAGCCTCGCCTGGCATTGCAGGGGCCTCGTTTGCCCATGGGCTCCACAGGTTTGTCTTTTCCTCAGGGAGACATTCCCTTGGATTGATACTCATTTGATGAGATGCCCCTCACTGCCCACCCACACTCCCACACTCTCCCTGCAGATCCCCTGAGCTCTCTTGCCAGCTTCCAATTCTTCTCCAGGATGAAATCTGGCATCAGCCCCACTGCAAGTGGGGCAGCACTATGCCCATATGTCAAAGACCAGTTGCTGTTTAGCGGACATGTTCAACCATGGAGAGAGGTCTTCATTCAGCCCTTGGTCTGAAAAATATTCCCATGAGACCCTGAGCCTGTCGTCCTGAAACCATCAAGAACCACAGAGGAGAAAAGTCCTTTTGAAGGAGCAGCTCCTTGGGTGCAACTCCTGACACCAGCTTTGGAAGAGGCGTCCAGCCATCTGACCCTGCCCTGAGGAGGCTTTTTCATTATGGTGCTATTTTCACAGAGACCAGCTCTGATAAAGAGGTTCACATCGCCTGCTGCTACCCACAGTCACAGGGATGGCACTGTAGAGACAACAGGACTGTCACAAGTTACACGAGGCCTTAGGGGTAACACAAAGGCAAGGACACAGCAGGACAGTGGGATGTCAGGAGAGACCAGCATTGAAAGGCCTCATCCTGCTGCTGTCCTTGGCCATGGCTCCAGGGAAGCAGCAGCCCCGACTCGCAGGTGGCAGAGACAGAGTGCCCAGTGAGGCAGCCAGGGGCAGCCCCAGGGTTCCTGAGGCTGATCCTACATGGGGCAGATGGGCATTTGCCTCCTGAACCCCTCCTGCATACTGGGGCTGCTCGTCCAGCTCCTGGGGATATGTTAAGATATGGGAGCTCAGATAAATAATTTTCTGCTGGCTTCTTTGTTGAGTGCATCACCCAGGGAGACTGGATCCATACATATCTTAGGTATTTGGGTCAAGATGAAAACGCATAGGAGACCAAGAAGAGCATCACAGGAATAAAAAAACCAACCAACCAACCAAAAACAACAACAAAAATTATTTAAAAAAAAAACAGAAAGACAAATATGAAGAACAGTTAGTCCTGGGTTTTACTGATATACAGTGGGAGCCGTAGTGGTATAATGGGCACCTTATTAATCTGAAGTAGACACCATTCAAATAGTTTCAAAACTACATCCTTGACTTCCTTGTTCCTCATGCTGTAGATGAGGGGGTTCACTGCTGGAGGCACCACTGAGTACAGCACTGCCACCACCAGATTGAGAACTGGGGAAGAGATGGAGGGGGGCTTCAGGTAGGCAAAGATGCCTGTGCTGACAAACAGGGAGACCACGGCCAGGTGAGGGAGGCACGTGGAAAAGGCTTTGTGCCGTCCCTGCTGAGAGGGGATCCTCAGCACGGCCCTGAAGATCTGCACATAGGATAGCATGATGAAAACAAAAAACACAAAAGCTAAAAAACAACTTAATATTAGAAGCCCAGCTTTCCTGAGGAAGGAGCCTGAGCAGGAGAGCTTGAGGATCTGGGGGATCTCACAGAAGAACTGGTCCACAGCATTGCCCTGGCAGAGGGGTAGGGAAAATGTATTGGCCGTGTGCAGCAGAGCATTGAGAAACCCACTGCCCCAGGCAGCTGCTGCCATGTGGACACAAGCTCTGCTGCCCATCAGGGTCCCATAGCGCAGGGGTTTGCAGATGGCAACGTAGCGGTCATAGGACATGACAGTGAGAAGATGAAACTCTGCTGCAGCACAGAAAAAGAAAAAAAAGACCTGTGCAACACATCCTTTGTAGGAGATGGCCGTGGTGTCCCAGAGGGAATTGGCCATAGATTTGGGGACAGTGGTGGAGATGGAGCCCAGGTCAAAAACAGAAAGGTTGAGGAGGAAGAAGTACATGGGGGTGTGGAGGCGGTGGTCACAGACGATGGTGGCGATGATGAGGCCGTTGGCCAGGAGGGCAGCCAGGTAGATGCCCAGGAAGAGCCCGAAGTGCAAGAGCTGCAGCTCTCGTGTGTCTGCAAATGCCAGGAGGAGGAACTGGGTGATGGAGCTGCTGTTGGACATTTGTTCACTCTGGGCATGACAAGAAAGAGCAGTTGAGAAGTTAAGGCAGGCCTCTTTGAGCCAATCTTATTCTATTTCCCAAAAAATCCCTGCAAAATGACTTCTCTTCCTTTGGAATAATTTCATTCAGCTCCTTTTTGTGATCTCAGGTTTGTGCTGCTGAGGGCACTTTCTTTGCAGGGGCAGAAATCCTTCTCTTTCCCATTGCCTTTAGCCTGAACACTGCTGAGCCCTGAGGGACAAAAGGGCTCTCTGTGCCCTAGTGCAGAGTCAGGAGAGCTGTTCTGCTCACCAGTGACCTACTGGGCACCACGCAGCTGTCCTGTGATTAGACCATTCTTTGCGGGAGAATGGTCTCCCTGACAATGTAGTTGAAGAAGAAAATGGCTGTTTGTGGGTGTTGAAGTGTCCAGTTTCAAAGTCAGTTCCTCCCGTCTGGTTTCTCTGTCCCTGTGCAGCGGAGCAGAGAGGGATGCAGCCGGCTGGAGTGGCTCTCTGCTGCCTGGAGCTGCCCCTGCCAGGAGCTGCTGCTCTGTGCCCAGGTCGCCTCCCTCTCCCTGCTCCCACAGCCCATCCCACCCGCTGGGGGCTCAGCTCTGCCCTGCAGACCCCTCCTGGCAGCAGGGCACTGCCCAGGGCAATCTCCCTCTTTGTGGCTCCTCAGGAGGAGATGAGAGAAAGCCTGATGCTGGAAGCAAAGGTGCTGCTGGTGCTGTGTGTAGGGAGAGGAGGGGGTGAAGGCACTTTGTGAGGTTTCTGGCAGATCTGCTGATTCCTCAGTGGAACAGTGACAGCTCCTTTCCCTCAGGAGACAGCTGAGAGCACAGACCCTGCAATGCCTTCATCTTCCAGGCAGCCCCTGTCTTGTCTTTCCTCTGTAAATGCTGCCTCTGCCAGTGTTCTGGGGGAGATCTGCAGCTGTGGGCAGCCCTGACCCACACAGCACACTCTCAAAAGAGCCAAAGGACCCTGGCCTGAGGGGAGTCTCTCCTTTTACCCAGAGCTTCTCCCCACAGAAGCTCGGGGGGGAACTCCTTGGGCAGGCTGAGAGCTGACCCTGGCAAGCAGCAGAGTCCCTGCCCCGGCACACAGACCCCTGGGGTGCAGGGACCCTGCTCTCAAGGACAGCCTTGGGCACCCCTGCCTGCACACCCACCTGTCTTCAAAACCCTGCCACAGTCCCTCGCAGAAGGCAGCCCTCCTTCATTGTCGCTGCGATGGTTCAGCAGGGCATCCCTGCTCTGAAGCACACCCTAGAACATCCCTCCAGGAGACTCCCCTGCATTGCCCTACAGCCAGATACTGACTGTGTTAACAGGTGTGAAGATTTCCCCAAGAACAAGCTCAGAACTCTCCTCCCACTCCCAGCTGCCTTTAGCCTCTCTGTGCCTGGCTCCTCTCGGATGCCTGCAGGCAGTGCCCTCAGCCCTGCTGTGCTTGGCAGAGGAGCTGCTCCTGGGCAGAGCTGTCTCTCTGCAGCGCTGCCCGCTTGCCATGAGCTCCCTCCATGCCAGGAGCCCAGCCCAGCTCAGACGCAGAGGACCAGCCCAAGGCAGCCCTTTCTCTGTCCCCTTGGGGCTCCCTCCAGGTGTCCCTGGGGCTCCAGGGGAACCTGCTGGGAAACAGGATGAAGTCATCACTGATGTTCCATCCTTCAGCTGGGCAGAGACACTTCTTTCCAGAACTTTTAATTCTCTCAAAGTTACATCAAAATGTCAGCTTTTTTGGTGTTGTTATTAGATAACTGCAAGTTCTGCTGGAGCCTTTCATAGAGACAGGGCAATGTGTCATGGATCATCAATAAGCCTGGTGGGAAAGCCTTTGGCCAAGTGAAATGCAGCTGATGCCTAAACAAGGGCCAAAATAATCTTCTCCTCTTTGTGTTCATGGCAGTTTTTAGAGGAATTCATATGTACAACTGCTGTCCTGGGCCATAGGGAGAGCTTGGTCTCTCTCTTTTCCATCAGCTCAATTTACCAGATCTCCAGTGCCTCTAATGGCATTGCAGAGAGTGCAATTGTGTGTCTGTTCCCTTGACTGGTGCCTTCAGTCAGAGGCATCAGTCATCAGGTGTCATCAGATAGGCGAGGTCTGTCCCTTCTGCACACAGTAGGTGCAGGCATTGCATGGACGTGGAGCACGTCACACGGGGATCTTTACTCACTGCCTTGAGTATACAATCAATGAAAAGACCAATAGATTTCACAGTGTGCCTGGATACATCTTGTCCTCAAGGGCAGCATCCTCCAGATGCAGCAGTGGTCCATATTGAAACTCAACTGAAACTCAAATAGGAATTCCAGGGCACCGAAATGAGCTTTAGGTAATTCAGGAGCAGTTAAACAAAGCAAAGGGAATAATGTAGGACCACTGTCAAATTTAGTAGGAAGCGGACTAGATCTGAGATATTCAATGTCCTCTTTGCCTCAGTTACCAGCAGCGAGGTCTCCCAGGTCTTGGTGCTTTGAGGCAGGACTCTGGAGGAGAACAACCAGCAGTGGATGGGGATCAAGCCAAGGGTTACTGGAGCAAACTACACCCTTATCAGTCCTTGGGTTTGAAGCAATCCCTTATGTTCCCTGCCTCAGCTGGGCAGAGACACTTCTTTCCTACAGTTGCATTTCTCAATTAGACACATATAAGTCCAAGAATACCTTTTTTGTTTCATTCTTTAATAGGACACCCAGACAATGCAAGGGAAGAATCTCCTTTAACTGTTCTGAGAAAAGCGATTCATCTGAGTCAATGGAGGGTCCTCATCCTGGGCTTGTTGTCCTCGGGGGTAAAGGAGGAGTTAGCTCCATCCCATGCACACCACAAACACCCAGGAGGTGGGATTCCTCTTTCCTCAGTTCAGATGTGCCCAAAACAGGCTCCTGCGTGTCAGCTCCTTGCCTCAGCTCCCTTGCTAATGAATGTAGAGGGTGGGCTGGAGATGTTACAGTATAGTCATGTGGTGATTTTGTGGTGATTTTGGTGACAGAGGTGACCAAGATTCATACTGATAACTTCAAGCTGTAGCTCTAGTGGAGCAATTCACAGAGACAGAGCAGCATGTGGGGGCATCTTCTTTGAGGGTAGTGAGGCTTTGGCCCACTCCAGGACAAGTGAACAAGGACATAAGGACTCTTCCTTATGTCCAGGGCAGCCTAGAGAGGGATTCAGCTGACCAAATGGAGTCATGTGGCACAGGGAAAATGGAGTCCCTCTCTTTCTGATCTCCATCAGCTGTATTTTCTACATGTCTCACATACCCTTCATTGCCTAATCTAATTCAGGGCAGCTGAATCTTACTTTAATTGACACATTCAGGCCTGTGGTGCTCTGGGAGGTGCCAGGGCTCTCCAGCACAACTGCATGCAGCTGACATGGACAGCACAGGTCCTGTACAGGAGCCCCGTCCCCATCCAGACTAGCTGTGGGACAGGCATCCCCCAGGGCATCTCAGACAGAGGTGCTGCCTTTAGGCCACTGACTGAATCCCACCACTGCAGTGACGCAAGGGCTGTCCCTTCTCTTTACGGTAGATGCCGGGCAGGGCATGAATACCAAGCACATCACACCACGATCTCCACACATATTCCTTCACTCTCACACTCTGCTGGTTCTTCTCTCCTCCAGTGTTTAAACATCCCCTTGATGATACAGTCATGGATCAGGGAAGTGATTTTCACAGTGGGCCTGAATCACAGGATTTCCACACTCAAGGACATTGTCAACATCATCTCTTCCTTCCTGAGATCAGCTTCACCTCCACCACAGGCCCTCAGGGCTGCAGAGACACAACAGAGAGCAAACCCCTCTCCTGCTCAGACTGACTGCCGAGCTCTATTTCTCTCTGGCCCTTTGGAAAGCAGGGTTATATCTCTTTCAGTGGAGCTAATTTCTTCTTCACATGACTATCTGCCATCCACTCCAGCCTGGAAGCAAAGCTTTTGCACACTTGATGTCCTGGGGGCTTGGAAGCAGGTTTCCCTTTGGCAAATCTGCTCTCAGCCCAAATGGGCCACAGCTGAGGTGCCGCAGCCCAGACATGGAGAAACAGGAAAGTGATGGGGAGGCTCCATAGACAAAAGGAAACATGCAAGAGGTGGATGCAACGATTAAAATAAAAAGGAGGAATTCAGAAATACAGTTGGATTTAGAAAGGCAGAGCTCACTCAGAGCTAGAACACGTGCAAGGGAGTTCAAAGGCACAAGGATGAGCTGTTCCTCCTACAGGAACGGTTGAAGAAGAAACAAAGATATTGTGTCGCCACTGTTGAATTTGCTAAATGTAGGTGGGGATAGGTGTGAGGTACTCTTGTCCGCAGTCTTCACTACCAAGGTCTCCCAGTTCCATGTGCCTAAGGGGCAGAACCCCACATGAAATCCAGCAGTGGATGGTGATCAAATCAGGGGCTACATAGGTTAAGGTCAGCCTTTAGTAGTCCATGGGCCAGATGGGATGAATCCAAGGATGTTGAGAGACCAGGCTGATGTCAGAGCAGGGCTGCTCTGATCCATTTTGGAAGGCCATCATGACTGGAGAAAGCCACAAGCAAATCTTGCATACATCTCAAAAGAGCCAAGGCCTGAAGGAGAAGTCATTATGCTGCTCTGCTCAGCACCTTTTACACCACACCGTGCCCAGTGACAGTGAGACAAGGGCAAACAGGAACGAGTTCACTGGAGGGACACTAAGGTGGTAATGCTTCCATTATCCCTCAAGTGTTTGTGTGATTTCCGTAAGAATATCAGTTACTACTACAGCAACAAAAGCATTCATCTGCTGAAATATAAATGTCTGCACTGGAGCAGTCCACATCTGCGGTAGCCCCTCTGGCCAATGCCAATGACATGAGTAATTGCAATATAGAGCATGGCACCCAAGTCCACAAGGATCTGAAGTGGTTCAGATGAAGGGTGGTCTTGCAAAGGTCGTCCTTTGTGTCCCCAGGTGGCATGGACACTGCTGCCTTCTCTGGAGAGTGGCAGAGGCTGGATCCCCTTCTCAGGACAGACTCCTCACCAGGAAGCCACAGGCAGGGGGGGAGCTCACCTGGTCCTTACTGACACTTCACTCGGCACCCGTTTGGATATATTTGGTGCTTTTCTGTTACTCCTCTTTCTGCACAGATGGTCATAAAAAGACAACCATTCCCAAAGAGATGGTCAAAAAGGCCCTGTTACATCCCGGAAAGCTCACCATGCGCTCTGGAGAACATGAGGAACACCATAAAAAGCACCTGGAAGATGCAAAATGCTCAAGGCCTCTTCTGAAGACTGAGTGGCTGTGAGCAGCAGTGATTGGCCGTGTGGGAGAGAGAATTGGGGGATGTCAGTGAGAAACAAGGGGATAGCCAATGGCTTTAGTGAATCCTTAAAACCATGTCTAAAACCAGCAATGGAAAAGGGCTGATGTCTGTGTTTGGAGGTTGAGGAAGAGAATTGTCCTGGGAAGATGGCAGGGAGGAAG